>NW_004524614.1:15009674-15017018 GCF_000260255.1 Octodon degus
CCAAATAGGGCAAACAATTAGACAGAGGAGAATAAGAGGTATACAATAGTAGTCTTTCAGTTATTCTTTTGTGTTCAGCAGCAGAATACTTTCATCAGCACACCCTACAAATGGACTTCTCTTCCACCCTATAGGTCATGATTCCACCTGAGTCTACAGGGTGGATTTCAAAGAAATAGCTGTATCTCAGTTCCACAAGTGACGCCTATCCACCAGTAACTGTCATGGTCATTATGCATTTCCACAACACACTAGAACTTTGTGTGATATCTTATCCTCAAATGGTTAGAAGTGCTGGTCCTTTACTTGTCATTCCAGTATTTATCTTATGTTTTACTCTTAGTACTTCTTTGCTACCATGAAAACTTTTTCTTAGTTCAATTGTTTTGAAACATTTAATTTTCTGAATATTGCTCAATCTTAATTTTTGTTCTACGATTTATACTGTATCTTTGACTTACAATTTATTTAAAAGACATTGTATGATATCTTCTTCTAGTATTAGAAACTTTAAAAAGTATATTTCCATTTTCTGTTGACTTTAAAAAAAAAACAAGTTTGTACCTATGTTGTTTACTTATTATTTCTTGCCTATATCTTGTAATATGAGAATCATGTGCTGTGCCCCAGGGGTGGGACCTTCCTCCGTTGCCTAGATACCTGCTCACCTCAAGAGCTGAGACTTCCTCATTCCTACACTCCCTATATATACCCAGCACCTCCCCTGTATAAACGAGACTTGATCAGACTCTCCTGTCTTGTCTCCATTTCTCACGTCTCCTGTCCTTTGTCCCCTCCTCCATTCCCCGCTCCTCTCCCAGGTGACCTTCGTTGACTGACCCGCTGGACGGGACAAAGATAGAAGAAAAAAATCATTCAGCAGAATTTTGTGCAATGTTGACAACAGAAATAACAAAACAGATCAATAAGTCTCTCTACAAAAACAAAACAGAGATAATTAAAGAGATGATGACTGTAATGAAGGAAATGATTAGTGAATCTAGAGTAGATACAGGTTTTAAAAAACAGAGGAATGTAGGAAAGATATGGAAATCATAAATGCCCAATAGAAAAGAATTGGATTATATAAAATATACTGAAGCAGAAATACAGAAGGTTAAATATTCTGCTAAAGGTGTATGTGTGAGAGTCAACAAATGTGAAGGCATAATATCATGTCTAAAAGATAGACTTGTGATTAGCATTCATCAAATGAAAGACCTCTTAAAAATAACAAGGGACAATGAAAAACCAACCCAACAGCTGCTAGATGATGAAAAGAAAGCTAATAAAAGGTTAATTGCAATCAATGACAAATTAGAAAATAGTATAGGCACTAAAAACACCCTTCCACAGATGTAATAGCAGAAAACTTTCCAAGCATGGAAAAGAACTTAAGATCCAGGTAAGACATGTAAAACTCCAAATAGTCATGACCAAAGAAAAAAAAATATATCAAGGCATATAATGTTGGTCAAGTTTCCAAAAACTTCACAGAAGAATAATATATCAAATGCTGTTAGGGAAAAGAAACAAATTATTGATAAAGGAAAGTACATGGAATCACAGACTTCTGAACTCAAGCACTTAAGAAGAACTTGAATGAAAGCGTTTCTTTTTTTAGATTTTTTAAATTATTTTTTTAATTATTATTATTTTTTTTACAGAACCAGGGATTGAACTCAGAATACAAAATGCAGAAATAACTCTGAGCACACTGAGTTACCATATTTTTGACAAAGGGGTCAAACACCTTCACTGGATGAAAGATACCTTCTTTAGTAAATTATGTTGGTAATACTGGCTTTCCACGTGACACAAATTGAACATAGACCTATATTTCTCACCATGTAATAAGCTGAAATTGAAGTAGATCAAAGATCTAAACATTAAAACAGAAACAGTAAATCTGCTGCAAGATAAAATAGGTAGAACTCTGGAATACATAGGTGTAAGCAAATACTTTATGAACAAAACACTGATTGCACAGGAAATATTACAAAGAATCAAAACTGGAATCTCAACAAATTAAAAAGCTTCTGCACAGCGAAAGAAACCACCAAAAGAGTGAAGAGACAACTCTAAGTGGGAAAAACGTTTTGCTACCTGTTCCTCAAAGCACTAACATCTAGACACTCTATATTTAAAGATACAGTCCAAAAATAGTCACCTGAAATGAATAGACATTTCTCAGATGAAGAAGGACAAATAACAAATAAACATATAAAGAATGCTCACTATCACTGGTCATTCAAGAAATGCAAATTAAAACAATAATGAGATTCCATCTTACTTCAGAAGGACTATCATCCAGAAATCAACAAATACAGGGTAAGAGGACTCCTCTACTGCTAGCGGAAGTGTAAATTGCTACCGCCACTATGGCAATCCATATACAGATGTCTCAAAACAAGTAAAACGACAGGTTCCATTTGATCTGCTGTTTTCCTGTTAGGTATCTTCCTGAAGGGGTTTAAAGTGTCATAGAACAGTGATGTGCACACACCCGCATTTATAGCAGCACATTTCATAAGAGCTAAATCTTGGAAACAGTCCACAAGCCCACCAAAAGATGAATAAAAAAATGTGGTATCTAGGTGCAACAGAGTACTACTTCAGCAAAAAAAAAAAAGATAGCCTTGAATGATTTGTAGGGAAAACAAATGCATCTAGAGACCATACTTTTTAAAAAATAATATTTATTTATTTATTTGATATAGGGTTTCACTGCACAGCTGGTGGCCGGCACAGCATGTGGCATTGGGATCAAACCCTAGTCCATGTGCTTGCCAGGCAGGCACTTAGACCACTGAGCTATCTCTCCAGCCCTAGAGACCATACTTTTAAATGAACTAAACTGGACATGTAAGTTTACATATCACGTTGTTTCTCTTCTGTGAGAAATCCAGTGTACTTAAGGAACATAATAGAGGACAGATAATGGGAAGTAGGAAGAACATGTTCAAATGGAAGGGGAACAAGGGAGTTGTGAGGGGGAAGGGGAGGAATGGAAAAGGAAAAAAGGAATGGAAGGAAAAAATGGAAACAAGTTTTGAACAAATGGTCAGTGTAAGAAAGGCTGAAAGGGTAAGGGAATAGGAAAGGAAGAATTACAATGTATTGTGTATGGGTACAGATTCCCTAAAATGAATCTGACCAAGAAGTGTGGCAAATATGTATTGATAAAAAAAATAATGTTACAAAAAGAAGCTTAAAAAAAGAAACCAAATCCAAATTTCAAGGCTAACTAAAAAAAGCGTATCTTTAAGTAAAAAGCCTTTCCTAATTTCTTTATTTAACTGAAAACATAGTATCTTAAATTTTTATTTTTATTGTTACACTTTTGCAGTGCATAATGACAATCATCATGGATTGTTGGTACATGTGCCTCAAATATCTTATTTATTTATTTATTTATTTATTTATTTATTTATTTATTTATTTTGCAGAAGTGGAGATTGAACTCAGGCCCTTGCACTTGCCAGGGAAGTGCTTATTCCACTGAGCCATCTCCCCGGCCCCTTCATTCTTTTTTAAAATCCCTTTCACTCCACCTTTTCCTCACTCTCCACTTCTTGGTCACTTTTGCAAAAGGTTTCTTTATTTCCTATTATCTATCTTTTGTTTTGCTCCTTATATTTTTGAGTTTCTAACTATGAAACCATGCAATATTTCCATTTGCATGTCTGATTTATTTCACTCAACATTATCATCTCTAGATGCATCCAATTTCCTACAAACAACTCCAATTTAGTTTTCTGTATGTCAGAGTAGTTCTCCACTGTATATAAATGCCACATTTTCTTTAATCACTCATCTGTTGACAGGCGTGTGGGCCACTTCCAACATTTAGCTATTACATCTCACTGCTATAAAAACTGGTATGCACATCTCGCTGTAATACAATGTACTTAACACTTTCCAGATGATTCATAGATGGGAAAAATTGGATGGAATGGGATTTTTAGCTTTCACTTTTGAGGAATCTTCCTACTGATTTCCATAGTGGTTGTCAAATTTATGTTTCCATCAATAATGTAGAAAGGTTCCTTTTTCCCACAAACTCTCCAGCATTTGTTGTTTGACATCTTGTTGATAATAGCCTTTCTTTCTGGAATAAGGCAGAAATTCAATGTTTTAATTTGCACTTTTCTAATGACCAGAAATGTTGAGCATTTTGTCATGTGTTTACTGGCAATTTGTATCTCTTCTCTGACAGGTGTTTATTCATTTTAGTTACCTATTTTTTATTTTTATTTGGGGGTAGTTTAATTGTTTTGAGTTCTTTAAACATTCCAAATATTAGTCCTTTGTTCAAAGCATAGGTGGCAAACATTTCCTTTAATTCTGTGGGCTGTATTTTCACTCTTTCTGGTTGTTTACTTTGCCATATAGCAGATTTTAATTTGATATAGCCCACATGTTCATTGTTGGTGCTACTTTTGTTCATTTGGGGTTTTATTGAGAAGTTTTTACCTATGCCTATGTCTTCAAGAGTTTTTTTTTTTTTTAATCTCCTAGCAGATTGTTTCTATATTAATATTTAGATCTTTGATATATTTTGATTTTAGTTTAGACATCATGAGAGATACAGATCTAGGTTCAATCTCTCATGTGTGTAGCTGGTTTTCTCGACACGATTTGTTAACGAGGATGTTTTTCCTCCCACATATGTATTTTGGCACTGTTGTCAAGGATCACACAGCTGAATGCGCCTGAAGCTGTGGCGACATCCTCACTTCTGTTCCACTGACCTATGTTTATTTTTATGCCAATACCATTGGTTTGCTGTTTTTTTAAATCACCATAGAAACTGGGTATTGTGATGTCTCCTGCTTTTCTTTTGTGCAGGATTGCTTTTGCTATGGGGGATCTCTTCTGGTTCTACATTAATTTTAGGACTATTGAAAACATCCCTTGTTCTTAACCAGAACTTTGTCTGCCTTCTTAGACAAAAAACTTACCTTAATCTACTTTGTGGATAATCATTTGTATATTTGTTTTCTTCATGTAAAAGCTTTAACTTTGCATAAAATTATAACTCATTTATGTACTCCCTATGTGTAGCTCTATAATGAATTAAACTATGTTGTACTCTATATACAGCACACTGAAAGTGGGCATATGTTTTGAGTGACTTTCCAGTAATAATAAACAGTTGTTATATTATGGAAAGAATCACCAAACTGCCTCCTTCAGTAGCAAACGTATTAAATTATGAAAGAACAGACATGCACAGAATATATATATTTATTCTACTCAAATAAGATTTTCACAAATGAAGACTATAGGGCCCAGGGAGATAGTTCAGTAGAATAAGCACTTGCCTGGCAAGTGCAGGGTCCTCAGTTCAATCCTGGGTATCGAAAAAAAAAAAAAAAAAAAGTATATAATTGCCTTAAATTTGAAAGTGCTGATAGTAGTACTTGAAAATGCATAACTTTGTATCAGTCTTTGAATTAGAATTTTAAAAGTAGCAAATTCATATCTGAGAATGTTTTAGAATGAGAACTAATGGTATTTGTTGTGACTATTAGTCTTGATTTCCCAAGTAACAATAAATAAATGAGGAAACGAAATACAAACTACAAATATCCTGTGATCCACTGAGTTTTAATTAAAGAAAAATTTAATATGGATATACTATCATTTAATGATTGCTGGTGCCAACAAGATACAAACCTATCCTTGGATGTAGTATTCATCCAAATCCAGTCAGGTGGATATAGGCAGGTGATGTGAAAATTTGATAGCATTTTCAAGTAAGAGACTGAGGCTGAGAAGTGTAAAACACGGGAAGCTATTTTATAAAATCACTTTCATCATATGAATGACAATGGAATTGATTTACGCAAAAATTTGGTATAAGCAGGGCTATTAATTTAAAAAGATATAACCAAAAAATAACTAACCTTAATGATGCAATTACATCAATTCAATGTATGACTCAGCAGGTGGGTTTTAAAACTATGAAAGATTCTGTAAAACTCAAGTTTTTTATTTCTTCCGATAAAATTTTCAGCAAATTCCTTACAACCCAAAACTTCCAACTATTTCTGTTTTTAAATGGAAAATGCTTTCACCGTCCATGAAATTGTCTTTGCTTGGTTCAGAATCTTTGGTCTCCATCCTGCACTTGCACAAGTATGGTTTTACAGTATATATTGTTGAACATACATTGGGATTAATTCACAGGAACTAGTCACCAGGACCTTCTTCCTGTCACCAAATTCCCGGGGGTTTCGCTTCCTCATAAAATACTGCGCACGGAGTCTGTACAAGAGCTAGGAGAGGCAGTATTGGGGGATATTTGTGGATAATAAAATTTATTTCTCTTTGTAAAATGCTGTAAATTTTTGTTATTTGGATGTCCCCCTTTAAAGATATATGTATGTCCTATCTACCATTTGTTGATTTTTCAAAAAAGATTCTAACCATCTCAACGATTAGGCCTCGGCCCTGGAGTTACTTACTGGTCACTGAGGCATAATGCCAACATCTGCAAGTTTCACGTATGTGTTTAACCTCTTCCCATTTAGAAAAGCTAACTTTTTTTAAAACATGTTTTAATAAAAACTTGCTTCACCCATTGTAATAGATCTATAGAAATTAACATTGAACAAGGCAAGTTTCTGCTTTTTCTGTTGTATCCAATACTGATTGTTGAGATGCTTCCAATGTACTCTTGGTATCTGAGGCAGCCAAGTGGCTTTCAACTCACTTTTATTAGGATATTTACATTTTCCCACTAAAACAATTCACACCGAAAGCCTGGGTAAAAATATCTACAGACAGTGACAATTTCACTTTAAGTGGCCACTTTGCATGGCCTCTTAGTGCTCTTTAAAGTTTATTTAGCAAAAGCAGCAACAGGTTATATACATAAGTATGTAAATATATGTATACATGGAGATATATATATATATATATATCTTTTTCCCCCACATGGTTGTTTGCCAGTTACCTCCACGATGGCCTGGCAGGATTCAGAGAGCGCCCTCATTTAAGGATCTTTTCCTCCAAGCCCATGAGCATCCCCCTCCCTCCTAATCTAGGGACTTGGGCTCAGCACGGCCCCACCACTGCGCAGGACCCAAGTTCGGGCGCCCCGCTCCGCCCTGTCCCAAGCCCGGCTGCGTTCCTTCCTCTTCCTGGGCGGCCCAGGCCGGCCGGGTGCCCCCTCCGGGTAGACGGAAGCCGTCGGAGGAGACCCCTCGTGGGGGCCTGGAGACCACGTGCGGCCCTAAAGCCCAGCTCTCTTTCCCGCCTGACCGGGCGAGGCCGGGCGGCCAGGCACAGCCCCCGCGGCGCCGAGACGCGCGATGCCGCCGGGCCCGCCGCCGT
>NW_004524614.1:15017118-15050295 GCF_000260255.1 Octodon degus
CGCCGCCGCTCGGCCGCGGTCGGGGCGGACGCGGAGGTGAGCGAGCGGGGACGGGAGCGAGCGGGCGCACCCTCGGGCCGGCGTGGGCAGGTTAGCGCACCCCGAGGCCCCGTGTCGCCCTCCCGAGCCAGGGTTCTGGGGAGCGGGCCGCGCAGGGCCGTTGGCGGGAGGAGTTAGCGGCTGTTGGGGAACGGGCTCGGGGCTCAGTCCCCGGGACAGCCTGGCCGACGAGCGCCGGGCCTCCATCCTCCCTCCGGGGCGGGTGCGGGCGGCGGCGACGCGTGTGCGACCGCGACCGCCAGCGCCAGCTCGCCCCGGCAGGAGCAGCCGGCGCTGCAGCCGTTGGCCCGCTGGGGCCGAGCGCCCGCAGGTCGCAGCGCGTTTGCTCGCGGCGCGTCGGGTGAGGGGTCGCCATGGAGACGCGGCCGGGGCCGCGCACGCCCGCCGCGGTTGGCATGGAAGCGGACCCGGGGGAGCCTGGCGGCTCCGCTGATTGGTCGGCTCTGCAGACGCGGGTGGGTTGAAAGTAATTAGTGCCGAGGGGCGGCCGCCGCCGGAGCCTGGCGCCCCCCGCTGGATTCTCGCAACACCTCGGAGCCCTCCTTCCCTCACCCGCCCGGCCACGCCTGCCCGCCGGTCCCTCCCCAGAGTGCCTTTCTCAGAAATAAAGCGGAGAGGAGCCCAGTTCGCTGTGGGTGCAAGCAAGGTTTGGGCCCTGCTGGCTAGTGGGAGGAGGCAGCGCCTTGTTTGTCACTTGGGAAGGGGACATACTTTCCCCACACTCAGGTATGCTTTTCAGGGTTAGGAAAAATGAATTTAGAAGACGGTTAAAACTCACAGGTTAAAACTCCCAAATACTCTAGTAATCCGACTTGAAGGGTTAGCAGGGTGTCTCTGCTTTTTAAGCCCTCAAATAAGTTCTGGAAGAAAACTCAGAGGGATTGAAATGACTGTTGGTTTAGAGTGGCTTTGATTGGTTGTGAGATCGCTCAAGACCCTTTTTTTAAAAAAATGTATTTGTTTGTTGCAGCTTGGACTCGTGATTCTCTTGCTTTCAGCCTCCCCAGCGCTGGGATTACAGACGTGTGCCACCATGCCTGGACTCTGGCCGGTTCAGCCTGCCCTGGGAGTGGGGCTGGTGCAGCCTGTTGTGCTGGGGATCGAACCTTGGTCCCTGCACTTGTCTAAGCTTGCCTAAACAGGCGTTTTAGTCCGCTGAGCTATCTCTTCTGCCCTAAGACTCTTTTAACTCCTAATAATTACTGGGAAGATAGATGGGCAATTCGTGCTGATTCTGTGGCTTGGTACTCTGCATCCCAGAGATGTGCTGCTCCCTTCCGATCAGTTTGTCTGTTTCTTTTTTCTCTGATAGCGTGTGGAGGCCAAGAAAATGCATCACAGCAACTCCAAGAACGGAGTCCTTCTGGCTCAAGTGACCCAAGGCCCTGGTGCCGTTCAGATGCTCACAAGAGCCCAGCTCGGCCAGGAACCCTCACACAGGACAGTGCTGGGGGTGCTGAGTGAGAATGAGCAGTGCAGGAAGACCTGTGGCCCGGTAATGACCCAGAGCCCTGGGAAAGATGCTGCAGAGAGTGGCCTCTTGCCATGGTTGGGAGGTGCTCTGCTTTTACATTTGTACCTACAATTCTCCTTGACTATTACAGCCCTGGAAGCTGGCCTCTGGGGAAGTTGATTTCTGAAGATCACCTTGGCCAATCCCTTTGGCAGATAGAAATAGTGATTAACTTTCTGTGTTGTTAGCTTTCTAATATCCAGGATATAGGTCTAGAAACTGTTTGGATTAAGTATATGTTGGGCCGGGGAGATGGCTCAGTGGAGTAAGTGCTTCCCTGGCAAGGGCCTGAGTTCAATCTCCGGTTCTGAAAAAAAAAAAAAAAAAAAAAAAAGGTATATGTTAAATGATTTAAAGACTAGGCTGAAAAGGAAATGTGATTGAACAGAATAACCTATGGACCTGGAGCTCCACTAGCTCAGAGGTGCTCAGTCAGAGCCAGGCCATGCCTAAAGCAATCCTGGATAATATTAGCTATGTTCATAGGGGTGGTGTCAGAATCAGTGTTGAATCAAGCTTATGAGGTTACCTAAGAAAAAGGTTGCTTGAGAGAAGCTATCTCCCCTCTGCTAAGAGCAAGTGAGAAAATAGGGGATGGAGCCTCAGATATTGCTTGTGTGTGCTACACTTGCCTTAGAAGACTGACCATAGATCTGAACATCTAAATGTCAAAGAGAACTTGGACCCTTAGAAAAGTATTTTTGAGATAGAAATAAAAATACTTCTGTAATGCTGCTCTTAGACAAATACATATAATGACATTTGAAGCCCATACTGTGCATCTGTTAGCAGACAGATGCAATGCTTTTCCCATTTTATAGATGGGAAAGTCTGAGAGGTGTAACAGCCCCCGTCCAAAATGTTATGGTGAAGGGTGGATTAGAAGCCCCTTCTCTACTACCTCTCCAGGTCATCTAACTTCTGTTCTAGGATAAGTTTAAAAGGAGAAAAATGTACACAAAATGATTGGTTTGAAGTTGTGGAGAAAATTTCATGAAAGTGCCATTAATAAATAGAACTGTCTTAGCAGTATTCACTTCTGTAAACATACAGTCTAAGATGGTACTTTAGTTTCATTTTAAATGCACAAATCCCTGGTACCGAAAAAAAATAAAAAATAAAACTTTCCACATTTTAAATGCATAAACTCAGCATGCTAGTAAATGCCCTGTCCCGTTGCCTACTGCTGCTGCTTGGCACTACCTCTACCACTCCGTTCTTCTATGGTCTCCTTAGAAATCTGTTTTCTATCTCCCAACAGCTCCTTCTCCATCCTTACTCTCAGCTCGTGGCTTTGCATCCTATTTCCTGCTCCCATGTGCCATATACTCTGTCTTCCACATCTTGTTCTGTGGTTGATGTGCTTTTATGAGAGGTGAACCCTCGAGAGTGCACCTTATCATGCATCCTCTTCTTTCTTGGAGGATGTCTCTCCTACAGCTCTTGGTTTTTCTCATCGTTTTTCTCTCCGGTGTCAATTCAAATGTATTGTAATTATTTCTAATTTCAAAAGCATTTGATTACACAGCTCTTTGCAACTACTGTTCAATTTTAGCAGTTGAGAGTTTATCCACTGGTATGTAAACTGCATCAGAGAGACTGAAGATGTGGTATGTCATGCTCTCTGCTGTAGACGTAGTGCTGAGGACAGTATTGAGGCCACAGCAGGTCGTATTACTTAATGACTGAGTTCTTTCCATCTGTGGTTCTCTTTGACTCAAAGCTTTTTACTTTGCTTACTTGAGTGACCAACAGTGTTTTACGTGGTTGACTTTTTATTCTTTGAAATAATTTCTTTTTCCTCAGCTTGTGAACATTATTCTGTCCAGGTGTTCTGCTTGCTCATTTGCCCATCCTATGTATCTTGGTTTGTCTTTAAGTCTCCAGTCTCTAAAAGTCAGAGTGTCATAGGGCATAGTCTTCAGTTTGAAGCTTATCATCAGAATATCTTTTGATACCATCAGGCCTCTGAGTTGTACTGAAGGCTCGTGTATCCAGCAGCCCACGGGACATCTCCACTTGGATCATAGGATACATACCTTGGACTTCTGCGAAGCGAGACACCAACCCTTTAACTTGTTCCTGGCTGGCTCTTCCCAGTGTCATCCTTATCTCAGTAATAAAATTTCCATCCTAAAAGCTTTGTCGTCATTGACTCTTCTTTTCCTTCCACCTCCTATTTCAACAGATTAGTGCTTCTGTTTGTAAAAATGTCTGTCATCTCTTCCTTTCTCATCCTTTTTATTTTTACCCTGATTGAAACCCCTGTTGTTTCCCCTGGGATTTACAGGTTCAATAACTAGTTATCTAATTCTGATCTTTGTTTCTGCGCCTGCACTCAGCCAAAATGATCCTTTCAGAACTTGGATTATATTGTTCCTCTGCCTAGAAAATGTCTATGACTTCCCTCTCTGCATAAAATCCAGTCTCTAAATGGCCTATGGGGAGCCTCCAGGTGTTGGCTTCTCTTTGTTCCAGGCCTTGTGCACCGCCTTGCTCTTGGCCTACTGTATCTTTGCCTGTTTGTCTCTACATCCCTTCCACTGCCTCTAGGTTGGACATTTTGTTCAGTGCTAAATTCTGGATACCTGGAACAGCATTATTAAATATTTGTTTAGTGAATATATATCTCAGTCTGTGTACATATATGAATGTAACAAAAGTCAAGCTTGTCAGTAACCTGGAGTCGTGATTACTTGGCTATATTAACTTGTGATTGTGGTCCTATAAAGGACCTAACACTATAAAGTTCCTAAGATTTCTCCCCCCAAATATTACTATAAAGGTTTTTGTCTTTTAAATAACTACATATGAAATGAGAATTTTATAGATGCCTGCATCTAAACATTAACTTTCTAAGAAGGGGGCTCACTGTAGGAAATCAGTAACTGTGTGTTAACAGCTATGCAGAACACTTATAAAATCTTGAGATCTTGTGATGCTGTAAGCATAAAGCTAACTTGCAATTTTCCTCCCACACATGATACCTGTTTCATTCTGGGGGAGAGCTATAGCTTTTCTTCTTTCTATAATCTTGACTGCCCTGTGATACATACTGGTATGTTAAAAAAAAAAAAAAAAAAGCAACAACAAATTTTAGATGGCACTCTTTCCATATTTTAAACATAGATGAAAATAAGGGGAAAATAATAATTTCTAAGTTTTATTCTCTGGAATTATATTGTTGGCATAGATATTTCGGGATTTACTTTCCTGAGCTGCAGGTTTAGGTGACAGTCACATGGGCCTAGATGCCCTTTGGGGGTGGCCACTGGCGAGAGATTTCATTTTTGTTTTAAAGGAGATCACAGCAATCAGGTGTTTTCCTGGACCAGAAAATAGCTTCCCTCCACCTGGAAAGAATGTGTTGTCTAATTATGCAGTTCCTGAGGCAGCCAAGCATGGATTTGATATCTATATGGATGAACCTGAGCAGGAGGAGAGAAATGGCTGCCTGGGTAGAGAAGGTGTCACCTTGGAGGCTGTGTGTGAAGTGGACACCAGCACGCTCAAGTCCGACCTTCACTTCCTGCTGGATTTCAACACAGGTAATCTGACTCACCCACAGCTTGATGGCGCCTAGTGTTCACAGCTGTCACACCGTCTTAGTAGTAAGTGACCAGAAAGAGAAAAACAGAAAACACTGACTTTTCATAGCTGCCTAGGGAAGATGAGTGGATGTAGTGAGTTTGATATTAAATGAATTACCTGACAGTATTTAATCTCTGCAGTTTCCCCTATGCTAGTGGATTCGTCTCTCCATTCCCAGTCAGAAGTCATGTCAGAATTTGACACAGATGTGATAAATGTGACTGAATATGCTGACGAAATTCATCAGTACCTTCGAGAAGCTGAGGTATGTTTCCCCAGCTTCTGCTTCAATTCTCAGTACCCCAAATTCTTAACTTTTTAAGTTACAAATTCTTGGCTATAACCACTGGTGAATGGTACTGACATGACATCTAAACATAAGAAATATATAAAGATAATATAAGTTGACTACCCCTAATCTGAAAATCTAAAATCTGAATTGCCCTAAAATCTGAAACTTTTTGAGAATTGCCATCATGACACGTGCTTTTGGAAATTCCATGTCATGAAACATTGTTTCATGTACAAAATCATTAAAATTGTTATATTGAATTATAGTTAGATCATGTGTGCTAGGTACATACGAAGCATAAGTAAGTTTTGTGTTTAGGCCAGGGCCTTAACTTTAAGATATCTCAAACATATGTATACATCCCCTAATCTGAAAAAGTCTAAGACTGAAACCTTTGTATTCCTAAGCATCTCAGATAAAGAACATTTAACATGTGATTTTGACAGTGAATAGCACTAATATGATTTCTCTGTGACTTGAAGAATTTTTTTATTAAGCATTTACTCTTAGGAATAATCCATATTGTTAACTTCTTCTTTAGTTAAGGTGTTAATTCACTATATTTACACTTTTTTCCTTGTCATGATAAAGTTTTATTTGATTGTGAATTGCTGTCCTAACATTTCTTGGGGGATTTTGTGTGTGTGTGTGTGTGTGTGTGTGTGTGTGCAGGGTCTCACTACGCAGCTCAGACTCGTAGTGATCCTCCTGATTTCTGCCTCCCTAATGCTGGGATTACAGGGGTGCGCCACCACACCCGGATTCCATCTGTGACTCAGTGTGCCTGGGGGCGGGGCGGATGTGGCATTCAGTGCCAGGGATTGAACCCCAGCTCCTGCACTTACCTAGGCACGCGCTTAGTCTGCTGAGCTATATCACTGGCCCTTCTCGGGGGATGGTTTTTAATAGTGACTATACTGCTGAATGATACTTCTGGTATTGCAACTATTGCAAACTCTTTGCCCAACCAGATAAGATACAGGCCCAAAGCTCACTACATGAGGAAGCAGCCAGACATCACAGAAGGCATGCGCACTATTCTAGTGGACTGGCTGGTAGAGGTGGGCGAAGAATATAAATTCCGAGCAGAAACTCTGTACCTGGCTGTCAACTTCCTGGACAGGTTTCTTTCCTGCATGTCTGTTCTGAGAGGGAAATTGCAGCTTGTCGGGACAGCAGCTATTCTTCTGGCTTCGTAAGTGTTCTTTCAGTATGAATAATGTAGAGCTATTTCCTGTCAAAACACTTAATTTTTTTCTCCATTTATTGAAGAACTGCAGTGCTTAATAATTAAAACTATTCATGCCTTTTTTGATAAAAGATCATCATCTTTGTAGGAGTTACTGAGAAACTGAATCTACCCACATGTTCACTGTTCAATTCAGGTGTTTAAGATTTACAGCAAGAAGTTCAATATCATGACTAAAGCTGCCATCAACTCAAATTCAGGATCTAATTTAACTCTTTTGAAGTGTAGTCTTTTAGCTGTGTTCTTTTTTTTTTTCTTTTTTTTTTTAGAATTGAACTCATATCTTTTATTAGCTGTGTTCTAATACAAGTAGAATTCTCTTATTTAAAGAGATTTTGGTTACATAAAAGCTGTTTTTATGATCTAGCAACTAACCCATAATAACACAGTTTATTTGGTTACAGTGAATAAAAGTTCTTTTAGCTGGTTCTATTTCTATCAGTGTTTCATAAAGTACCTAATTAATTTGGGAAAAGTGAGCTGGGCTGTGGCTTAGCAGCCCTTAAGTGACTTCTTGATGAGTCTTAGTTTCTATTCTTTTCGTTTCAAATATTCTGGTTACTAATATGTACAACTTGCTGGTCGTACCCCCAAAGAAAGCAGGAACAAGGCAGAAGGAAAGAAATTATAATGGTGAAATGATACCACTATCTTTCTCTTATATATTCAGCATCATTGCAATCGAGTATGATATACATGATCTTCTTAAAAATTAAAGGGCCTTGATTTTTTTTATTCTCATTGTGTGCTTGTCTCATTGTGTTCCATCTTATCCACAAAATGATTTGAGGTTTGTAGAAGTAGTAAGTGTTCACCTCTAGTGTCTTACACAGAATCTTTCGGTATATCAGAATCCAAAACCTAAAATTCTCAGTTGGAAATGGTTTCTGTTACTATTACCAGCAGTAAGTAATATATCCTTGTAATAGTACTATTCTTGGGCTGGAAACAAGCTCTTGATGTTTTTATAGCACTGTGTCATTCAGTGATCTTGAAGGGGAAGTGAGGTTACAAGAGAGAACTCCGAGGTTACAAGGAAGAACTGCGATGGTCCAGGCTGAGACATGGGAAGGAGAGCCATGCATTCCAAACATTGCTCCTAAAAATTCTTTCCTTTCCCAGGAAATATGAAGAGATATACCCACCTGAAGTAGAGGAATTTGTCTATATAACTGATGATACATACACAAAGCGACAGCTATTAAGGATGGAACACCTGTTCCTGAAAGTCCTGGCTTTTGATCTGGCAGTACCAACCACCAACCAGTTTCTCCTTCAGTACTTGAGACGTCAAGGGGTGTGTGTCAGAACTGAGAACCTGGCGAAGGTATGCCACCCAACGTCCTGGAATTCGGGTGCTAGGAGGGCGAAAAGTGGGCCTTCCCCGCTGTCCCTCAGCTGTCCTATTCTTTCTAGTTTTTTCCTTGAACCAGAGGAATCTTTTTAACAGTTTAAGAGGACTGATTTTAAGAACACAGTATCTGGCTTCAAGACACACCTTTGGGCTACCTTTGGCAGGCACACAAGCTATCTCATCACCCCACTGTAGAGGACATCTATGCTTGGAGGCTGTTCCCTTGTTGGATACAGATCACAAGCCATGCTTGGTTTGGGGAAGAAAGTGAATATAGTTCAATTTGGTTCTAGACTCATCCTGAGCTGTTAAGAAAGGAACCATCATTTGTTCATTTGGAGTTACAAAACTTTAGTTGTAGGCAGTACAGTATTAATTTGGTCACATTTTTCCCAATTACTAGGATATCTGATATTTATATGGTGTGCAAAGAATAGTAAGCATGTCTACATAGATTTTACAGTGTTTGTTGGGAAATGCATCCCCACAGGTATGGTTCTAGCCTTGGAACTGTGTTCTTTTGCTTGATAAGTTAACAGCTTTAATATAGTAATATTTTTGCCTTTTAATGGAAAGCTGTGTTCCTATTGCAGTTGCCATACCAGTAGTACTTTATCTGATTATCAAAAATTATATTATAGCCATATGGGTAGGCAAAATACAAGGCATTGAAATTTTATTAAAATCTAAATGGAATTTTGGTTAAGGACAAATGGTGGTTTATTTTTGTGCTCATTACTAGATAGTGGTTGAACGAAAGTAAGATGCAGTTTATTTCTTTGACATTTCTGTGTCTACTTAGGACTTTGGTCAAACTTGACATTTTCTGTTGTGCTTAGTATGTTGCAGAACTGAGTCTACTTGAAGCTGACCCATTCTTGAAATATCTTCCTTCACTGATAGCTGCAGCAGCTTATTGCCTAGCAAACTATATTGTGAACAGGGACTTCTGGGTAAGAGTCTGTCTTCTTTTCAGATGAAATGTGAGGCCTGTTCAGTGATTAAAAATCTGTTGAGTAGTTTTGACGGATTAGGCTGGGCTTGCCCTTGGTGAAGGCAAGCTAGTGTAATGAGGAATGGTTCTTGGCAGCGGACTACAGCTTGCTGCTGAGTGTTTCCAGTCAGCTAGCCTGGCTCTGACTCAGTGGCTTTATTCCTTGGAGGGCAGAGATGGCATGAAGTCATGCGGGTGGCACCACAGCTCATGTAACAGATGTAGGACTGGAACCCTCAGTGCCTGCTGCTGCATTCACTGGCCTTTTCAAGAAAAAGTTGTTGACTTTTATTTTACCTCTTAAAACCAACTCATCAAACTATACCACACCAAATCACATTAAATCACACCAAACCATCATTGAAGCTAAAGCAAACCAGAGTCTGGTGAGGAGGACCGGATTTTACCAGGATTATGGGAGGCTAGGACAGTCCATGTCGCCTCTTGCCCAAGAAGGTCATAAAGAGCCCCCTGATGTTTGCTGTTGTACTAAAAGAAGTATCCATTTTCATTTTCTGGGTTATTTAGTTTTTATGTTGCATTTTAACTAAGAATATTTGATATTCAACAAAAACATGAGAATTGGGTACACATGGCTCTTTAGAGTCCAGTAAACGTCCCAGTCATAAGGAAATAGGAAAAGTGATCCACATCCAAATCAAGAATTATAAACATACAATATAAGTGAATTTAGAAATGTGGAACTACGGCTGTTTTAAGAAACATTGCATAACTCAAGTATCTGAAGTAAGTGAATATGATTTCTTTCGAGATGAATATGGGTATTTACTAAGGAATTCTCTTTACCTCACAATCACTTATCTTCAGATTTAAGTGTCTTACAGAGTTATGTAAAACAGTTTTTTTCTTTTGTCTTGATTAGCCAGAAACGCTTGCCGCATTTACAGGCTATTCATTAAGCGAGATCGTGCCTTGCCTGAGTGAGCTACACAAGGCGTGCCTTGATATACCCAACCGGCCCCAGCAGGCAATTAGGGAAAAGTATAAGTCTTCAAAGTAAGTGCTGACATTTTCTTACCTTAGCTCACTATTTAAAGCTTACTGGGTAATGGGTGTATCAATATTAGAAATAGAATAAATTGAATATCGGGTGTGAGCTTGGAATCGTAATTAATATTATCTTTTAAATCAAGGAAATGCATTTGGAAAGGCCTACGTGTATAATTTGTCAGCATATAGTGCCAGCTTCCTTCCACTCTGTTAAAACTATGAAAGAGTTTTCTGTGGCCTGAGATTCTTACAGCGCCGACAGGCCTGGTGCACGCTGACTCAGCTGTGGGCCTCGTTTCAGGTACCTGCACGTGTCCCTCCTGGAGCCGCCTGCGGTGCTACCTCTGCAGTAAGTGTCGGGATGGCAGCGCCTCCGGAGCTCACCTGCCTGACCAACAGAATTGCTCTTGCTTTTCACAGGTTTCTGCAGATTGGGTCAACTATTTTCAGTATTGATGCTTTAAAATATGTAAATGTATCAGTTGTGTTAGACTTCAGTAGCTTATAAAATAGTTTAGCATTTTTAAAGAATAAACTTGCCTTGTGACCACGTGCTGTATGAAGCTTATTATTTGTATGACTGATATACCTGCTGGGAATTTCGGTTTGGAACGTCTTTACATAGAAAGATTAGAGCACAGTAGATTTTTGAAAAATAAGAGTAAATGAAATTCATCTCAAACTTTGTTTGCTTCAAGCTGTAAATGAAATCATAAAGTGGTCATATTTTATATATTTTGTGACTCTTTCTTTCATTCTTTTTTTTTTTTTTTTTTTGTTGTATTTTAGAGAAGGGTCTGCAGGATGTTCAGGGTCTCACTACTAGATCAGACTCGTAGTGATCCACCTGTTTACAGCCTCCCAAGAGCTGGGATTACAGGCATGTGCCACCACACCAAGTTTCAGTGTGCCCCGGGGGCAGGGCCGGCACAGCAGGCCCAGGGATCAAACCCCCAGCCCCTGCGTCTGCTTGCAGGTGCTTTAATCCGCTGAGCTATTTGGTCGGCCCATGACCACTTCTTTAAAGTGCACACAGGTTCTTACAAGGTTTTAGTGTTGCCAACCCCTCTAAAAAAACGTTCTCAAGACATCTCCAATCCCAGTTCAAAGAAGCAATCAACATTTCCTTAAAGTATTAAGATGGATTATACAGGTTTCCCAAAGGGGATATAGGACCTGTGTTAATGCAGAATCCTGTTTTCGTGTCATATAGTAAGGTTCTGGCAGTCTCACATTCTCATTTTTGCACCAGTATGTTTCCATTCCTGTACATGCTGAACTTCCCAGCTATCCTTTTCTACCTAGCAATGTAATAGACAAATTGTCCTATCCAAGGAGATGTGGCAGGAGAGGACAGTCATGGCTGATTTGGGTGATTGAAGTGCTGTTTGCTTCTTTAAAAACTTAAGGACTTGAATGATTCAACCAGTGAGGGAAGCTTCCTCTCATTAGCTACCTTTTTGTGTCACTGACCACTTACTTCCAAGGGTATGTGTAGCTGTTGCAAATTGAACCATGATGTAAAATTTGGATCCCGATACAAATAACACTGTATTTATTTTTAGCACAAGGGTTTGAACCCAGTACCTTACACAGGCTAGGCTAGTACTCTGTCATCAACCTGTATCCCTAGCTCAGTGACATTTTCTTTTCCTGGTAAGGGTTTGTTTTTTTTTTTTTTTTTAATGTTTTGCTTCAGCTAGGAAAGACCTTGGAAAAATAGCGCTCCAATGAAAATTATTTTGTAAAGGAAATTTTTATTTCTTAAACAATCCACAAGTAACCCTGACTCTAGGCCATGAAGCTATGCTATAGGACTCAAGAGTTCTGCGCACATAATTTATGTTCTTTGTTATAAGAAGTTTACACATACCTCATTCCTACTCACACACCCACTGATTGCAAACAACTAGTCTTTGATTTTGACTTTTTACTTTGATGTGTCCCTGAAATACTTCACTTAAAAATAGAAATATAACTGTCACCTGTCCCTCCCACTCATCTTACAAGTGGATAGCAGCCATCTGTGTATTCCTACTTTCCTCTCATGCTTCTTGTTCCTGAATTTGATGCTGATCAAGTCCGTGCATAGTTTTATTTATTTCTATTATTTTTTAATGTATTTAGTTGCAGGGTCTCACTATGCAGCTTGGATCTTCTGCTTTCAGCCTCCTCAGTGCTGGGATTACAGGCATGTACCACTACCTGGACTCTGGCTGGCTCAGCCTGTGGTGCCGGGGATTGAGCTGCGGTCCCTGCACTTTGCCTAAGCTTGCCTAAGCAGGTGCTTTAGTCAGCTGAGCTATCTTGCCAGCCCCATGCATAATTTTTACACTTCATAAAAATATGTCCATAAATGATGAAAGTTTCTGAAATTTAACAGTTATTGATGATCACCCTTCAGCAAATCTTAGGTGCCATCATTGCTCAAGATTCTACATATTAAGAGAGTCCTAGTTATTTATACATTGTATAGTCCTAATGTACCAACATTTATATACACGTATTGTCTTATATGAATCATAGCTCTAAAAGTTACCTATTCTTTTAAATCCCCCCCATCTTTCTCTTGTCCAATTCCACCCACTATTTGCCACCCAGGAAACTGGCTAGTCAGAGCTCTGGGTGTGGTAGTTGTTTTTTTTTTTTTTTAAGGGTCTACAGGGTATTCAGGGTCTCACTACTAGATCAGACACTTAGTGATCTGCCTGTTTACAGCCTCCCAAGAGCTGGGATTACAGGTGTGTGTCACCACGCCCAGTCTCAATCCCTGTCTCAGCATGCCCCAGGGCAGGGCCAGCACAGCAGGCCAGGGGATTGCACCCCCACCCCCTGCACCTGCTTGCAGACGCTTTAATCCGCTGAACTATTTGGCTGGCCCTTAAAACACCTGAGCTAACCTGCAAGCCCCTGAAGTGTGGTAGTTCTATCTGTGTCTGCCTCTGAAGGCTCTTTGGCCTATGGTTTCAGACAGATTGAGGTTTTCTCAGGACCTCAGACATGACTGCAAACCCAAGGGGCTTTGAAGCATGCTTCAAGGACTATTTCTAACTTATCATCAGGAGCTAAAGCCTCACATGGGATGGATGTAACCAAACTGTTCCATTGTTTCTGTGTTCTTAGTAAGCTTTCACTATTAGGTAAAACATCCAAACACATTTCACTCTCAAACTTCAAAATGTCATTAACAGGTACAACTCTATAGTAGACGCAGCTCAACAGCAGACTCCCTACTTGAAATGTAGCTACAGTTGGTTTTTCTGTTTTTGGGGTCCAAGGCAAGGGGAGGTAGCCATGGCTCATAGCCGTATCCCAGGTAACATCTGCTTTAATCACTTTTTTGTTGAGACAAAATACCTGATACAAGTTAAGGGAGGAGTAGTTTATTTTAGCTCAAAGTTTATAGAGCTTTCAGTCCATAGCTGGCTGGCTCCAAGGTAGGACAGCAGGGTAGAGGCGCACTGCAGAGGGGAAACAGTCCATGACAGAGCAGACAGGAGGCAGTGAGCCTGTCTTTCCTCTCCCCCTTTATATTCCATCAAGTCCGAGCCTATTGGCTGGTGCCACCCAGGCCCAAGTGGGCTTTCTTCCTTAGTAAATCAAGTCAGCCACACTCAGAACTGTGCTAATCCAATTATAGAACTAACCCAGATAGCACATAATCCATATTTACACATCCTAGATACAGCCACCTCTGAAAAGCTGTAGCTATAAGCTCATGAGGGGTGTGTGTGTGTGTGTGTGTGTGAGAGAGAGAGAGAGAGAGAGAGAGAGAGAGAGAGAGAGAGAGAGAGAGAGATACAAGCCATAACAGCATCCTTTCATTAAAAGAAAGAAAAAGTAATGATGGGGGAGACCTGAGGGGGAAAGTGTGAGGCTCAGGGGAGGTAGCAAAGAGGTCATTAGGCCCTGAGTAACCCGAGTTGAAACAAGGTTTGCAGATTTTTCATGAAGACTTTCCTGAAGCAGATAAACTGGATGACTGAGGCAATGGTTCCAGTTGCTGGCCAGGGTCAGTGCTGGTCCTGGCCTATACTGTCACATCTCCTTAACTGTCTCTTCACTCAGTCTTTTCCTGATAAGCATCCTGGTGCTTCCCTTATATCAGTATCTGCAGCACCTCATTCTTTGCCTACAAACTATTGAATAACTTGTGAAGGGCAGAGCTGTTTCCTTGTTGCAATAAATACACAGTGGAATGTGGCTGCTGATTATGTGGTTTCAGCAACACTGCGAATCTTAAGCATTCACCACTGATTCATACTCAGATGAACTTTTTATCCTAAGTATCCTCCCTCCTTTTCCATATTCACTCTTCACATTTGCTGCTGTTTTCCTCCATCACCAAGCATTACTTTGAGATGATATGTCGAAGCAGAGTTTCTTCCAGAACAAAGAGTAACAGAGCTACTTTGCTGATACCTGAATCCCTCTCTCCACTCTCCTCCCTGCTGGAATAGCCCTAATGGAGCTGCTTGTCATTTCTCATCTGCATTAATCACTGCAATAACCTCTTCTGGACCTTCAGTTTCCTTTTCTCTGATTCTAGAGTTTCTGAAATCAAAATGATGTTATTACTTTTCTGCATTAGTAGGAGTAGGGACTTACGCTGACATCCTGCCTTTGTATTCAGTATGTGAACTATCTTATTCAAAGAAAAACCAACTTTTTCCCCCTTGTTAGAAAGCCATGGGAGAAAGAATACTGAAAGCTGCATTTCAAGTAGGGGATCTGCTGTTGAGCTACACCTGTTGTAGGGTTGTACATAAATGCCTTTGCCCTGTACCAAATGGAATTCCTTGTGATTGTGTGGGAATTTGCAAAGCTGCACAGTACCTACAGCTGTCAAGCTAATGGGGACAATGAGCTGGGACACTCACCTTTAAGCTTCGAGAGGAAGCCTGGATTCTGCAATTGCCAGTTACAAGGCTGACCTCACTCACGTACCTCCTGGCTTCTCTGGGAAGTTTGACTCTGTAGACTCAAAAGTAAAAGGAAAATACTCTCAGGGTGTCTGTTCTGTACCCTGTCCTCAAACTGACCTGGAAATTAGAGGTCAGATAAAAGTGTGAGTCAGGCTATGAAGGAAGGAAATGAGGTCAGTTCAGTGTCATCTGACTAACCCACACTGGCAGGAAATTATTTTCTCTCCTTGGTTTAGTGTGCAGTGAAAATGGAGAGGAATCATGTCAGCAGGCCAACTTAGGGAACTCAGTACCTCACCTGTCAGAGAATTGATCTAAAACTTGTGTTATCTAATATGCTTTCTGCAGTTTTGGAGATTTTTAGAAGTTCATTCTTTTAAGGTAACTGGACCTAAGAAGCAAACACAGTGAGAGGCTGATTCTTTCAATCCAAGAATTTTTCCATAACGAAGGGTAAGATCCCCCTGGACAGGAAAACGGGGTCTGGTTCAAACCTAGCTCTCAATGGTGTGAGGCCAATTGTATTTGGGTTAGCTGTTAGATCAGCCATCTCCAAATGTCTGTGGCTTGCATTGGAGGTTCCTGTCTCATATCACTTCCAGTCTGTGTTAGGGAAGGATTTGTGTTTCCATGAGGCCATCCTTCCCTAGGAATCCCTGCCTGACTCCTCTGTGTGGTAGTGAGGATAGGGCCCCTGGAGAGATCATGTCCATTCTTACCGCAAGTGGATGGGAGACGTTATTGAACTATGCGCTCCCAGAGGAAGAAGACTTCAGTGCTGAGGAAGTGCTGGGCATCTCACTTAAGTGCCTTGAATTTTAATATTAACACGAATGACAAAGCTTAGATCAAGATTTATTTGAGTTACTTAACCCATATTTGCTATTTCCAGTATATCTAGATCACACCTTTGAAACAACATGCTTTTTAAACTTAACCTCTTCTGGCAGCAATATTACTAAAATAATAGATACGTTAGGGAAGTTACACATTTTTAAATACATATAAGAAGATATAACTCCTGAATGGATCACTAAAAGTCTGTGGTCCATCAGATACATCTTTTTTTTTTTAAATTTTATTTATTTGTGTGTGTGTGTGTATGTGTGTGTGGCCAGCTCAGCCCACCAGGGGGCGGGGCTGGCTGGCATCTGATGCTGGGGGATCAAACCGCTGTCCCTGTGCTTTGCTAAGCTTGTTCTAAGTAGGTGCTTTAGACCACTGAGCCATCTCACCAGCCCCCATCAGATACATCTGTCACCTTATAAATTCAATAATCTGAGTATTTAATTTTGTAGAAAAAATTTTAATTCATCAAAAAATAAATGCTAACACAAATTCACATCAAGCTCAAATGAAGTTGGGCAGAAAGTTTTAGATTTGGTCACAATATATATTTCTCCTTGAGAATGACACTGAGTTTGGGTGATTAAGGGAAAAAAAAGAAAGGGATTGCATGTTTTAGGCCTTTAACCTATGAAGACAGCATTTCATTTCATCCTGATGTTACTTTCTCCTGCCTCCCCTTTGCAGCACTAAAAAAAAGAACTAGGGACGTGGCAAGATTGCATGTCTGTTTGAGACGGACAATTTGATGTGGCAGTTCTGACATTTAGGGCAAGCGCGGGGCTGAGGAAGGTGCCCAACGCCGATATGTCAAAGCAGAATTTCATTCCAAGCAAAGCATAACGGAGCTACTTTGCTGATGAGGCCTGAGTCCCTCTCTCTGCTCACATTTCTGCTGTCACGGCCATGGAGGAGCTGCTTGTCATTTCTCATCTGCATGAATGAATCACTGCAGCAACCTCTTCTGGCCCTTCAGTTTCCTTTCCTCTGATTTCAGAGTTTCTGAAATCAAATTGGCAATATGGCTTTTCTGCATCGAATTCTTCCCGGTCTTATCACCCCTGGTGAATATGTGGGTTAAAGTATGAGTCATTCAAAAATCACACCCTGCCTCCTCACAGTTTCTCCCTGAGTTAACCCATAGCTTTCTCAATGGGCCCTCTTCTCCTCTGCCTTATTCTGGGACTGCTCTGGTTAAAAAAACCTGTGATGCTCTGTAACATCCTGCTAACCAAGGTGATTCTTCAGAACTCCTATTTAGCTCCAGCCCCCTGTCAGCCTCAGTTGAGTGTCTCTCAGCACCACTGACTGCCACTTGCCTGTCCCTCCTCCCAGGTCACAGGGGGATATATTTCATCCTGTGTTCCCAGCATCTGGTTGTATGTTAAAGATTCAACAATGGGTGGATTATGCTTTTTTATAGACAATCCAATAGCTCATTTAATCAGTAACAAAATGATGTGGCAGTGAAGTACAAAGCCTTACAAAGGCCATTTAGTGAAGTTAAAAGGAAAAATCTCAGTGGAAAGTAAAAGTATTATATGGTCAACATACTGTGCAAGTTCATTCTTTTTGTAATTCTTACATCTGTTGTGTATAAGGATCCAGAAGATAAAGGAAAAGTTTCATTATTGGCTTGAAATAAAAGAAGGGTTTTTTTTAAAGATGAGAATTTGAAATAGAATGGCTTTTTCAGAGATAGATCCAAAGCTTTGCTGTCTCTTTAGCTTGTGCATATTTCGTTTGCTTTAGAGGGAAGACTTTTTGCCTTAAAAAAAAAGAAAATCTTTAACTGCCACTTAATAAGCAACAACATCTTTATTTTGTACATATTTTGAGATATCATAAATCATAAAAGGTATTGAAATTCTTTATCAAAGCCCTTTTAAAAAATAATAAGTTATTGAATCTCTAAAAGAGGGGAAAAATCACTTATGATGATATAAATAAATGCCCAAAGAATTTTTTTTTTTTGTTTTGAAGATGGCCCCTTCATCAGGTCCCCTAGCAGCAGGATTAATACATTTTTTTGTGCTTGTGGAACAAGCCCTCAGAGCCTCCCAGCACTCAGCCCGTGGATCAGAGGTGGTGAGGCCAGGCAGTTAGGAGGTGTGGTGGGGATGTGACAAGAATAGCTGTCAAGGAAGGGACTTTTGTGTTGCAGGAAAGACTTAGAGAGCTCCTGTGACATAGAAGGTGCTCCTTTCAGGTCTAAGTGAGAATTATCAAAAAAGGCCTTTTCACTGTAACAGTAGAGGTAAAATTTTGGGTTTAGGATGAAGCTGGCAGAACAGTTCTCTCTTTATGGATCCTGTGTTGTATAATTTGTTACCTTAGTCACCCTAGGCTGAGTTTGGCTGAAGTAACGAGGAAAGCCTAACCCCAGTAGCTTAAAACAAATTGGCCAGGCTGTCCATGTACTTTTTTTTTTTTTTTTTTTTCAGAACCAGGGATTGAACTCAGGCCCTTGCGCTTGCCAGGGAAGCGCTTATTCCACTGAGCCATCTCCCTGGCCCCCCATGTACATTTTTTAAAACAGTAATTAAAGGACTCAGGCTGCTTCCCCAATAGAAGTTGACTATTACTCCTTTCTTCCAACTTGAAAATGTTAGTTTCAGATATGTTAATAAGAGAACATGGAAAAACCACACTGAAACTTAACTACTTAATTTCAACACACACACACACACACACACACACACACACACACACACATTTAATGTACAAGATAGTGAAAATAGCCTAACATTTGTCCAGGAAAAGGGAAAGCATTAGCCAAGCACTAATGTGGGCTGAAACAATTAACATCTCTCTGGAATCAAGAATTAGAAATAGAAATAGCCAAGGCAGGAAAAGCATGCTTGCTGAACTGCAATTAAAATAGGGAAATTACTCTTTAAGCATTGAACTTTGAACAATTGTAGACATGAGGATAGGCAAGAACAATAAAAGAAAACTTTCTGAATGAAAGGGTAGTCTCTACCCTGAAGCAGTGTTTCCAGGATTTCAAGAAACCCTGATGATCCTAAAGATGCTGAGAGGGAAAAAAGGTATGTGAGCAGATGGGAGGCATTTTGTAGTCAAATAACCTGAGCTAAGTGAGTTGAAGCAGTTTCCTTGTTACTGGAATACTCACAGCCCTGAAGTGGCTGAGGAGCTGTGGTGCCATGTCAGCGCCCCTTGAGATCATCTGCTGTGGCCAAGTGCTGGACCAGGGCCCCAGATGTCATGCTCTGAAACCCATCGCTGTGGAGGCCATGATCTGGCTAGGATCTGTGGAGCAGCTGGGACACCATTCCGAAGACAGGTGAAATTCTTCTAACTGCCCATTTCAGCTTTAGGAGTCCTATCCTGGCACTATTTTCCTACTACTTTCTCTCGTAGGCGACGTCCCTTCATATCCAAACCTACTTTCTACCTTTTCTTTTCCTTAGAAGTCATACCTACATGCATCATGACCCAGATCATTTTCCCTGATGCTTCCCCTTTGACTGAATCTTATAGGCTGTTGCCCTAATAAATCACATAACTGTTCCTGTCTCATTCCTCTGTTTTTAGGAGGCCCCAAAGTCATAAACAATCCTTGCGAATCCTAAGGGAGAATAAAGTATTTCCCAAATGTACCTATCCAAGAATGTTCTTTATACAAACCTATTGGGGCTTTTTTTTTAAAAGGTAATAATATTTAGAAAAATGTAGATTGGAAATGAAGCCCTAAGGAAAATGAATTAATTATTAATTATAATACTGGATTGATCTACATGTTGACTTCTATGTTATTTATACTTTGTTTGAATTATCTGTAAGTAGATTTCATGTAATGCTTTCATTATCTTACCTAAAGTTTTCATTGTTGTGAATTAAAAAGAATTGTTCAGGCATTATTATGGTTCCTGACTACTTAGATTTGGCTGATATTATACTTACTATGCTTTCAATTTAGCCATACATCCTGGAAGTCAGCCATCAGGCCTTATTTGTATAGTCGTAATCCAAATGAAGTAAACAGACTTCTTGCTCCCATTTCCCAAACAAATCAAAATGTGACACTCAACAAGTGATTTCCCAATTTACAGCTGATGTTACATTTGCTAACAGAGCACAGTTTGGCCTGTGCAGGAACTGTGCACAGGAAAAAAGCAGAAATCCCAAGTGAAATGTTGCAAGTTCAAAATGCAGAATTCTTTAGCACAATTTTTTTTTTATATATTTTAGAGGCATATAACATTGGCCTCATATATGGCAAGGAAAAACAGCAGTACTTCACCATGATGGAAGTATTGATAGGAAAACTGCAACAAAACAGAAGCCTGAGATGGAAACACTGCAACAAAACCAAAGGTGGAGCAGATATTCTTGATGAGTTATACAGTAACTATGATGTCACTTGAAACACAGAGCATTGATCAATGATTGTGTTTTATTCTATCCTAAACATGTGTGGCATAAATAATTTGATAGTTTACAAAGAAAATAACAAGTGCAAAATATCATGGAGATATTTTCTTAGAGGACTGGCACTGAAACTCATAAGCAGATAAAAAGCAAAATGTTTCTGTCCAAGAACTTACACACAAAAAATTGTGGAGCACATTGGTGAGCTGACAGGTGAACAGCCAGGCACAACATCTCAAAGACCTACCACTACAACAGGAAAACCAAAAAGATGTGAATTTTTCTCTATAACAAAAGACAACAACAAAAATATATATGCTATTAATGTAAGTGAAACTTGTATATGGAATATGCAATTTTCATGTGTGAAGATTCCAGAGAGTGACAGTTGAAGCAATGACTATTTCTGTTTGTATTTACATTATAGTTCTGTAGGACTTTATTTTTGACGTTACTTTTTAGGTTTTGTAAGCAAATAAATGGCTGATGTGAAAATGTTGATGTCTATTCTAAGCACTCATTGTGAAGTTGATATTTTATTTCAGTGGCATATTATTTTCCTTCTAAGTGCACATTGTACAATATGGTAGGGAGCTTCTGACAGAACAGAAATATAGGAAAGGTGATATGAATAGCCCGCCACACAGGAGAGGAAAGTTAAGCATATTTGCTGTTAGCGTAAGTGAGATATGTTCATGGAACATGCAGTTGTCATGTGTGAAGAATGCCTTGGTGTGATAATTGAAGCAAAGCTCATTTTTGCTTTAGATTTGTACTGATATTTTAATTGCAGTTATATAAGAATTTATTTCTGATGTTATCTTTTAGGTTTTACAAGCAAGTAAACAGCTGATATGAAAAAGTTGATGCCTACTCTAAATGTACAATACATATTAAAAATTTAAGCTGGATATGGTAGTGCATGTGTGTAATCCCAACACTTGGAAGGGTGAGACAGGAGGATTGTCATGAGTTCAAGGCCAGCCTGGATACATAGTGAGTTCAAAGCTAGCCTTAACTACATAGTATGACTTTGTCTCAAAAATATGAATTTCATACTTTTATCTTATTGATATTTTATATTCCTTTTAACTATACAATGTACAATATAAGAACCTCCTGACAAAGCATCAATACCACTGAGATGTCAGGTGTGGCCTACAAAAAAGCTAGGAAAGCAAAGACATGTGCTTCAGTGTAACTGATATGTGTGTATGCAACATGTTATTGTCATGTGTGCAGACTGCCTTATCTATGATAATTAAAGGAAGGATCATTTGTTTTATAAAGACTTAATGGTATTTTTCTGTAGTTCTTATAAGAATTTACTTATGCTATTCTTTTGTAAACTTACTGCACCAAAAAACAGCTGATGTTGAAAAGTTTGACTTTTTTGGTAAACATTCAGTAAATATTAAAAACAATACTTTGTTTTTATGATTTGTTTCTGTTAAGTACTCATTATTTACTAAAATAAAACATAAAATTAAAATTAATAACTAATCAATAGACATTCTAAAAATAAATTAAAATTAACTCATCATTAGATATATTCTAAGAAGAAATTAAAATTAATAACTCATCAATAGACATTATAAAAAATAAATATTTCTGCGTCTTTACAACAAAATTAGTGCTATGTTCTGTGGTATGCCTATTTTTGAGAAAGACTCTCAGAGGAACCCTGATGCAAGCCTTATTTCACACTTATACCATTCCAAAACTCTTGAGTTGTTATAGTCATACAATTCCAGCTATGACAGAAAAGTCACCATATTGTTGAACCAACAAGGATTCTCCCCAATTTCTAGGGGAGACAAGACTGTAAAAAGGCAAGGCAAGGAACTTACTCAGTAGCATGAAATTAAATATTCAACACGTGGCTGTCCAGATTCATAGATGTTTATCATAAGTTGTACTAATGTAAAAAAAATGTAGTATACAACTTAGAAATAATAAAAAAATGATGCTTTTGGAGGTAAATTTATTAATTGATTCTCACATAATACTTGTATTCATTTACGCTGAGTTTCTGAGTCTATAGCTAATATCTGGCTTAAACAAACAAACAATATATATATATATATATATATATATATATATATATATATTTCTGTCTCGGTTACTTTTCTCTCATTGCTGGGACAAAATACCCAACACTCAAAATTAAGAGAGGAAAGGTTTATTCAGCTCACAATTAGTGGAGATTTCAGTCCATATTCCACTGGCTCCAAAGCAGACAGGCACATGGCAGAGGGCAGCGTTCATGGTGGTGGAAAACAGTGAAAAGCAAAGGGAGGAGGGCAGCTGCAGCCTCTAGCAAGCCTCTTTCCCTTCCATGCTGACTGGGAAGAGTGGAGCTCCTCTGAAGAAGTGGGACGAACCATCTTTGCTCAAGTTCTTTTATATATTCTTTAAGTGCTGAGTCACTGTTAGGAGGATCCTCCACACCCCAGGGAGGCCCCTCCATGCCCTACAGAGGGGCTTCCATCCCTAGGGAAGATGTACAGAACTACACAATGTCCTTGCCCTCCTCTTGCACAGGATGAGGATGTTTACAAAGTAAGAACCCTGGCTCTCTGCTGAGTCACTTAAACTTCTAGACTTCTCAAGTGGACACAATGTATCAACCACCACAAGTTCTCACAGGAATGTTAGTGAATATGTTCATTTGTATCATTGACACTAACTAAAATATTAAATATGTATGTCGAAACTTACTTGTTGGTTCATTATTTCGAATATTGGAAGAATTCTGGAAGCATATTTCTCCAATTTTAAAAAATACTATTCACAATATAATCGTCAGAGACATGACATTATTTTAAAAAATCAGCCACGTTTTCTATACCACTTTGTTGAATCCAAATCAATCTTAACTGGCAAATTTTTTAAAGGGTCAAAGAGATTGTGCAGGTTATACAGTCAGTGTCAACTATTTTTACCTATGCAATTGTCACTGTAGCACAAAATAGTCACATATATATATGTATGCAAAGGGGGGGGGGGTGACTATATCCCAGTAAAAATTGACCACTGAAACTTGAATTTCATGTAATTTTCTTTCTTTTTTTTTTAAATTTATTTATTTTTTTTTAACATTTATGTGTGTGTGTGTGTGTGTGTGTGTGTGTGTGTGGCCAGCTCAGCCCACCAGGGGGCGGGGCTGGCTGGCATGTGGTGCTGGGGGATTGAACCGCAGTCCCTGTGCTTTGCCAAGCTTGTTCCAAGTAGGTGCTTTAGACCACCGAGCCATCTCACCAGCCCTCATGTAATTTTCATGTTATAAAATATTCTTCTTTTGATATCTTTAACAATTAAAATTATGAAAGCCAATTTTAGCTCTTAAGACACATAAAAATGAACAATGGGCTGTTTTTTCCCATGAGCTATATACGGTAGGTGATAACAGTGAGTATTTAAATTTTAAAATATTTATTACATGAAAAGATACATTTCAGTTAATTTCCTTCAAATTACTCTGCCTCTTTTTAAACACAATTCTTTTCATTCTTAACACTTTCTGAAGCAGTTCTGAAAATCCTCTTTTGTGAGTGTCTTTAGGAAGTATAATAAAATGTATAATTGCTGGTTCCAAGTGCTATGGGATAGAAAATCAGTCTGGTAAAAACATCACAATGTGTCTCATCAGCTTACTCACTGCATGGGTACTGTGCAAATTCTTGCTCCGCCCTGGATTCAAATGACCATGAAAGGCAAATATTTTGAATGCAGTAAGGACATTAAGGTTTATGTGACAAGGAAACTAAACACCCTCACAGAAGAGGATTTGTAGAACTGCTTCAGAAATTAGAGAGAAGTATGAGATAAATGCATCTGAAGTGAAGGAGGGTATTCTGAAAGGGATTAGTGGCAATCACTTTTTTGTAAATTTTTTAAATTCAAATATTCACCGAATTTTTTGGCATTTTTTTTTCAGAACCAAGGATAGAACTCAGGCCGTTGCACTTGCCAGGCAAGCACTTATTCTACTGCACTATCTCACTGACCCCTCACCATATTTTTTAATCACACAGTATAGACTGCTATTTATTGGTTGAACAAAATAATCAATTTTTAGCCTTTCCCCATTTTTGTGGTGCAAATGTGCTGCCACAGCTGATTTCAAATTATCAACTAACATCAATGAATGAGAAGAACTATCAAGTAACACTCCATTAGATAGTATTTTCATCTATAATGGTTAAGCTTGATTGTCAACTTGATGAACTTGAGGCACACCTAGAGATTAGCACACTCTGGATATGTCCATCTGAGCCACGAGGGCACTGTATCTGGTCTCTGGACCCTTCCTTTCTGGTGCTGCTGTTGTCTTGTAGTCTGCTTCTGAGATGACATCAATTGAACAATTTATGTCTTCCTCATCCTTTTGCCTTGATGCTTCTACTTTGGAGACAGCTAACAAGGAATTGAAACTTCCCAAACTGGACCAAAAATAATATTTTATCCTCTAGGCATGATGGTTCATGCTTGCAATCCCAGAATTTGGGAGGCCAACACAGAAGGATCACTGTGAATTCAAGACCAGCTTGGGCTACATAAGCAAGTTCAAGACCAGTTACTCTACTCAGCAAGATTCTGTCTCAAAAAAAAAATCCTATAAATTATATATATATATATCATGTACTTTTCCCAACTGCCAGTGTATCATCTTGCAGCCAGAATAAGAATATTTTCAAGATCATAGATAAGTGAAATAAAAAATAATTGAAATGATGAAAATTCTATACTTATTACCTTATTTCTATTATTGCTTAACTATGTCTAAGCTTATATAATTATATTTTTTAGAATGGTTATATTTAAGAATTTTCTGGAAAAACTTTCAGACATTTAATAATTGGGTCTCTGGTGAGAACAAATCACAAACTTAGCACTTAATGTATAGCATAATTTATCTCTTTATTCAGAGGTCTCCCACCAACACTGATTCTTCAGCCACAGACATAGCACTCACAGTGGAGCTGAGCACCAGGTGAGTTAGGCTTGGGTCATCTCAGAAGCTATAAATGCTTTCCTCAAAGAATGATATTAGGAAGGAGAACTTCATTGTCATAGGAACAAGTGGCTGTTGACTCATTCCCTACAAAGAAAAATCACAATTATGTTAGTAACATTTAACACTTCTCAAGTATTTTCTCTTCTGTTCTGACTTGACCTATGCTGGTTCATTTTATGTTTTTTTTTTTTTTAAAGTTGATTTTCACTCAATCCCATGAGGAAGTTTTTGTAATAATCACTTTACATTTGAAGATGTTGAGACATGCAGTTGTGAGGCTGCTTGCCTAAGGTTTCAAAACATGAAGAGTAGACATCTGACTTTTGTAGACTCTAGTTTGCACCTACTTGAGGAGATTGAGCAACTATATTTTATTATTTACTCATTTATTTGATAACATATTATCAACTAAATTCAATGCATTCTAAACTGGGACAAATTTTCCCTCTCAAATTTCTTTAATTTTTTTTCATTTGTTCGTGATAGTGGTACCAATATTGCACTAGATGTCTTGAAATCTTGAACACTTTCCTTTTCCTCATTTCGCACAGTTGCCAGTCTTGCTACAGCAGTTCAAACTCTAATCAGACTTCTCACCAGATTGGGTTAGTCGGCTTTCCATTACTATAACATACATACAATGATAAATTTTTAAAAAGCAAAGGTTTATTTTGGCTCATGTTTTCAGTCATGTTTCGTAGGCCCTAAAGTTCTGGGCTTGGAAAAAGACAGAACACCATGGCCAGAAGCACAAGGTGGAGCAAGTGTCTCACATGGCTTCTGGAAAACTGAGAGAAAGAATGACACTGACATTCCATACCCTCTCAAACTCATGCTTGGTATGACCTGAAATGTCACATTAGGCCCCATTTCTTAAAGTGCAGAAACTTTTCAAAAGGTTGAGATCGCAGTTGTCGATTCTTTGAAGTATATCCTGTGCAGTTTGAACTCTCTACCTACCCCTATGTCTTTAAGATTTCTACATACATTTTCCTCCAGAAGATTTAGTGTTTCTGTCTTGATATTTAAATCTTTGATCCATTTTGTCTGTAATTTAGTGCATGGTGACAGACATGAGTCCAATTTTAGCCTTCAGCATGTGGAAAGCCAGTTTTTTTTTTAAGTGCCATTTATTAAAGAGGCTGTTTCTTCCAGTGTACATGGTTGCCCCTTTCATCAGACAAAAGGTGGCTGTTTGCAGCTGTGTCTGCATCTTCTAATGTGCTTCATTGATCCTCAGGTCTGTCTCTATGCCAGTGCCATGCTGATTTTTATCACAGTAGCTTTATAGTATAATATAGGTAGGGATTGTGATACCTCCTGCCTTGCCTTTACTTCCCAGGATTGCTTTTAATATTCTGGGTCTCTTCTGGTTCCAAATAAATTTGAGCTAAGTTTTCTCTAGATCTGTGAGGAATACTAATGGTATTTTAATTGAGATTGCCTTAAATCTGTATAACAATTTTGGGAATATTGCTGTTTTTGCAATATTGCTTCTTCCTATCCAGGAGCATGGAGCATCTTTCCACTTTGTTAAATCCTCTTTAATCTCTTTTCTCAGAGTACCATATTTTTCACTGTATAAATCTTTTATTTCCTTTGTGAGATTGATTCCTAAGTGTTTCTTTTTTTGTAATATTATTGGGACAGATGTAGTTTCTCTAATTTCTCTCTGAGTGCATTCATTGTTTGTGTACAAAAATGATACTGATTTTTGGGAGTCGACTTTGTATCCTGCTATGTTACTGAATTTGGTGATTAAATCTCCAAGACTCTTGGTGGAGTTTTGGGGTTCCTCTATGTAAAGTATCATATCACTTGCAAATAATGATATTTACACTTCTTTTTCAATCTGTATTCCTTTTATTTTTCTCTCTTGTCTAAATGCCCTGACTAATGTTTGCAGAACAATATTGAATAGGAATGTGGAGACAGTAGACATCCTTGTCCTGATTTTAAAGAAAAGAACTTCAGTTTTTGTCCATTTAGTATGATATTGGCTATTGGTTTCTCATAGATGGATTTGATCAGGTTGAGATATAGACATCTATTCTGATTCTCTGTAGGATTTTTTTAAATTCATGAATGAGTATTTGATTTTGTCAAAAGCTTTTTCTGCATCTATTGAGATCATCATGTGGTTTTATTCTTACTTCTATTAATGGGTGTATTACAATTATGGATTTACATATGATGAAGCATCCCTGTATTTATGGGATGAATCACACTTGTTTGTGATGTATAATCTTCTTGATGATTTGCTGCATTCTGTTTGCTAGTATTTTATTGAAGATTTTGCATCTATATTCATTAGAGAGATGGACCCATAGTTCTCTTTTTTTAGTTGGATCTTGCTCTGGTTTTGGAATCAGAGTAATACTTGACTCCAGGAATGAGTTTGGGTGAATTGTTTCTCTTCAATTTCATTGAAGAGTTTGAGAAAAGTTGACATTAACTTTTCTTCAAATTTCTTTAGAATTCTGCTGTGAATCCACTGGGACCTGAGCTTTTCATTGTTGTTAGGTTTTTTATTTTAATTACATTTTCAGTTTTTTTTTTCCTGTTACTGGGTTAATCAGAGTTTGTATATCTTTTTGACTTAGCTTTGGCATTTCATATGTGTTTAGGAAACTATTTCCTCTTGTGTTTTCCATCCTGTGAGAGTAAAGATTTTGGAAACTGGTATTGATGATCTGAATTTCTCTAGGGTCTATAGTGATTTTGCCCTTTTTATTCCTTATTATATGAATTTGGGTTTTTCTTTCCTCTTTCTGATTAGGTTGTCTAGTGGTTTATTAATTTTATTTATTATTTCAAAGAACCAACTGCTTGATTCATTTATTCTTTGTATTGTTTTATTCATCTCCATTTCATTAATTTTTGCTGTAATCTTTATAATTTCCTGCCTTCTTTGGTCTTTGGTCTTGACTTGCTCTTCTTTTTCTGTAAGCTTAAGGTGTAGCATAAGATAGTTTGTTTGAGATTGTTCTGTTTTCCTAATGTGAGACTTTGCTGCTATAAGTTTTCCTCTTAAGACACCTTTCATTGCATCTGACAGGTTTTGGTAAGTTGTATCTGCTTTTCACTTAACTGTAAATATTTTAAGATTTCTTCTTTAATTTCATCTGTGACTCACTGATTTTTTAGGAGATTTTTATTTAATTTTCATGTGTTTATGATGTTTTGGTCAATAATTTCCAGCTGCACTGCACTGTGGTCAGATAGTGTGCATAGGATAATTTCAATTCCTTTACATTTACTTAAGAATGCTCTGTGTGTTAGTATGTGGTCTATTTTGGAGAACTTCCTATGTACAGCTGAGAAAGAATGTGTATTCTGTTGTTGCTGGGTGAAACATTTTTAAAGTTCTATCAAATCAATTTCTTCAGAAGTATAGTTTAGTTCTGTTATTTCTTTGGTAATGTTTTGCTTAGTTGATCTATTTCTTTGTGACTGTGTCACGTTAGAGTCCCCCATTACAATTGTATTATTATCCTTTGATTTTTTAAGTCTGTTAAAATTTGTCCTATGTAGGTGGGTGCTCCTACATTGGTTGCATATGTTTCAGTTTTCCCTTAACAGCTATGTAGTGACCATATTTATCTCTTAGAATGATTTTTGATTTGAAGTTGATATTGTCAGCAATCAGAATAGCTACCCCTGTTTTTATTCTGATTTCATGGGGCATGAAGAATTGTTTTCCATTCTTTGATTTTTAGCTTGTAAATTTTGTTTTCAGTTAAATTTGTTTCTTGTATGCAGCATGTTGTTGGATTTTGTTTCTTAATCTGCTCTGCCAATGTGTTTCTTTTGATTAGTAAGTTGAGGCCAATTACATTGATGGTTGTAACTGATATACATTGGCTCATATTATTTTCTATTCCATATATTTTCCCTCTTTTTAATTACTTTTTCTGTTTGATGGTTCCTTTCTGCTCTTCTTAAAGCTGTGGTCACTTGTTTCTTTTTCTAGAATCTCAGTACTCTTTGTAGTATTGATTTTGTGGTCATGAATTTCTTCAGTTGTTCTTTGTCATGGAAGGATCTTATTTTGGCATTGAATTGGATAGATAGTTTTACAGGATACATCAATCTGGGTTGGAAGTTATTTCCTTCCAGGACTTGAAGGATTTTTTTTGTTGGGGGGCCGGCTCAGGTTTCCTTAAGGGCAGGTCTGATAAAGCATGCCTTAAGCAGGCACTTAAACAACAGAGCTAATGGGCAGGCCCCCTTCCAGGACTTGAAATACTACACTCCAAGCTCTTCTTGACTTGATGGTTTGTGTTGAGAAATCTGCCATGATTCTTAGGGGCTTTTCATTGTAGGTGATCTGTTTCTTCTCTCTAGCAGATTTTAATATTCTATCTTTTTGCTGAATTTCTGAGATGTTGATTTTTATCTGTCTAGGTGTAGATTTATTTTGATTATGGCTGTCTGGAGTTCTCTATGCCTCACTTATCTGTATTTCAGGGTTTTTCCCCTCACGTTTGAAAAATTTTCTGCTAGTACTTCATCAAGTAGTCTTTTTATGTCATTCATGCTGTCTCCTGCTATTTCACTGAAACCTACTATTCTTATATTATTTTTCTTTGCATCATCTTGTAGCTGCTGAATTTTTGACTCCTTGTTCCTTGTTAGTTTTAAAAGAACTTTCCTTTCACATTTATTAGCTGCACTGCTGTCTTGAAGGTCTGAAAGTCTATCTTCAGTTTCATTCAAGCAGTTTTGTTATCTTTCAATGGAATTCTTAATTTCTTGGATATCTGTTTTAATCTATTTCATGCACTCTAATTCTTTTCTGTACTGTTAATTCAGTGTTTCCATTATTTTTTTTCTCCTCTATTTTTTAAATCTATGTCTACTTTAGCTGTGCTGAACAATTCTTTCACTATTATTGTCATTTCTTTTTTGACCTGAGAGATTATTTCTGCTCTTATTTCTTCTATAGCCTGGCAGACTTGTTTATTTACTTCAGTTGCTATCATTTCAGAAATTTCAGGTGTGCGATTTCCAAGTTCTTGTATGTCTTTGTCTCCTGGATTTGTTCTTGTTGAGCTGGAGGATTGAGATTGTCTTTTACTTCTGTGTTTTGGCATTTTTGAAACTCCAATTAACTAACTAGACTTAACAGTGGTGGGAGAGTGGTGAGGTGTGTATCAGAAGCCCCTAGCAATTTAATCTGTGCTTTTGTTGTAGTGCTTCTAAATTTACCCATTCTAATTATTTTTATTTGTCAATTGTCATCTCTGCTACTGGACTCTGAAGGCATGAACCACATGAATTTGTTTTTCTTTTTGTGTCCCTAACTGTGCTCAGCCAAAATTGGATGGATGAAATATGCCAAAAAGCTGCCTCCCAGTGGATCTCAGTAATTATTGTAGCTGTTGTTTAATAGGCCTGTAGTATAACTCGCTATGCATACTATAGAGCACATTATAGAGTGGTTACCAACGTGGTAGCTACTAACTATATGTAGCTATTGAACTCTTGAAGTGTAGCTGGTCTTAACTGTAATATAGAAATACAAAAGACATTGAATTTTGGAAAAACAATCTCAGTAATTGTTTTATATATTGAAGCTAATAAATTTGATATATAAGTTTGAACAAAATATTTAAATTGTCATTTATTTTTATTTTTCTAAATGAACTTTATTTTTAATTAATAAAAATTATACACATAGTGTTTTGAAATATATGCATTGCAGAATAGCTAAATTAAACTAATTAGTATATGTATATTCTTTTGTGAAGCAATCACTTCAAATTTATTCTAAACAACTTTTAAAAATACAATATGTCACTATTAATTATAGTCAGCATGTTGTATAAGAGAGTTCTTGAACTGTTCCTATGGTCTAATTGAAATTTTGGAGGGCTGGCCTGATAGCTCAGCAGACTAAAGTGCCTGCTTAGGTGGAGCACAGTGGCCAGGGTTCGATCCCTGTTGTGCCATGCTGGCCCCGCCCTTGAGGCTTGCTGAGATGGTGATTGAGACTGGGCGTGGTGGTGGGCCCCTGTAATCTCAGCACTTGGGAGTCTGTAAATAGGAAACACTAGGAGTCTGATCTATGTAGTGAGACCCTGAACACCCTAGAGACCCTGCCCTAAATACAGAAGAAAAAGAAAAAAAAAATTGTACTATTTTACTAATAGCTTCTCAATATGTCTCTTCTCTAGCTTCCTTTCAGAGGCTGGAGGCTGGTGTATATTCTCTTTTCTTCTGAGTTTGACATTTTAGATTCATATTAGATTCTTTATGTATGTGAGATCATTTGGTATTTTTCTGTTTTGGTTCATTGTATTTAACATAAGGTCTTTCAAGTTTATTCCTTGTTGGTACAAGGGACAAGATTTCCTTCATTACAAGGGCAGACTAGTTTTCCCTTTTGTGTATACATACTACATTTAAAAATCTTTCACCTAGGTTGATCCCATACCTAGGCTAATGTGAATAAGGCTGTGATGAACACAGGGTTGCAGATATGTCTTCACCATATTGACTTCATTTCCTTTGGATATACAACTAATACTGACATTGTTGGGTCATGTGATAATTGTATTTTAAGTTTATTAAGAAATCTCTATTATACTTCTATCCATTGTAGTTGAACTAACTTTGTATTCTCACTACCAGTGTGCAAAGATTCTCTTTCCTTCACATCTCAGTTACTCTTCTCTTGTTGCTGGGACAAATACTCAATATTCCAAATGAAGGAAAGAAAGGCTTATTCAGCTCACAGTCAGTAGAGGTTTCAGTCCATATTCAGCTGGCTCAAAAGCAGAGTGGCACACGGCAGAGAGCAACCTTTCATAGTGGTGGCAAGGAGCAGAGAGCAAAAGGAGAAGCAGCAATAATGACTGCAGAGAGCAAGTCTGTCTCCTTTATGTTGCATTCAGGCCATCTGCCCCAAGCTGGGTGTCACACTCACTCCCATAATCCCAGCATCACTTGTACACATAATCCAGCAGCACTCACATACATAATCCCAGTGGATCATGAGTTAATCACAAACTCTAGAAGTCCAGCCAATGACTGCATGAGGCTTTGAGAGGACACTTAGACACAAACCAACCTTCTATAACCTCTTCAACACTTGCTATCTTTTGTCTTTCTGATAATAACTATTATAATGGGGTAAGGTGATATCTCATTACAGTTTTAACTTTCATTTCCCTGATGAATAGTAGCATTGAGCATTTTTCATAAAACTATTGTCCATTTGTATAACAAATGTTTTTAAGAAATGTCTATCAGGTTATTTGTTCATCTTTTAAAAACATGTTGTTTTCTTGCTATTGTTTGATCTTCTTATATATTGTGAATATAATTCCCATATCTTCACTCTGCTAATTGTTGTGTTTGCTGTGCTGAAGTTTTTTTTTTAATTTTGATATTGTCTGTGACTTTTCTTTCATCTGTTGTTGGGGATTGAGCCAGGGCTTTATACCTGCTAGGCAAATGATGCATCACTGAACTATAACCCTTAACCCTTTTTTTAATTGACATCAGTTATTTTTATTTTAAAGAAAGAAAAAAAAATAAAAACAGTGGTACAAAATCTCAAAACAAGATTTTAGGAGAGTAACAATGGTTAGTACATTGTGTATTGTTTTTGCTAAAGTAGTTTCTCATATTACAACATACAGGCAAGAAATAATAAGCAAATAACATAGGTACAAACCTCTTTTTTTAAAAGTCATCAGAAAATGGAAATATACTTTTCAAAGTTTCTAATACTAGGAGAAGATATCATACAATGTCTTTTTAAATAAATTGTAAGTCAAAGATACAGTATAAATCTTAGAACAAAAATTAAGATTAAGCAATATTCAGAAAATTAAATGTTTCAAAACAATTGAACTACGAAAAAGTTTTCATGGTAGCAAAGAAGTACTGAGAGTAAAACATAAGATAAATACTGGAA
>NW_004524614.1:15054325-15055996 GCF_000260255.1 Octodon degus
CTCTCCAGCCCCGATATTTTTTCTTAAAGTCAATTGACTACAAAAAGTACATTTATTCATGATATACATATTCTGTTTCACTGGTTAATGAGTATATTTTCATGCCAGTATCATGCTGTTCTGACTACTATAGGTTTATAGTATACTTTTAAGTCAAGTGTTAGAATATTTCCAGTTTTCTCTTTTTGATCGAGGTTCCTATGGCTATATGTAATCTTTTGTGACTGTACTCAAATATCAGGATGTTTTTCTATTTAATTGAAAATGTTATTGGGATTTTGATAACAATTCAGTGAATCCACATATAATCTTGGATATTATTGACTTTTCTCCTGAGTGTTGGGGATTAAGTCAGAGGTTCCTGCATGCTATGCCATCCTGCCATTAAGCCTTAATTTTGACATTTTAATAACATTTTCTCATGATCTATGAGTGTCTTTCATTTTATAAATTAATTTTTTCTAGCTTTCACTGTGCAGAACTTTGCATAATTTAATAATGTTAGTTCTTCCAATTCAACTCAGCTTAGGTTTTCAGTGTTTCACAATTTTGTCATTTCACTCTTTTCTGGATTTCTTTTTTGGATTTTTAAATGGGTTTGTTGTGTGTAGTCTATATTTTGTTAAAGTGCATTTCTTCCAGTGTCAATTTGCCAACTTTTAAAACTCACAAAATGCTGTCAATTCTTTCAAATGATTTTTATGAATCTATTGAGATGATCATATAGGCTGTTATTCTTCATTGAGTTAATATGAATTTATACATGTTCAACCATCCTTGTATGCTTGAACAAATCCTACTTGGTCATGGTGAATGGCTCTTTTAACGTACCATTGAACATATATAAATATATGTTATATATCACATTATGTTTTGAAATATGTGTACATTGCAGAAGTGGCTAAATCGAGCTAGTCACTGCCTCATATCCTTACTACTTTTCTTTGTGATGAGGATATTCAAATCTTCTCTCTTCACAATTTTCAAAACTACAGTATGTTGGGTCACATAATGTACCACAGCATAGAGAATGTAGCAAATATAGTCCTAATAATGATGTTCTTAGGAATAAATTTGAATAATCTTCCACCGAAGGCCCAGGTGTTGAAGACTTAGTCAGCAAAGTGGTGCTGCTGAGAGGCTATGGAGGTGTTAGGAGGTAGAGCCTGTTGAAGGAAGGAGGCTACTGGGATCAGGCCCTTGAAGGGGATATGGGGGCTGACACTGACAAAGGTTCTACAATCTGAAGTACAAGATCTCAGGATAAATCCTGAGCAGATTTAACTGACCTTATCAGATCCAAAATCTACAACTCTTGTTGTATAAGTCCTGCTTTACCTTGGTCTTAACCATCCAGCAGAAAAGTATAAAAATGAAGTATGAGAAGTAAAGCCATGTTCTTATGTTGAGCTATAGGGGACTCAGGTCAACAATTTCTGACAATGCCAGTGAAGTGGAAGACCCAATACTATTATGGACTACTGGACTCTTTTAGAATATTTTGCTGAGTTAATGCACCTATAATACTCAAATGATGGAACTTAACCAAAAAATGATGAATATCCATTTTGTATCTGTGTATTCAAAATGGTTAGGATAGATATATAGTTACATTTTCTTAATGAATAGAGGGATTTGTTCTAATAGTGTTTGTAAATAGGATATCATGTC
>NW_004524614.1:15056237-15095850 GCF_000260255.1 Octodon degus
TAACCATTAATGAGATGCAAAGTAAAACAATACTGAGATACCATCTCACCCAAGAAAGAATGGCTATCCTAAAGAAATCATCCAACAAGAAATGTTAGAGATGCTGTGGGGAAAAAGGAACCCTTCTCCACTGCTGGTGGGAATGTAGACTGGTGCAACCATTATGGAAATCAGTGTGCAGACTCCTTAGAAAACTAGAACTGGAAATCCCATTCAAACCAGCTATTACCCTACTGGGAATTTTCCTGGACAATCTGAAAACATCATATAATAGTGATATATGTGTGCCTATGTTTATAGCAGCACAACTTGTGATACCTAAATCTTGGAAACAACCAAGATGCCCTTCATCTGAGGAATGGATGCAAAAGATGTGGTATTTTTATACAATGGAGTATTACTCAGCCATAAAGAATGATAAACTTGAAGCCTTTATTGTTGATTGAAATGGTATTACATGGTGTATGGCTATAGTGTGCTGAATACTCGGATACATTCAAGATGCACATCAATGATATGGAAAAGTGAACAAATTCTGTGATCCTTGCTGTAACACATACATACAGGATTTTGGGGAGCATAGTAGAGGAGTCACAAACGTAGTTGTGGGAAGCCAGGCAAAGGCTTGTAAAGGAAATCAGATCTCGAGGTGTGGAAAATGAACAGGTTTTATCCAGGTAAGGGACTTAGGAGAGGAGTAAACATATCTGGGTGGTATGAATGCTCTGTGCAGCAAATCTAGTTGGCTTAGTTTAACCAAGGCTGTTCCATTTGGCTGGAGTTTGAATGCAAGAGGCAGGGCTGAACACATATAAGGTGATACAGGCAGGGGTCAGATGCAAAATATTTTGAATCATGTTACAGAATTTATACTTTATCCTCGGACAGTGGTGAGTTAATGAATAATTTAAAATTTAAGGTTAAAATGAATACATTTGCTTGGAAACTTCATTCAAGCTATATTGTGGAAGATGGATTGGATGATGGTGTGGGGGGTGAGGAGGAAGTATTACAGCTAGTGTTACTTACCCTTGAGTATTTTTATATACATACTAAATGAGAAAGAGAAAACTATGAGCAAATTCTGTTTCCTCTGTCAACAACCATTGCCTACATCTTGACCTGAGATTACAAAATTTGTCCTTAGGGGGATGAAATTCTAATTCACAATATTCATGAGATGGTTTTTCTAGTTCGAATCTCTGTCTACTCAGATTCTATCCTGGAACTGAAAGGAAAGTCACTTTCTAACACATGAAACAATTATGTACTTCCTCACCAGGAATTATCGAGGGAAAACCCACCACAGAATTGGAGCTAGTTGAATTTGAAATCTGCCCAAAGCTTGGGTAAAGGTTTGTGTTCAGTGGAAATACATGGATAAGAAAACTATTGTCCTAGCCATAGAAATGTTTAGTATTTGGACAAAATTACAGTGCCCATTCAGGAAAGGCCCTATCATCCCCTTGATCAATGTATAAAACATTAAAGGAAAGGAAAGAGATACATGTGATAAGATATTGCATCCACATTGTACATAGCATCTACCTTATTTTCTGAGAACTTATAACTTCTTTTTTCTTTATTTTAGAGGAAAATTGATATAATTTTATAAACTGCACTTCTGGTGAATTTTCTTTTTTTTTTTTTTTTAATATAGTTGGTACAGGGTCTCACTACACAGCTCCAACTTGCAGTGATCCTCCTGTTTTTTCAGCCTCTCCAGCACTGGGATTACAGGTGTGTGCCACCACTCCTGGTCTCAGAGGCCAGCTCAGCTTGCATGGGTGCCAGGCCTGCATGGCCTATAGTGTTGGGGACTGAACCACAGTCCTTGCCCTTGTCTAAACAGGCGCTTAGTCTGCTGAGCTATCTTGCCAGCCCCAACTGTCTCGTGGGCCCCTCTTGTGAATTTTAAAAGTACTTGCAAATGAGATAATAAAATATGATATCTGTGTATTCTTTATATCCTAAGATTGTGAAACAGTAAGCATCCCAGCAGCATTCCAGGTAATAGAATCTATGTGTGATTGCAGTTGTTTAATGCGAGTAATTAATTGTTAATTCTTATCATGATCATCATACTGCCAGATATAGATACCATCTGGGGAGGATTGTCTTGTAAAATGATAAGAATAACAGCATAAACACTGCAACACCATTCAAAGTGGGAAGGAAGGTATTCTGGAGTTTCTCTAAAAGTAGAATTCTTGAAGGCAGGCCAGATAGCTCAGTGGACTAAAGCACCCGCTTTGGCAGGCACAGGGACCGGGGTTTGATCAGGGTTTGAATCCCCGGCGTGCGCTGAGCCGGTGATTGAGACTGGGCAAGTAATCCCAGCTCTTGGGAGACTGAAAATAGGAGGATCATTATGAGTCCAGTCTAGTAGTGAGTCTCTGTAGACCCTGTACTAAATACATAAAAAAAGCAAAACAAAAATAGAATTCTTGTACTTTGAAGACAGGAATAAGAAGTGCTTATTTTACCCACCAAAGTTGACCACCCGCCCCTTTCCAAGTAGCAGCTCTCACTTCCAAACCATGCCACCCCTGAAGACCAAAAGCAGCCTAAATTGGAAAAAAAGAACATTGATATGTCCTCTATCATTTGAACAATAATCCCTTCTTTTTCCTTTATACAACTGTACAACTTCAACTGGATAAATAAGACACTAGTAGAATAAATAAACTTTAGTAAAATGGTATAGTAGGAAGACAAATACAGCTATTTCTTATTCTTATGTGAAAGTTTTAAAGGGCTGATTTTATCAGTTATGCTGCAACAGCTAAATTTTGGGGAATGGCCTACATGTCCATCAACAGATAAATGGATAAAGAAAATATATTTATGCAATGGAAGTACTACGCTGCCATAATGGAGGTTGAACTTGAGTTATTTGTAGGAAAATGGATTTGCCAGAAGAACACAATTCTAAGTGAGATAGATCAGACACACAAGTTTTAAAATTGCATGGTTTGCTGAATACTTATGAGAAACCCAAAATATAATAAAGAGAAAAAAAGATAAGAGGAAACCGGGAGGTAGATCTTTTGCAAAAGAGAAAAGAGACAAGAGATTGAGAGTTGGAAGAGGAAGAAGAAGAGAAAGAGATTTTTTAAAAAGAATTAAGAAAATTAGGTATAGTAGCACACATCTGTAACCCCAGCATGCTTTAGGCTGAGGAAGGAAGATCACCATGAGTTTGAGGCCAGCCTGGGGATACATACTGAGTTCAAGGCCAGCCTAAACTATATAGTGAGACTCTGTCTCGAAATAAAGAAGGAATTAAGATATTTTATGTACACATATCAACGCATCATGGTGAATATAACTATCATGTACTATAAACATGTTTTAATAAGAATTTAAAAATAGTGGATTTCATAAGAAAAGGAGAGAGCAGTGGACATTAAAGGATAAGAAGAAATGGGCTGAAGAGATAGTCCTGTGGCACCACACCTGCCTGGCAAGTACAAGGCCCTGAGTTCAATGTCTTGTACCAAAGACAGAGAGAGAGAGAGAGAGAGAGAGAGAGAGAGAGAGAGAGAGAGAGAGAGAGAGGAAGAAGAAAAAAGAAGAGGAGGAGGAGGAGGAGGAGAGATAAGAAGGGTAGGAAGAAGAGGGTAGAGGAGGATGAATAGAGGGTACCAAAATACTGTAACATAAAAAGCGCAAATTCTAATGTTCTCCAGCACGTGATGATAGTTCACAGTAATTTATTGCATATTTTACATAGAATCACAAAGGATGATGCAACTGTTGGCATCTTAAATCCTAAGAGACTCACATGTGAAAAGCTTCATCGTCAGGAAGGCACTAATATGAAGAGGTGAAATAATTAAAAATGGAACCAAGGAGGAGGTTTTTAAATCCTTGGGGGTACCCTGAAAGTGGACTGTAGCACCCCTCTCCCGCTCTCTCCTCCTCTCCCTCTTTTCCAGCCATACATAATGATTTTGCTGCATTCTGAGCTCATGCCATAATGTGCTAGAACCTCCAAAATTGTGAGTCCAAATACATCTTTTCTCCTTATTTTTTTAGACATTACACCCATTGAAAAATAGTTCCAGGAGATATGAGTTGAAGCTGGTACAGCTCTTCATAGACTTTTAGTGATCCACATGGGAGATGGTGGTGGAAGAACAGGCTGACTGGAGTTACATTCTGTGGGGTCTTGGTTCAACAAAACAGGCTTATGGGGTAGAAGATGAGAGTAATCAGAGGAGGGTTTCAACTATTTGGGTAGCTAGGTGGAGGCATTGCTACTTTAAGAGATGGGGAGATTTTTTGTATTAGCTTTCTCATTTCTGGAAAAAAATACCTGACAACCACAACTCAAAGGAGAAGTACATTTTGGCTCATCATTTCAGAAAGTCCAGTCTGCAGTCAGCTGGCTCTTAGACAGAAGCATTACAGAGGAAGGGTGCGGTGGAACACAGTTGCTCATGTCCTGGCCATGCAGAGCAGAACGTAGGAAAAGGCCCCAGAGAGATGTGTCCTCCATGGCACATCCGCAGCAGGCCACCTCCAAGTGGGCCCTGCCTCCTAGCAGCACACTCAGCTACGAATGTAGTGCACTAATTCACTGGTGAGTATATCACTCCCATGATACACTAGAGCTGTATCATTGATTTTCCTAAATCTGTTTCACTTCATACTGAAACAAAGGCAAAAGCCACACAAAGCCAGGGGGACTGGGGTATGGTTCAGAGCAGTGGCTACCATTACACTGTTCAACAATACAGAAATACAATACCTAACAGCAGCCATGCCGCTGTAACAATGAACATGCTTGACATGTAGATTTTAGCTTCTAAAGAACATGCTTTACAAAACACTAAAAGTAAACAGAATTTTCTGACTCCAGAAATGAGCAAGAAAGATAACTGTATGCGCCACAACCATCTCTTATATCAGAATACAGGGAAGTGCTCAAGTAGGATGGGAACATGGCAAAATGGCACAGAGGCCACTGTGAAGGAAATGGTCTGGCCAAATTTAGGGGAATTTCAGCCCTGAAATAAATAGTGATATCAAATGATTATAATTCCTTCAATAATAAAGGAACATATGAGTTTAAACTAATTAAAAATAATTAACAGAGACAAGAAAGCTTTTTAACAGGAGAATGTCAACAGTAAATGTAGAAGGGATGATTGAGTTATAGAAGCAATATTGGTTAACTATCAGAGTAAAAAATTACTTCACCAAAGGAAGAGAATTTATTATAGTCTCTTCATGAAATACTTATTAAGTTCTAAGAGTGAAATGTAACTTCACGGTGGAGAAACTTAACATTTTTTAAATCAACCAATCAACGTTGAAAAATGAGGGTGAGTTTGAGGCCAGCCTGACTGAGCTCAAGCTGGCCTGAACTGCATCATGAAAACCTGTCTCAAAAAGACAAAAATGGGGGAAGGGGTGTAGATTGCAAGTGAGGATAACAAGGTGAATGGAAACCAGGTGTGGTGGCCCACAGCTATAATCCCTGCACTAGGCAGGAGGATCACTGCAAGCTCAAGATCAGCCTGGGCTACATAGCAAGACCTGTCTCAAAAAAACCACAAAACCAATCAACCAACCAAACAAACAACCAACCAACCAACCATCCAACCAACCAACCAACCAAACAAACAAACAAACACACCTGGGATTATATGATAAAAAATATATGCATTAAGCCAAGAGGGTAAGGCTGAGGCAGAAGGATCTCAGAGTTCAAGGCCAGCTTGAATTTATTAGGTACAAATCCACACAATGAACCAGACCAGGCATTCTGGTATGAGTAGAAGATTTATTGGGAGCATCAAGCAGGCTGGCTGTCTAATGGACCAAGATAACACTGGTCAAAAGGGGGCAGGAGACGTTATAGGATCTTTCTAGGAGGGATTGTGGACTGCAACAGCCAGGTCGCAGGTGGACATCATTTATCTCCTTGTGGTTTAATTTTTTTTACGTCAGACGGGAGTGAGCTGAGACCAACATGGGTCAAGGGGAAGTGAACCAAGACCAGTGTACAATGTGGGGCAGGGTTGGGATTGGGATTGGCATAGGTTACTTAGGAATCGAAGGGAGGGAATGTTTTGGGCAAGGTGCCTAGGAAACTGAGTCCTGACTTATCAGAACTATATACCTAAATTGTGTATAGTTCAAATATAGTCACTGTTGTTGAATTGTCATGGAAACAATAATTTCTAAAATTAAAAAAGTTTTTAAAAATTATTTATTTATTTACTTATCTGATACAGGGTCTCGCTGAGCAGTTCAGATTTGTAGTGATCCTTTTGGCTCAGCCTCCTTACCTGGGATTACAGGTGTATACCACAATGCCCATTTTTGGGCTTGTTCAGTGTGCCCAAGGTTTTAGGCTGGCAGTGCATGTGGTAACCAGGATTGAAGTAGGGACTTTCTGCTTGCCAGCAGGTTCTTAGACCACTGAACTCTCTCCCAGCCAGGAAACTTAATATTTTGTAAAATTAATAAAAGGGGAAAAAAGAGTGGTGTTGATTCCTTTATCCTTGAGTTGGAGCTGGCCTGTAACTGATGACAAAATCCTCCTCACAGGCTTCTACCTCTCCAGAAGCTTGCTGTCAGCATCAGGAGCTGAAGAGGCTTCAGGCGGGTGTGGGCAGGGTGGAGCATGGCCCCTGGAACCAGCAGTCTGCAGCACTGAGGGCCCAGTGGCCAGGCCTTCATCTCAGTACACAAAACCAGCCAGCTGGCCAGGGAGATAGCTCAGCAGCTTAAGTACCTCCCTGGCAAGGGCAATGTCCTGAGTGTGATACCTGGAAGTGCCCCCACCCCAAGAATAGTTGGAAAATGAGGAAATGTGAGGCAAACTCACATATTTTACTCACATACTCTGCAGAATGACCTGCCTGTGACCCTAGAGGTTATGAAAGTGAGGACCTGGAACCTCCACACTAAATGAGATTTGTTCAACATGTGGTCCCAAATTAGGTTCTTTTCCTGTTGAAAAGTATTAGGGGGGCCGGGAAGATGGCTCAGTAGAATAAGCACTTCCCTGTCAAGTGCAAGGGTCTGAGTTCAATTCCTGGTTCCACAAAAAAAAAAAAAAAAAAAAAAAACTTAGAAAAGAAAGAGAAAGAAAGAAAGAAAGAAAGAAAGAAAGAAAGAAAGAAAGAAAGAAAGAAAAGTATTAGGATATTTGGGGAGGTCTAAATATAATTTCTGGATCACTTCTTTATACTCTTCATTGTACCACTTTTTAAAGCTGAAGTTGTTTCAAAATTAAAGTAAAAAAAAGTTCTAGCTTAACAGATATGTTTAAGTACATAGCAAGTGAGAAATATTTTCTATTCAGTGCCATGGAAGAATGACCCATTCAATATTCCTGAAAACATGGACTGAGGCAAAACTTAACTTGAACAGGTTTATAATTTTTATATTGGAGACAGATTATGGAGAAGTTTTGCTTTTAAAGCAAGGTCAGCAAAAATAGAACTGACATGAAATTCTAGTAGAAGAGTTATTGCATATAGAAATCCAACAGAAGCTCAATGCCCTAGGCAAAATAAAAAGACAGGAAAAGTCTTACTATAAATCATAGCAAAGATAATGTGTCATAATTATTTTGTAAATTAAAAATGGCCTGGTTTACTATTGTGAACTATTCAATTAATCTATATACTATGAAACTTAAACACTGATTTTTGAAATCCAGCATAAATTTTTAAAGGTTCAAGTATATTTTAACCATATTATTAAGAAAAATAGATAAACAATGTTGGGAACTGCTGAAACCAGAAATTGATTATATGTGGGAAGATGGGATGAGGCCTCATTGCCTAAAGCAGTGAAGGTACCTCAGTCTTAAGAAAAACGTCCTGCCTGGACATTGTGGACTATCAGTTGCTAGGCAACCTTGTGTCTTGCAACTTTATAGAGGTATAAATAATGGCCCTTAGTATAGTTTTTTTTGGGTGGGGGGCTTTTACCTATTAATCTTGGTCCACCACCTGACTTCAGGTATTATCTCTTTATTTTCTGAACCTCTTGATGTTTTCTCCTGGGGATTACAGGGAGACCAGCACATCCCTACTTTTGGCACCTGAAACAGGGATCCTGGTAAGGAGATATTGATAGGCAGGGGGATATTCCCCAGAAGTTTGCGGGCAACAAGGTGGGAAAATGGAGTGGTGGGTCAAAAGTTAGCGTTGGAGTGTTGTATTGACAATTATCAAGTGAAAAATATCAGGCATGGAGGTCTGCTGACCTTAAAATATATGTAAAAGATGAGCTTAAAGAGAGAAACAGGTTTGAGACGAACCAAAAGGGAGAAAGTTAGGTTGATTTAAAAATGGGACAGATAATGTATCAAGAGGTGCAGATGTCTAGAGGTGTATATAAAGTTTGTTGTTTTCTTGGCTCCTATATTTACATTACTTTCAAAGAATATCTTAAAGAATTTTTTTTGCACTACTCTGGACCTTGCACTTGACAGGCAGGTGCTTATGCCATTGAGCTGTCTCCCCAGCCCCATCATAAAGGATTTAGCATGGAATATTGTTTTAAAATTAAATCCCAAATGGGACAAGGAGGCTGGAGTTTAAACCCTCTAGATTTGCTCAATTAGATAAAAAAGGAAAGATTCTTTTAAATTCCAAGCAATTGATTTCAAGTGGCACTGTGCCACCAAAGGGAGGGGCACAAAGTGGGTTCAGAGAGGGCCCAATTCTGGGGGTCCTAGGCTGATCCAGCTGAGACTTCCCAGCTGCTTGCACATCTGTATGTCAGGTCCAGCCACAGAGGTTGGCATGAGCTGTCATCTATAGGCCTGTGCTCCTGTTGCTAAGTGATGCTATGGCTCACTGTGGCCTTGGCATTGGGTATGTGTGTTGCTGGCATCAAAAATTTGTTAGGCTCAAGATAGTGCCTTCCTTGGCAAAAGAAACAGCATTGGTCAGAGCAAGTCACAGTGGGAACACAATGGTTGCACACAGCATCCATGACTAGAGCTTGGACTCATAGTGATCCTCCTGCTTTCATCCTCCCCAGCACTGGGATTACAGGTGTGTGCCACCACGCCTGCTCTTGCTGGCTCAGTGCTCTTGGGAGCAGGGCTAGCACCACATGTGGTGCAGAGGCTCAAACTCTGGTCCCTGTGCTTGCCTAAGTAGGTTCTTAATCTGCTGAGCTTTCTCACCAGCCCAGCATGGTCTTTCTTAAGTTACCAGATGGTTTAAATGATATCAAAATTGGTTTATTCATGGGTCATCAAAAAATTTAAGATAAATAAACAAAGGTTCCTTAGGTTGGGGAGAAATTATGAGAGAGGACTCCAGTTGGTGAATAGAGCGATGACCACCCTTTGTTCATTAATGAAGAGCTCCCAATACTCTCAATTATCTTGTGGAATACACCCTCAATAATTTGGCCACTGGTTAAAATACAAAAGTTTTTCAGAAAAAATTAAGTTTTCTCCTAAAAGATGCTCTTGGTATGAAACTAAATTAAGAAATTTAAGAAAGGTTTTCACATGTGTATGGTAATTTATTATTGTTAATCTCATAGTAGGTGTATTCATGATTTGAGGTGTACAGTTCTTCCAAAATATAAAACAAAGATTGTTTATTGTGATAAGTCTTTCTATGATTCAGACTTCTGCCTTTAACAAAAAAACTTGTGATATATACCCCATTTAAGGATGACTAATTAGGTGAATAGTTCTTATGCATTAGATAGAAATGATTGATTAAAAGTGTTATGTCAAAACAAAAATTTAAGTATGTCACAAAATGCCATCAGGATTGTCTTGCTACAATGCTGTGTATGGTTTTGGTTTCTAAATTTCAGTGTAAAAATATATGACTGTTGCCTGTTAACATTCTATAGGGATTTAAATGTTAGAATATTCATCGTTGTTAGAAAATAAGTTACATTTTATGTCTAAGGTGTTTGATATTCAGATAGATAATAATGTTAAGCTTACTGCCTCCATTGCAGAGTTGTATTATAAACTCTGGATGTTTAACAACTAAAACTTGGAGACCAAAAATTAGAGAGACAGATGGGCTAAAAGGATAGCCAATATTTTGGCCTTAGCCCATTGAGGATAATGAAGACTCAGGATATAAGAGAACCTCTGCTATAACATACTGTAACTCAGTTGAGTCCCTCATTTTCTGATCAAGGAGATTATGGAGCCACATAAGAAGAGATTGATGATGTGTAGTTTGCCTACGGAGAGTCACCTGGAGAGAAAATATCTTTCAAGCTTTCACAAAAAACAAATTGGTCAAGCAATGGGTGTGACTCATCTAGTTGGCTGACACTGACAGAAGATCTAAGAGGTGCTTTACACAGTTTCAAGGTAAATCCTGATGAAGTTTAACTGACTTTGTTAGATAGCAAAACATTAATTTTGCTATTTATACAGTTCTCACCTTAACTTGGTCTTAACCACCCAGCAGAAAAATGTAACCATGAAATGTAAAAAGCAATGATGTAACAATATGCCAGCTTTAAAAGGCTCAAATCACTAACTTTGATTATTCAAATTTCTGACAATTGCCACCTGTACTGATAACTCACTACTCTTATGGATTCTTGGATTATGTAGGGCTAAAGTGCTGTATACAGTTACCAAAATTCTTGGATTGGTGCCTAAAATGAAAAGGTCTTCTTAAGAGTTCTTCAAACAGCTTCTCCAATTGAAATGGAGCACCCATCATCCACACAACAAGTAAAAAAAAGGATATATTGGGAGCTCCTCAAGCTGAAAATTGATTATACATGCGAGCATAGGATGAGGCCTCATTGCCCAAAGCAGTCAGTCTTGAAAAAAACATCCTGCCTGGATACTGTGGGCTGATAGTTGCTAGGCAACCTTGTGTCTTGCAACTTTGTAAAGGTATAAGTAAAGGCCTTTAGCATTGTTGGAGGGGACTTTGCCTATTAGGCTTGGTCTACCACCTGACTTCAGCTCTCATCTCTTGTCTTTACTTTCTGAATCCTCTCACTGTTTTCTTCTGGGGACTACCGAAAGACCAACAGATCCCTAATCAACAACATTTCTCTGAACTAACTTGTACTAAACTGACCTGTTGGATTAAATGGTATCTTCTGTTTCCCTTATAAAACACACTGACCAGCTGACCACTCATGAGTAGGAGCTAAGCCTTGAAAAATTCTGTTGAATTTGGTGAATCCACAAGATAGTTCTGAAGGCTTCTGTTCACAAGTGGCATAGCATTCTGCCTTTCACATTCTAGTAGCCAAAAGAAGCCACATGACCCACTGATACCAGTAGAAGGGGGTAATAAAAATCCATTCATAGAGAAGGCTAGGGCAAGAAGTAGACCCAATATGGACACCGTGCTTCTCATGGGATTTCACACAGACAGATCTTGAGTGCAAACCTTTCTTCCTTAATTAGATGTGTTCAGAGTCTCTAGGCCTAACATTCTTTCTTTGGAAGGAGGAAAAGCTTGATCTTTTCAGGGCCCAGGAAGATGGCTTCAATACAGAAGGTTAGTTTACTCTCTTGGGCTCAAAATTTTTATAGCTTCCATGACATCAAGGAAGGAATATAGCTTTGTAGATGTCTCTGCAATTAAGACACACACTCATTAGACTGGGATGGTCTGGTTGCCTAGGCATCCCCAAAAGTGTTATGGCTCTGAAAGGCTGATGCATCAGAACTCAGTAACAACCAGAGTAGATGCCAAGGCTCTTGCTTTTCTGCAGTAGCATCCTGAAGACTTAGCAAACAATAGCTGCCTCTGCCATATTACAAGTGTTCATTACCTCTTTGGAAATGCTTCAAGTTGATAGAGCGAGCTAGCCCATACTGAAAGTAGCAGCAAGCAGTACTTTTGAAGTTATATTTTACAGAACGTTATGATTCAGGTTTAGTGTAAACAAAAGCTTGCAGAAAGTTCTTGCAAGCCTCCCCAGAATTGTTCTTATCACGTGGTGTGTTAAACAATATTCTCATCTTGGAAAATATTCAGCAGGCTAAGGAAGGCACTCACCTGGTGTGAGTGCTTTTATGCTGCAGAAAGAGAGAAGGGAATTCTGACCTCCCAAAGCAATGTTCAGAAGTGTGGCTTAGTACAGGGAAAAGAATAAACATGCCTTGGCTGCTTTAAGCCAGTTGATTATAATATTCAGACATTTTCTCCCAATGACAAGATATAAAAGTCAAAGTAGCTCACTTGCAAATGAACTACTCACATTTGGCTAATGTATCCGATATGGTTTTGCAGTAACTCATTTTAAACCATGAGATCAGCAAAAATTATATAACTAGAGTGTGCATTTTGTGATTAGGGTATGCTGAGAACTACCTGGCTGGCTCAGGCATAGCCACTAGCCAGCTGGGACTTAGTTGGGTGGATGCTATCCTCTGTGGAGCTTACCTTCATCATTTTTAAACGTAGAAATTTGAAACTGATATGCCAGAGTCTGGTGTGACAGATGAGAAAAACTGAGTCCTAAAGGAAAGAAATGGAAAGGATAATTTCTCATGCCTACAAAAGAAGATGTGTATGTCTGGCAATAACTGTCCAAGGTCAATTCTTTACAAAGTTATCTTATATAGCAGACATTTCCTTGTGGGCAATGAATGTTAACATGATGGAAGAGCAGCTTTGTGTGTAGAGATGACCTCTGACAATGGCACAGGTGTGTAATTGTGTCTTATTACCCAAGGCATTCTTTGGAATAATAACCTTAAAGTTCTTTAGTTTCATTTTTCTTCTTAAAGCTTCTGTGATCTGTCTTTGTACCTGAGAAGACTTGATCATTAACTGCCTGTTTACTCTGAGTAAATTTCCACCCTAAGGAAATATGAGTTTTGTGTTCATTCTGCTTCAGAGTGTTAACATTTTGTGTTGGCTGACTGTCCGTTCTCCTGAAAGGTCAACGTGGATGGAAGCCTTGAGGTCTCAAACGCAATCCCACCATGAAGAAGCTCGCAACTAAATAAAAAATACAAATTCTGTTTTAGTGAGGGTTCCTATTCAAGGACTAAATCTCCTAGTGTATATTATTTTAAATTTAACAGGGTTTCAGGGTAAATCCTGAGGGGATTTGACTAACCTTGTCAGATAGAAAAGTTACATTTCTTGTTATATAGGTCTTTCTTTATCTTGGTCTTAACCATTCAGCAGAAAAGTATAAAAACAAGATATAAAAAGTAAAGCCATATTAATATGCTGAGCTGTAAAAGGGTCAAGTCAACAACTTCTGACATTGCCAGTCCTATGGATAACCCACACTATTATGGACTAGTGGACTATATTGGATCATTTTGCTGAATTCACACACCTACATTATTTAAATGACAATGGAGTACCCTTCTCTGACAAAACTAAACAAAAAAGGGGATACAAAGGAAGGACCATTTTGTATCTCTACATACAAAATAGGATAGATATACAGCTTTTTCTTAATTCAGTGAGAAGAAAGATTTGTACTAATAGTGTTTGGACAGGATATCATATCTTCATCTTGTACTATGAATAACTACTACAAAGACAACAATCTGCAATGTATTAATTATTGAAACTGTCCTACTGATCAGTTTTGAAACTGTCTTATTACTATTTGTTTCTCAATAAATCCCTGCCATTAGTAAATAATGAAATTCTGGTTAGGTTCCAGCCACCATGTAGCAACTGGGATACAAAGGTAGCCCAGACACCTCCCTGATCCAGACAACTAACAACTTGGTTCTGAAGACAGTCTGTACAGTGCTCATTGTGTCAGGACTCTTATCTTGTTCATGACAGAAACTCAACTTCACACAGCTTAAGCATATGGGGAATTTATTTAGGTGGAAAAAAAAGGAATGATGCAGTAAACATTTGGATTTTTAAACATAAAAGTTGAATCTTTGGTCTTTTTAAAAAAGGATGTTCTAAAAAGACTGGCCTGCATTTCTGGAATAAAGCTATGAGTTATAGCTGAGGTGTGGGTGTCTCTATATATGGTACAAATGCGCTTTTTTAGCCTCCACCTACAACTGGTGCTGTGTTTGCATAGGTTGTTGCATTGAGCTGTGGTCACTCATTGCTTTTTATTGTTTGCTGCCTTAAGCATTGGAATTATTAGACCTTGGGATTAGAAGACGATGACACTGGAGGTGGAAAGGAAGACTGATTCACAACATTCCCAACAGTGTGTGCAGGAAAGGGTGAGGGCAGTGCAGACAAAGAGCACAGAAAGTGGCCAGGTATCTAGGTCATGATGACAGGACTTGGTCTCTGGAGAAAGACGTATTTTTGCTTCTTCATAGATATGTTTAGAAGCTTCTGGGTTTGTTTCCTTTATATATTTATCTCAGACTACTTATAGAACTCTCATAATATATATGTATATATTCTTATATGTAATGTATTATATATTCTTTTTTCAAAGAACAAATTAAGGCCTTAGTAAAAATAAACCAGGGGTGGTCAGAAGGGTTTTGGCTAAGTATCTTTCTTGCAAAAGACAATAAGCTGGCCCAGTTCCCAGCCAAGTCCAGGGAGACATGGTGAGACCCCACTACCCTGGGCATTGGGAAACAAAGCAAATCCAGAGACTTAAATATCAGGCATTGCATCAGGGACCCAGGTAAAGATGGAGGCAAAGAATCAGAAGCTTGGGCTCTGAGGCCAGAGTCCACAAAAAGGAAAAAGTATAATATTTTGGTATGGTATGGTATGGTATGGTGTGTGTGTGTGTGTGTGTGTGTGTGTGTGTGTGTGTGTACTTACTGTCATCCATGTTTCTAAGGAGGATGAAGCTGAGCCTGTCATGAAAGAAGTAAATAGAAATGAGGAACTGCAGGATCCAAAAGCAGGGTGGCTTCTGACAGTCAGTGGAATCTCCCCACAGAGCCTGCTGCTCTCTCCTTATATGTGCAACTCACCCTGCTGTGTTCAGGACTTGTCTTAGTCACTTTTAGTCACTGGTGCACAATACCTGACACCTCCAATATAAGCAAGAGAAGTTTATCTTTGGCTCTCTGTTTCCGTGGGTGTACGCCATAGCTGGTTGGCTCCAAGGGAGAAATGGGATGGCAGAGACTCCAAGCAGAGGAAAGCAGCTCACGTCATGGGAGCCAGGAAGCAAAGAGAGGAGAAGGGCCAGGGATTAAAATATACCCTTCAGAGCCGTGGGCCCAGTTAGCCACTTCCAACCAGTTTCCATTTTCTGACAGCACATTTAGCTACTCATGAATGAATGAATTGCTCAGGAGTACAGGGTCCCATGACACAGTCACTTTCCAAACATAGGAGGCACTTTGATCTAAGCCATATCAGATCTTATCACCTAGACAACTGCAGCCTGAGCATCCCAGTCAGTCACAGAGGGCAGTGAGAAGCGAGAAAGGGCTACATTGTGTGCTTTCACCACATCAGGCATCTTCTTATTTAGTCAGCCCAGCACTGTGCAGAAGGTATTATTCACAGTTAGGAAGCTTGACAGAGATCACAGGCTGAATCAGAGACAGATCTGCCTGTCTCCAAAACTTAACCCTCTCTCACACATTCCATGTTGAACTGTAGCAGTAAACCACTCAAAGTCACATCTCTTTTTTTGATTTTGGAGTCAAGTCTTTTTTTGCTTTCAAAAGAATGTTGCTTTTTGCTTTATGCATAGTATTTAACACAGCTTACCTTTTAACAAAGCAACTAATGACTTTTGCAAAACAATTCCAAATACAGTGTGAGCTTCTAAAATCTCTTAGTACCTTATATATCTCTTAATTTTAATATACTAGCATGGTGCCTTCATAAGCCTGAGGAGTATGTGTGCATGTGTATACGTGTGTGGGGGAGGTGAGAGAGAGAGAGAGAGAGAGAGAGGAGAGAGAGAGAGACAGAGACAGAGAGAGACAGAGAAAGAGAAAGAGAAAGAGACAGGCACACACAGAGAGACAAAGACAGAGAGACAAAGAGACAGGAAGGGAGCGAGAGGGAGAGAGAGAGAGAGAGAGAGAGAGAGAGAGAGAGAGAGAGAGAGAGAGAGAGTTAATTGAATTGGCATTCTGTCTGCATTCATCCTTGCTCCCTTTTAAACAAAGACTCATTGGTCCCTGCCATTTACAGATTCTTCCAGAACTGTGTGGCCCACAGACTTTGGTATCCCCCACTATTTGGCTTCCAGAGACTATTTTCTTCTACAGATTTCTCTGTACTTGCTGGATTCAGGGTCATGGGTTACCTTGTCTTACACATCTCTTTTCCTGTGGTGCACTGTCTTCTAGGATCTTGAACCCAGAGACTTTCTAACCATAAGTGTGAGAAACTTTGCCTTGAGGGAACAGAGAAAATTTCAAGTAGGTTAGGGTGACAAGTGAGGTTGACTGAAGGTGAGGAGAAGCTTTCAGGGTAGGAATGATGGTATAAAGAGGCACATTAGAAGGTATATATAAAGCATTTTTGGAAAGGAAAATGTATGAATAAAGATTTGAGCTTCTGTAAACAGTGGAGCCAATAGTGAGTGGGAGAAGGCAGGCAAGTTAACTTTAATTATGGGCTGATTTTTCTTTTCCTGTCTATCTTCCAGCCCAAGCCAATGGAATATGAAAATGGCTTTCCTAGAAGGGTGTCTGTGGCCACTGGAAAAGCACCATGATACTGGGAGATGACGTCTCAGTCCATCCTGAACTTGTCAGATGGAAGAGCTTAAGTCTTTTCGGAAGACTCCAGGGATGGAGGGTACTCCCCACATTGTTTTTAATAATTTCCAGCTGTTTTCTGGCTCCTATTGGTCAGCAGTTTCTTTTTCTCCGCTAATATCTGATTAATAATATTTTAGGCTCAATAAAAGTTTTCAGAAGTTCTAGAGTGTACTGTACCTACAGGATTTAAGTATTTTAACCTATTTTAAATTTATTATGTTTATTAGAGAACATTGGGAAATGACTAAGTCTCATCCTCCAAATATATTCATCTAGTAGGGTATTTCTAAGCTTTTTTGGTATTCAGAATGGTTTTTTTTTTCTGAACTAAATTGAAATCATTTTCTCTACGCAATGTTTATTTAGTCACTTGCGTAGCTAAATCTTTAATAAAAAATAATGAAAATATCTAAGAAGAAAACGTGTTATTATTTAGAGGAAAAAACCCAACAACAACAGTGGTCTTATGTTGGAAATTTCTACTTCCAACAAGTCCAGGGAAGCAGCATGTTACTCTAAGTGATCAGTATAAACTATACACAATGCTTAATTTAAATTTTTGTCCATTTTGTAATTTTAGGAGAGCTTTAGGAATATAACATGGCTTAATAATTCATCTATAGCTAAAATGTATGCATTAAATCTTCTCCATCCATCTCTATTGAGATTTTAATTCATCCCGGCTCCACAATTTATTGCCTCTGTGCTGGCTATCTCATTTCTAAAATGGAGAGGACTGAGGGATGATCAGGCCTCAGGTACTTGTGGGGAGAGAATGAGAATAAAAAAGACAAAGTGACATATTTTAGAGTACAAAGGGGACCGGGAGAAGCTCACCTCTAGAGGACTGGCTGAACCCCTTCCAAAATTGTATTACTTTTATTGGTTATCAAGAAACACAGGGGAAAGGGTAGCATGTGTTTCATGGATTAACTTGATGAAGACACAGATTTTTTTCTAAACCCAAATGCCTGTGTTCTGGCGGTTGTTCTCAGCAGTTGCTATCTTGCCAGGGTTATTGACATTTCACCCATAGCCAGAGGACTTGCATCCTTCTTATACCTCCCAGTTCCTGAAGAAGCGTATGCCAACCTTGGGCCTACGGGGGCTTAAATCGGCTACAAAGCTTAGTCTCCAATAGGAGGCAATAATCATGATTATTACAACACAACGTTTAGCACAACATTTAAAAATATCTTAACATTTACAAATGCTTGCAACATAGTGTTCAGTAAATGTGAATTATACTTTTATCTCAGATACTTCAGAAGTTATTATATATTTACTGCTATTGTGGATAGCATAAAAATCGTTAAAAAAATTTGTATCTATTTTCCCAATATAGTAAGATTCTGAGAATCTCTGACTACTAAACATTTTCAATCATGTTTAAAATATGAGTTTTGTAATGCCTTCTCATTGGAGGCAGAAGCTATCATTGCAATAGGTAGGGTCGAAGAAGGTTTTCCCTTTCTGAGGAAGCAAGAGAGTGTAAAATAAAGCCTGAAGAGATGAGCAACCCCTTCACGTTCTCTTACATTTGCATTCCTCAGAAATGAGAGACAGCAAAATCCAGCACTGCCTCTTCACTAGATTTAGGAACAGGGCTTATCCTTTAATTAGATTCTTATCTAATGACTCAGAGCTCTGAGACAACCTGAGAACTTTAATTCTGAAATTTATTATCTATGTTAATTAAGGCAAAATCATGATTATCTCATTCTTGTTTGCCTCCTCTCACCCTGTTCCTTTTCACAGCCAAAGATGTTCATTGTTGATTAATGAGCATGAGCATTTTAAAAAATGAGAAGCATATATTAGGAGTAGTAGAGGTGTGATGCAGCCTTCCTTATTTCTCCAAGGATTGGTGATTAGGTATTGGGGTTGATGACTGGGTTCAGAGTAGAAGCCATAATAATGGAAAACTGCAGTGATTGGGTTCAAGAACCAGTCAAGGAAGGAATAAAAATGAAGGCAGAGAAGGTTACTTGACTACACACTGATGAAGACATATACGGCTCTCAAAACAATCAGTGGTAGTAAGTCAAAACTTCTTAGGGATGGGTGTAATGAGAAAAGTATTGACAAGCAGAAAGCAAACATGCACAAGAAGCACCAAAGCAAATTAATAATACATCAAAATAAAATTGCATCTCAGAAATTCAGATTCTTTAAATCAGCTTATACACTGAAATGCCAAGCAATGCCTAGTCGTTCTGCACGTCAGTTTGTAGCTGAATACTAGCTGGCATGAGGACTTTGATACTTGGGAATCTAATCCTGGGAAAATCATGTAAATATTTTCTTGCCAGTATAGATGAGCAGTGATAATACCCTCAGGGTTAAGCTCTATCTCTTTAGATCTATCAATTTGTGAAGTTTAATTCTCTCTTAAAATCTCAGGACACCATTTCTTCTCTATCTATCTTACAATTGCTGAAGTAATGAGCTTTACCTAATAATTCTTTCTTAGTTCATCAGAGCTTGTGATAGCTGTACTTTCAGTTATTGAGAAACCAAGAGTTTTTGTTATAAATGCTTGTTTGTGGGTTTTGAGAAATGTTGAAGAAACCAGATGTCTCAAATCAACCTCACTGTAACTCATGTCACTTGGCTACATTGCATGACTGACAGACTTCACAAACTGTCTCTTCTCAGAGTTGTAGGGCAGTAGAGTCCAATTTTAATTTCTGTAGTAATGAAAATACTCTACAGATTGGCAATGTCCACTTGGCAACCATTAACCACTTGTTCTTTTGAGCACTTAACTTGGGTATTGTGTAAGTTTCTTGAAATATAATTGTTGCACTAGGTTGTACACATTTGAAATGTGTAATTTGATTAAGTTTTGTCATGTAATACCCAATTAAGATATGGAATATACCTGTCACACTTTGATGGACATCAATTGTTCAATTTGCTCATGTCTCATGTTATTTATTTATTTATTTATTGTATTTTAGTAAGGGTCTAGAGGGCCTACAGGGTTTCACTACATAGATCGGATTTGTGGTGATCTGCCTGTGTTCAGCCTCCCAAAGAGCTGGAATTACAGATGTGTGCCACCACACTCTCTCAGCACGCCCCAGAGTCGGGTCCAGCACGGCAGGCCAGGGATTGAACCCCAGCCGCTATGTCTGCCTAAACAGGCTCTTTAATCCGCTGAGCTATTTGGCCAGCCCTGGCTCATTTTAACTTAAACACTCATCAAAAAAGTATAATCAGGGATGAGGAGATGGCTCAGTAGAATAAGAGCTTGCCTGGCAAGCGCAGGGGCCTGAATTTAATCTCCGGTTCTGCCAAAAAACAAAACAAAACAAAAAAGGAATAATCCAGAATTACTATGAGTCTGAGCTATGTAGTGAGACTCTGTACCAAATAAGTAAATAAATTTTAAAAATTTAAAATTTTTAGAAAGTATAATCAAAAGAGATACGTTTTATCATCTATCTATATGCTCTCCAAAGTAGTGATTATTCACCATAGAGGACACCAAAAAGAGCTGACAAAAATCTATCAAAGGTCAGTTTAGAAAGGACCATATACCATGATCCTGTCCACTTCTCAGCTGTCAGGAATACATAAAACCATAGGTTAATGTCATGTTGGACTCTGAGACTCCCTAAACCTTTTCCTTAACCTCTTTATGGAAAGCTAATACTGCCTCTTCATATTAGAAACATTTTTTATTATATTCATGACAGTCTTGTTGATTTTATTATTTTCACTTGAGTACCTATTTTTTTGGCCTTGTCTTCTCCAAGATTAAAGCTATACATCTACCCAAGAGGAGAACATCTGATGTTTGTCAAGGGCCTTAGGTAGGCCCTCTGAAGTGTCTAACTGCTAATCACAACTATGTCTCCATTCAGTCTGAAGTAGCCAGAACAGTCATTGCCTCTGCTCCCTCATGGCAGTTTGAGACACTTCTTCAGAGGATAGACAGCTAGTTAAGTTAAAAATATTATAGGCAGTCAGTTATGGGTGGGTCTTCCAGAGAGTTAGGACAAAAAGTAAAAAGGCACCATAACAGGGGCCAGAGATGCATCAGTTAGGGGACAAGCCACAAGATAACAAAAGGACCGGGCTTACATACTTCCCAAGATATAAGTGACAACATCTTGTCTAATAAAGTCTAGATAGGCACCAGTCACTTTATGGACGACCAAGACAACCCAAGTCTATCACTCAGCTGAGAAATTCTTTGTTCTTTCCATTCCTGCTCTCTATACGATTTACTTCCCTTTTAGGTTAGTATTGCCTAAACAACTATGCTTATCAATTTATTGGTTGATTATAACTATAACCCATGTTATACCCACATGGTTATGCCCTATAAAGTTTTCCCTGAAAAATAAAGCCCTTGGGCAACCCACTTTCTGGGAGACCCCTTGTCCCAAGATTTCTATCTCTCAATAACTATTTCCTATCATATTTAAAGTCTCTGGTATTGTCCTATCCCATACCAAGATAATTCAGTGGAGGTAAGGGCTGCATTTTCCTTGTCAATTGCTTGCCTTTTATCTTTCTTTAACATGATAACAACTTTAAGTTGGCAATGTAAAAAGATAATTTTTTTTTTGATGAGACATTTTACTTTTGCAGGCAAGGTCTTATACTTCCACTCTATAGGCACTATATTTAGACTTGTTTTGACTGCTCTGGTTTCCAAAGAAAAATAATATTAAAATGTCATTTGGTAGGCTTTGATACTAACTACAGAGTAAATTAAGAAAGTGTTATAAAGTGTATCATTTTATTAAATCTAGTTTATATTTGGAAAATATCTATGCCTTATTTATTACAGGACCCCTTCTATTAGTTCAGTGTTTCTCTTCTTTCATGTGCATATAAGAACTGATGGATGTGCCTTTCCTGACTTGTAAATCATGGCTGCTAGGCTATGAGTACAAGTTCAACCTGTGAGGCACAGAAAGTTTAGATTGGACTTTTAAAAATAGCATTGCCTTGTCTTGTTGCTAGGAAAGAAGATTTCCTATGTGATTAGAGAACACTGGTGTCTTAGGGGTTTCGTTGCCCTAGGTCCCAGGGAAGAATTCTACTGAGTCATTTGTTTATTTCTATCTCTAGAAGTTATCTCTCTTGCAGGGTAAAAAGTGCTCAAATAGTTCCAGCTTATTCTTTGATATTTTCTCATTCTTTCTAAAAAAAATTTAAGAAGCAAACAGATAATGGTTTAGATCTCTTGCTTATTGGTCTTGCTAGCTATATTTTATTCTTTAAACATGACTGTCACAGCTGAAATCATTTATAACTTATGCTGGCTAGTCCCCCAGCTGGCTCCTTCCAGACCCTCTTGGCTTGGCTACCAAAGACTGAAGCTTCCTAAAGGCCTCAGAGGACTACCACAGCAGCTCAAATGGAAAATTTTAGGTAACTCTTATGATGGAAGGGAAGTTCCTCCCTTTCCTGATCATTAGGGAGACCAGCCATTCCACCTTTCTGTTTTTCAAAGAATGGTCTTTCCAGCCCAAAGTACTGTTTGGGCATTGAAAACAAAGTCTTCAGACCCTTAAAAGCTCTCCTATCTGGTGTCAACTGGTAATGACCTTTTACCATACCTCTTCCTAATCATTTTCACTTGTTCTGGTCCACTTTTAGGGCAAGGAATCTTAATCAAGCTATCAGTTACTCTGACCATCACTGGAACACAACCAGTCCTTATAGCTGCCCTAATGTATCTTTCCTTGCCCCCTTTCCCACAGTTCCTGTCGTTTTTGCTCAACTCCAGAGTTTGAGACATCTCAATCCCATCTCTGGCTTCAGCCCAATAACCACTTACTATTATCCTCAAGCCAAACCACTTCTACACTGTTCAGTGACATTATCGCCTCTTTGACCTGGCCTTCAGGGGATTACAGCCTATTCTCATCTATTGAGACATGGTCTGTTAATCCCATCAACTCCCTTACAATGCTCCCATTCTCCTAGTATAGAAGACAACACTTACGGATTGGTATAAGATCTCTACACTATCAAATTGTTCTTCCCATACACTCCATAGTGCCAAATTCCTACACATTCTTGTCCATCTTTCTGTCTTCCACCAATTTCCTTGTCTTAGATCTCAAAGATACCTTTTACACTATTCCCCAGGCCCTTCCTCCCAGCCTCTTTGCCTTCATCTGGACAGACCCTGACACTCATCAATCCCAACACAACCTGGACCATCCTGCTGCAGAGTTCCCAGGACAGCCCCCACCACTTCAGTCAGACCCTTGCCCATGGTTTGCTCTCTTTTCTGTCTTCTTTCTTTTATCTCATACAGTATGTAGATGACCTTCTCCTTCCATTCCCCTCACTCTGCAAGACAGAGAGAGGCTCCTTCCACTTTCTGTGTCTTTTAAATCCAGCACTGGTTATGGACACTCCTGGGAAGGCTGATTTCTGTTGGTGTTTGATTAACCATGATGATGACTGGTCACTCACTCATGTTGCTGTGGCTGAGTCACAAATGGAGACATCTGTCTTGGACCTTGTTGCTGCTCTCATTTCTCTCATTTGTCATGCCAGGCTTGAAAATTAACTCTCCCTGTTCTCCTGGAAAACTTTCTTTCTTCTATTCCTCCCATCCTTCTCCCATCTTATCTCCTCAGAAACCTAATACCTCTCTGCCCCTCACCTGGTATGCTGAGATACCCCAGGTCTAGCAATTTTTTTTTACACTCTCTAACCTTCCCACCCTGTGCTCTTTCTTTATGACTCCTCTCAAATCCTTCTATTTTCCTTCCCACCTACACCCTTGCTGACTGATGCAGACTCCTGCATGATGAAGGAGCCAACTGACCTCACTACCCCCAGGAAACCCCTTGCTGAGCCTCTTGCCATGGCCACTGCAGCTGCCACAGTCACTTCTCCCCTTCTCCCAGAGCTTCTTGTTGATCAGACAGTACTTCCTAACCCTAACCCTACACATCAAGAACAAAGATTTTTCCAGCTCAGGATCAGCAAATTGATTTCACTCCCATGCCACAGGTACAAAAGTGAAGACATCATGTGGTCTGAGTCAATACCTTTACTGGATAGATAGAAACTTTTCTTGGCTCAGAAAAGGTCTCAGCCATTTTCAACTCTCTCTGTGTCAATATTATGTCCAGTTTGTCCTCCTCTGCCTTTATTCAATCACACAATGGCCCAGCTTTCATTAGTCAAATACCCAGGAGTTCAAGTCACACAGTGTTCAATAAAAGCTCCACACTCCCTAATGGCCTTAATAATTCAAAATCATAGAGAGAGATAATAGCTTCCTCAAGGCCCATATCCAAACTCACACTCTAGCCCTATAAAGGCTGGATTTTCCTGCTCCTGATCACTCTCTCTCTGTCACGTCTAAGCCACTTCAGGAACATAGGAGACACAGTCCATTTGAGCTTTTACATGGCCACACATCTCTGCTTGGGAGAAATGTCAACTCAGAGGCCAGCCTGACCAGAAACTCTCTCTTACTTTTGCAGCAAGCCTGAGAAGAGATATGTATGGTACTAATTTTCTCCTACCTTCTCCCTACATCCAACCTTATATAGATAGCCTGATTAACAATTTTGTCCTAATTAAAAATTTAATCTCAGGCCCTACAATCTAAGTGGATGGGACCCTTCTTGATCATTTACAGCACCTGTGCAGCAGTGCATCTACAAGACCCTCCCCAGTGAGTACGTTGCTCCCAGGCAAAGTTGTGTCCTGCTGATAACTTGCCTGATCCTTCCTCCTGGAAATGGCAAGTAATCTCTCCTAGTTTCCTCAGGCTGACCCATATTCTAGGAGACATTTGAAAGCTCTGCCTCTTCCTATCCTGCCTAACTTTACCCACTGCTTTTATTCAGTCTGCCTTGATCTTCCTTGGTTTTGCCGTCAGGTCCCCATCTTCAAGTCAATCCTTATATAGAAAGAGGATCTTTTTGAGGACACTGTATGTGACTTCTCCCCAGATGGAGTTACATTATCTTCTTCCTCTCCATTTTCTTGTGTAGCCAGCCCTTCTGTTTGTACCCATGGGTGCGTCCCCACTCCTCCTCCCCATGGTCCCTGATTATCTCTACAGGAGCCTGAAGTTTTCTCACTTGCTGCTAAACCTGGTCAATCCCTCCTTAGCCAAAATTTCTGACTTTATGTCTTGTCTTCATCCACCCTTATGGCCATTCAAGTCCTTCTTGGGTCTGGGTTCTTACTAACCTCACATACCATCTTCCTCCCATTCTGTCTCCCCACAACTCTCTCCTGGTTAAGGTGTCCATGGTCCTCCAATGTCCCACACAAAGAAGCTATGAAAAACACTGCCTATTTCCTCTACTCTTTCTTTTTCTTTATAACAACAAAAGGACAGAAATTCCATGCCTGTTAGATGAGACTGAGAGGCATGAAGGAAAACCATAGAAGAACAAAGCCTTGGCCGTGTATATCACCCAAGAAATGTCCCAAGAGATATGATCATACCCCCATCTGCCCTGCTCATTTGGAGAAGCACACTTCACTATCTCTGTCCCTGAATTCCTCAGACAACAAACTTCTTCCCTCCCCTCTAGATCCCTTGTTCTATCCTCACTTCCTGCTGGTTCTTTTTTCTCAGAATTCAGCCCACTCCCATGGGAATGATGAAACAGCCATGGTTGTTTTTACAGAGCCTTCTCAGGTGGTCTCCTCCCTGCACCTTTACCACTGTGGGCATCCAAAGAAATCATCTGGAAGAAAAAGAAGTACGGACATTTTGTAGCAATAATTAACAGTAGAAAGTAACTTGTAGCTATGTCACACCTTTTGGTCATCCTTGTGTGTATGTGTTTTTATTCTTTTAATCCTGATGAATAATGATATTGAGCAACTTTTCATGTGCTTATTTGCTATTCAATTTTTGTTGTAAAGTAAATGGACATTTTGCCTGTTATTTACAGATTGTTTGTTTATTTATGTTTATTTGTATATTTTTTATTTACCTTATATATTCAGGATGTACCCCTTTATTAGATATATAGATTTCAGAAATTTTGTTCTATTTTTTCATATGCCTTTATATCTTAACAGTGATATTTGTTTTTTAAAATTAATTTTATTAAGAAAGAAATAGCAATGAGACAGTTTCAAACAGATCAGTAGGACAGTTACAATAATTAATACATTGCATATTGTTGTCTTTGTAGTAGTTATTCATTGTATAAGATAACAGTGATATCTGAAGAACAGAAGATTTTGAGTTGGAAGAAATCCAATTTTTATATTTTTATGGCTTGGATTTATTTTACCTGAAAATTCTTTGCCTAACCTAAGGCCACAAAGATTTTATCATGTGTTTTTAAAATTTGTTTTCAAGGCTTAAATTTTAAACTTCGTGCTTGTTTTCATGTATGGTGAAAATTAGTTCCAAATTCTTTTGATTAGGGTTGGACCTCCAATTCTATCAGCACAATTTTTTGAAAAGGCCTTCTTTTCTCATTAGTAATGCTTTTGAGCCTTTGCCAAAAATCAGTTTTCCATGCATGAATGGATTTCTTGACTTTTTATTCCATTTTATTCATTGATCTGTTTACCAAAACCATGCTGCTTTTATTATTGTAGTCTTTGGGGTGGGAGGGGGATCCGTTGCTTCATAACTACTTGGTGAATATTCTACCACTGAGGTACAGCCTCAGCCTCATGGTAGTTCTTAATAATTCTTGAAATTCACAGGTAAGTGGCTGCAACTGCAGGCTATGCTCATAAGTGAAATATACCAGACCCTCATGTGTGAATGTTGTATTGTCTCCCAAGTGTAAGAACCTGAAAGAAGAAATAAAACCTGAAAGGTATAACAGACACAATAAAATGGAAAGCAATGGAACTTAAGGATTAAACAACAAAGAGGAGAGAAAGGAGAAAAGATAAGAAAAAAGGGAAGGGGAAAAACATGCAAGTATATATATAGGATGGCTGACGTGATTGTAGTAAGAATTTCCATCAGTTTTTTGAAAATAGCCATTAATGTATAGAATTTTCATCTTGACTAACTCTGTATGCTAATATCTGTGAACTAAGAAACTACACTGAGGACAACAATGTGTAATACAAAAACCATGCTTGAATACCTGTCATCTTGGTCTTCTAAATGTGTATCATGCCTAATGTTATATCAATTATTACTGTACTTTAAAATATTTTTTTATTTTTTATTTATTTATTTTTTAAATGAATTTTTTAAAAAAGATGATAAAAGAAAAAAGAAAGACAAGAACAAAAATTTAAGATTTCTTGAAAGCAAGCAGTAACATTCAATCATATGTCCAATCTTAGATAACTATATCTGTTAATCTGAGCAACAGATTTGATGATAAAAATGGATAATTGTTATTCAGCTATTCTTCTTTTGAAAATCTGTAACATATGTACTGATGTATGTTACCCTGTTTCTTTGTTTCTGATTTTTGTTCTTGCTTTTGTTTTTACTCTTCAAATAAAATAAAATATTAATAAAAAGAAAATGGGGAGTGCTAATCCTGCTACTTGTTTTTTGACATTTCTTTCTACAACATTGCTTCAATTATCATTTGTATTTTGACATGAATTTTATAGTTTGTCAATTTCTATTTTTAAATATTTCTTAGGAATTTGATGGTAATTTTATTAACTCTGCATCAACTAAGGGAGAATTGCATCTCAGTAGTATTTAATCTGTTGAATCTTGATTACAGTGTGACACTGTACTCAGTGAGATATTCTTTAATTTCTCCTTGTGATAGGGTGTATTTTTCTGTGTGTAGGACACTGATATTTTTTCAAATTGATCTTTAATATTTTTAATGCTAGCATAAACATAACTTCTATTTTTAATTGAGGTTTTAGGTTATTCATTTCTAATATATGGAAATTTGATTGTTTTATATATTGATCATTGTGTGACATTTTATGCAACTAAGCAGTTTTACCTTTTTATTTTCAATCTGTTTGTCTTTTATTTTATTTTCTTGACTTGCTACAATAAATGGATGCTTCAGTTTAATACTGAATAAAAGAGGGAAAGTAAAATCCTTGTCTTGTTCCCACTCTTGAAAATGTTTCATTTTTATCTATTTGGAACAATGCTAGTTGTAGATTTCATACAGACCTTCTACATAAGGATGAAGAAATTCTTTTTTATCCTTAAATTCCTGAGAACTTTTATCAGGAATGACTGCTGAATTCATCAAATATTTTATAGACATTTGTCTTAGTTTTCTCATTGTTAAGACAAAATGCCTACCACTCAAATTTATTTTTTTAAGTTTTTTCCATAATTTTATTGAGAAACAAATAGCAATGAGACAGTTTCAAACTAAGTTGGTAGGACAGTTTCAATAATTAACACATTGCATACATTCTTCCTAGTGGTTAATTGCTGTACAAGATGTGGACGTGATATCCTATTTACTAATCCCATTAGAACAAATCCCTCTATTCATTAAGAGAATGTAACATATCTATCCTAACCATTTTGAATACACAGATACAAATGGACATTCATCTGTATCCCCTTTTTTTGTTAAGTTCCATTATTTGAATATTATAGGTGTGTTAACTCAGCAAAATATTCCACAAGAGTTCAATAGTCAATAATAGTATTGGGTCTTCCGCTTGACTGGCAATGTCAGAAATTGTTGACCTGAGGCCCCTCCAGCTCAACATAACAGCATGGCTTTACTTCTTATACTTTGTTTTTGTACTTTTCTGCTGGATGGTTAAGACCAAGGTAAAGCAGGACCTATACAACAAGAGAGACCTATGCTTTTGGGTCTGATAAGGTCAGTGAAATCCCCTCAGGATTTATCCTGAGATCCTGTACCTCAGATTGTAGAAGCTTTGTCAGTGTCAGCCATGTGGATGAGTCATGGCCATTGCTTGGCCAATGTGCTCTCTGTGAAAGCCTAAGATAGTGTTTTCTCTCCATGTGACTCTCCTTAGGCAGACTCTACACCATCGATCACTTTCCTCTTTGGCCCCATAATCTCTTTGATCAGAAAATTTGGGACACTACCGAGTTACATGACGTTACAGTACAAGTTCTCATATGTCCTGAGTCTTAATTGACCTTGGAAGGCTAGGGCCAAAATGTTGGTTTTCCTTTCGGCTTTCCTTTTTCTCTAATTTTGGTCTGCAAACTTAGGTTGTTAATCATCCAGAAGACAAGCTTATTGTTATTACCATACAACCTAGGCTGTTAAATTTAAACTGACTATCTGTCTGAATATCAAACATCTTAGGCGTAACATGGAACAGGTATTTTTCATCAAGTATTGATATGTTGAACTTTAAGTCCCTACAGAATATGATGAAAAAACATTTAAAAATTAGAATATATTTTTAAAAATACACCCACCACTCAAATTTAAAAGAGGAACTTTTTTAAAAATATGTACGTATTTGGTACAGGGTCTCACTACACAGCTCAGACTCATAGTGATCCTCCTGTTTTTAGCCTCCCCAGCACTGGGATTACAGGTGTGCACAAACACTCCCGGACTCAGTGGCTGTTTCAGCACACCCAGTGTCAGGGTCAGCACAGCATGTGGTATTGGGGATTGAACATTGGTCCCTGTGCTTGCTTAAACAGGCCCTTAGTCTACTGAGATGGCTTGTCAGCACAGGAATGCTTCATTTAGCTCAGTTTGTAGAGGTTTTAGTCCATAATTGGCTGGGTCCAAGACAGGGTGGCTTCACAGAGGAGATTAATTCATGTCCTGCAGAAGACAGCAAAAGCAACAAGAAAAAGAGAGCAGGAGAGAAAGGACAAGCCCCTTTCTGTGCCTTATGTTGTATGCAGGCTATCCACCCAAGGTTATGTGTAACTCTCATACCCTTAATGCCAGCATTAGACATGACTCAATCCCAAACTAGATTCAGCCACCTCTGAAAAGCCTGCCCCCTCATGACTGCATAAGGCTTTGGGAGGGGTATCTAGGCACAAACCGTAGCAACATCGATTGTGTGGATTTCTTTTGTGGTTAACTTTTATATAAATTACATTGATTGTTGAATGCCAAAGGATATTGGCCAAAAGTTTATCAAGGGATTTAATTTACTAAATTTTATTTGCAATTCCTTTGCACTTCTATTCATGAGTTTTTGTTTGCTTGTTTGTTTGTTTTTTGTTTTCTTGTAACATGTCTGGTTTTAGTGCTGTTGGTCTGATCTCATAGCATGAGAAATATATTATCCTCTGGTTTTTGAAAAAATGCTTAGAATCCCTTCCTTTAATGTTGTTTTTTTAAAATAATTTATTTAGAAACACATAGCAATGAGACAGTTTCAAAAGCCATTAGTAGGACAGTTTCAATAATTAATACATTAATGCTGATAATATTTATCAGAAAATACAGTTTGATCTCAAAATTTCTTTGCAGGAAGCCTTTAACCCTTTAATTGGATTTCTTCAATAGATACAAGACTATTTTTGTTGTCTACTTCTCCAGTGAACTTTGGAAATTTGTATGTTTCAAGGAATTTGTTCAATTTAAACTGTCAAGTTTTTTGGCGTAAAGTTGCACAAAGTATTTCATTATCCTTTTAAGATCTGTAGAATTGGGCTGGGGAGATAGCTCAGTAGAATAAGCACTTGCCTGGCAAGTGCAGGGTCCTGAGTTCAATCCCTCGTACCACACACACACACACAAAAAGATCTGTAGAATTAATGATATCACTTTGTATCTTTCCTATGTTAGTAACACATATTCTTCCAAATATTTCCTGATCAGTTTGGCTATACATTCATCAATTCTATTCATCTCAATTAATAAGCTCTTAGTTGGTTTCTCTATCAACCTTTCTTGCTCTCACTCTCTCTCTTTAGCTGTCTTCTGAGACAGGATCTCACTATGCAGTTCAGACTGGCCTTGAGCTCACCTTGTAGACTAGGCTGATCTTGAACTTGCAATGCTCCTCCTCCCTCAGCCTCTATTGATTTTCTTTTGTTTTAATATTTTTATAGATTTCTTCCCTGATCTTTTTTTTTTAATTTTTATTTATTTATTTATATGTGTGTGTGTGTGTGTGTGTGTGTGTGTGTGTGGCCAGCTCAGCCCACCAGGGGGCAGGGCTGGCTGGCATGTGGTGCTGGGGGATTGAACCGTGGTCCCTGCGCTTTGCTAAGCTTGTTCTAAGTAGGTGCTTTAGACCACTGAGCCATCTCACCAGCCCCTCTTCCCTGATCTTTATTATTTCTTTTCTTTGGTTTATATTGGCTCTGTCAAGTTTTTATTTTTCTAGTTTCTCAAGGTAGAAAATAGAAAATAAGTTTCATACCTTTTGATTTTTCTAATATAGGTATACAGTGCTGTAATCATCTCCTATGCATTGTTTTGATGGTATTATGACATCAACCGTTATACTACAATTCATTTCTGATGTTAACCATCAAAAGTTAACATCAGAATCTACAGATTTAAGGGTGTAGCTGCTATATTTCCATTGGGAGATGCAAATGAAGTCCCAGTTCACCTGGATTTCTTACCAAATTTGGAGATTCATGATCCTCTGTAGTTTGAGAACTTGCTAATACAACTCAAAAAATTAAGGAATGCCCCATATATATGATATATTATTAATATAAAAGATACAAATCAAAATAGCCAAAATAAACTGAACATATGAGGCTGGCAGGATTCTGAATGATGTTTCCATGTCTTCTCGTGATAATTAGGGTTTATTAGCCGCCTTCTATATTCATATGTTCAATGGCCAGGATGCTCCACTGAGTGTCAGTGTCCAATTTTTATTGGAATTTTATTATATGGGTATGAATTTCTTTAGTCACTGACTGTATGGTTTAGCTCAAGCCAGTTTCTTTTCCATTTCAGAGGTCAGGCTAGCTCCAAGCCATGCTGAGTCATTCTGTTTCTTGGTAAACATAGGTATGATCCAAGGGGATTGTGAATAACACTGTTCTACAAGAAATTCTAAGGGTGTATTATCCATCTCAGTAACCAAGGAGAAAGTCCAATTCTCTATTATATGTCAATTAACATGTTCAATTTAAAAAAAATTGTATTTAATACAGAGTCTACAGGGTCTCACTAGATAGACTGGACTCATAGTGATTCTCCTGTTTTCAGCCTCCTAAGCACTGGGATTATAGGAACATGCCACCATGCCCAGTCTCGGTTGCTATCTCAGCATGTTCTAGGGGCGAGCCTGGCACAGCAGGCTGAGAATTGAACCCCGGCCCCTAAGTCTGCTTACAAGTGTTTTAATCCACTGAGCTTTCTGGCCAGCCCCACATGTTAGAAATTTTGATGTGTTTAAATTTAGTTTATATTTATTTAAAAATACTTCATAATTTCCCTTTGATCTCTCGTTTGACCCAAGAATAATTTAAATAATTTCTGAATATTTGGGAGATTTTATAGAGCTCTTTCTTCTATTGATTTCTAACAATTCCATTCTGGTGAAAAACATACTTTTATAACTTAAAGTCTTTGAAACTTATTTGAGGCATTATTATTGTCTAAAATTGGGTCTATGACTTGAGAATATGTATTTTCCTTTGGCAAAATTATCCTATGAGAGTCAATTATGTTAAATTGATTGACAATATTAGTTTTTATGTCCTTATTGATTTTCTATTTGTTCTAGTAATTATTGAGCAGGAGTATGAAAAAAAGTCTAACTCTCACTGAGTAAGGAATTCTAAGTTGGTCAATGTTTTTCTTTCAGTACATTACAGATGTTGCTTTATTGTCTTTTCATTTTAATTATTTCACAGGAAAAATCTCCCAAATGTGTGTCTGTTCTGTGTATTATGTGTTGTGTTCTTCTCTATACAATGTGTCATTGTTTCCTGTCTTAACATTTTATCCTTAACACTGGCTTTGAGTAATTTTATTATGATTTGTCTTCTTTTAGTTTTCTTCATATCTACCTTACTGTGGCTCATTAACCCTCTTTCTTGCATGTAGCTCTATAGTTTCTATCAAATTTGAAAGGTATTCAGCTATTCTTTGAGTATTTTTTCTATTTTCCTTTTATTTTTTTCTTATCTTATTGGCCCCAATTACATGTGAATTAGGTCTTTCAAATTTTCTCAGTTTATTGCTGTCATATTAATTTTTTAAGGTTTTAATTTTATTTATTTATTTATTTATTTGTGTGTGTGTGTGGCCAGCTCAGCCCACCAGGGGGCGGGGCTGGCTGGCATATGGTGCTGGGGAATTGAACCACAGTCCCTGTGTTTTGCTAAGCTTGTTCTAAGTAGGTGCTTTAGACCACTGAGCCATCTCACCAGGCCTCATATTAACTTTTTTATGAGCAGAATATATTTATTGAGAGAAAGAAAGCTCCTGTCTCGAGAGAGGGACAGGAGGGGGACCCGAGTGGGTAGTTCACCCAGTGTCATGTTAATTTTATTGACTTTCTTTTCTTTTATTTTTAATAGTTTACATTGCCATGTCTTCACATCCACCATCTTTCCTTTTGGAATGATTAATATGTCTTTCATCTCATCCAGTATATCTTCTATCTTGCATATTGAAGTGTTCTTTTCTATTGGTTCAGTTTGGGTCTTTTACATTTCTTCTTTAATATCTCTACTTAGATTTTTGAATGTATAGCCTACAGTTATAACAAGTGTTTAGATATGATTGTCTATTAATTTTAATTAATTAATTAATTTATTTTTGTAGTACTGGGGATCAAACTCAGGAGCTTGCACTTGCCAGGAAGGTTCATATGCTGCTGAGCTATTTCCCTGGCCATCTGTTAATTTTAATATTTCTGTTAATTCTTAGTGTTTATTGATTTTCTCTTTTACAAGTCACATTTTATTGCTTTTTTTCACATGCAATGATTTTTTGTTGTTGTTGTTGCTGGATTTTGAAGTTGTTAATTTTACCTTGCTCCATGCTGGATGTTTTTATACTCCAATGAGTGTTCATATTTTGCTTTGAAATGCATCACATTTACTTAAAAGCAGTTTCATTCTTTTAGCTCTTCTTTTTAAGGTTTTTTATGCTGGACCAAAGCAGTATGTAACCTGAGGCCAATTATTTAACGCTACTGGAACAAGACCCAAATCCTGTCAATCACAAGATTCTCCAGTTGACTAGTGAAAATGGATACCATTCCTACACTTGTGTCAGCACTTGGAACTGTTTTCTTTGATCCCTTCTGACAATTCTTTCTTAAACTATGGATGTTTTCTTCACTTTAATAACCCTCCCCTCAGTGACAACACTGTAGAGCTCCAGGGTTCCCTTTCCTCAATTGATTTCTCTCCAGTATGAGTTACTGTGAAATCTAGTTACCTGCATTTATGTAGGAACTCAGTTTATATTCATGAAATGCTAGGTGTTCATTAGGATCCTGCTGGGTTTACCTTTCTCGCTTCCTGTAGACCCTTTCACGGTAGTAGATCGTGGCAAACACAGACTCTTCCTTTGATTTGTGTATCTTTGTTTTGCAAGGACATCCTGGTCTTTTGTTTAGTTCTTTAAAAAGTTATTTCTTACAATTTATCTTTTTTATTCAGGTAGGAAGATAAGTCCATTTCCTTGCTATTCCATGTTGGCTGGAAGCATATGTTTGAAACTAAAATTTGAATTTCGCACAATAAACTTAAATGTGAGTGTTCACATGTAGCTGAGTGTTAAATAGGGCAATTTATAGGGTGAAATGAAGCGACTTGAAGTATAACAGCTTGTTGCTTGATTTTCAGAGACCCATTGGATGGGACCCTGGACAGCTCCTCTGGTCTTACTAGGCCAGTGGTTTTGAAACCAAGAGCATCTTTGAGACTTTGTCTAATACTGATTGTTTGCTGCTGAGATAAAGCCCTTTTTTCCTTCTTCACAAATCTCTATGTACTGAGAGCGCTGACTTGCAAAATCTGGCTTTTCTCCCCACTCCAATAGTCTCATTTCTAAACTAGGTTGTGCTACTACTGTTTTAAAACGCTGAGTAGAGCACACTGAATGGAAGCACATAGTAAATGTTACCAGTTGACTGAGAGGGCAATCCACTTTTGCTTAGACTTTATGTTTACTAAACTAAAATTCATTTCTCTCCCACATGTGTAGTTAAAAACTGACATTATTAAATGAGGTGTCACACACCTGTAATCCCAGCTCTTGGGAAGCTGTAAGCAGGAGGATCACTATGAGTCCAATCCCGTAGTGAGACCCTGAACATCCTGTAGACCCTTTCCTAAAAAAATACCAAAAAAAAGTTAAAAGGAAATCATATATTTTATTGTGGTATCTTTCCTGAATCATAAATTTAGTAATTTAGATTTTTTTGTTTTACAACTGAATTTACTAGAAAAAATACTTTATTGTTTTGATACCTCCACCAAAAGACAAATATGCTTGAGCCTGATTTATTTCACCCCAAAATTATTTATTGATGAACTATTATGTTCCAGACATAGGAGATTAAATAGTGAATAAGACAGACAAAAAGCTCTCCTTTAAGATTCTATTTTAATTGAGGGGCATAAGAAGTGAATATAATAAATAAGTAAAATATCATGTGACATAGTAGTGGATAGTAGAGTTAGATAGACCAGGGGTATTCTTAAATTTCTACTGTTAATACATCATTTCTTTACAAGTTGTAAATTTCTTAAGAACAGATTTATCTTTTCTATTTTGCATTTCACCCAGTTCCTACTATAGTAGAAGTAAACTAAATATTGGTAATATATTGATTTGTTCCCAGACTTTTATAGAAGTCAGTCAAGCAATACTCTAAAGATTTCTTTTAAAATTACATTTAATTACTTTGCCGTCTTATTGATGAAGGAAAAATGGCAACTTATGCAACACTGGATAAAATGGTGTTTCATTTGCCAGAAGGATCATCGAAGCCTTTTAGAGCAGTACAAGCTACATCGTCTACTTTGTCCTTTCATTTGACAGTATTCTGATCTGTACAAAAGCTGTAGGACACTGGTAGACTCAACAGTGATAAATATGGTCTAAAGCACATAACATCAAGTGCTGTGTGCAGGGTGAAGCCATTCATTACGTGCCTCTGTCTGTGGGTGGGTGAAGAACCCATAGGTCCTGTTGAGCCCAGTGGGAGGAGACATGCTTCCATCTTTCAAAGGGCAGCAAGACAACTGTGTAAATTTGCATGGTGTCTGCAAATTGCCCACAAAACCGCACCAAACAAGACATGGATATTCTATAGTTAGGTTCTGGTTTCATTTGGCTCCTTTTCCTCAGTTCTCTAAGCCTATCCTCAGATATTCTAAATTTGCTCTTTTGACTGCTTGAAATGTTCTTCCCTATGTTCTGCAAGAACTCACTGTTATTCTTTAGCTCTTAGCTCAAAAACTGCCTCCTCAAGGTGGTCCTCATTGACCACTGTTATTTAGAGAAGCGCTTCTTGCCATGCAATAACCTGTAAATTGCTGTCATGTCACCTCATTATTTTTTTAATAGTATTTACCCTAATCTAGACTAGCAAAGGTCTGGCACTTGATAAAAGTGTGTGAGTGAATGAAAAACAACTTATTGGAAAAAGAGCCACATGTTGTTTACCAGTATTATTTACCATGCAACAAATGATGTGTGAAAGCACCACGCACTCTTGACTCTCAGTAATTTATAGTTTTAATAATTATTGTTTTTCTTCAATAAAAAGATATACAGAATTAAAATGAGAAATAGCCTATTGATCCATAGCCCTATCTTGTCTTGTTTTTCTTCCTTAAATAGTGTTAGTTTCCCTTAATGAACTTGTTATCACTCTACTTTGTATTTTTAACCCTGACGAAACTCATTTAACTTTTCAATCTCAAGGCAATCCTCCTGAGAGTTACAATTTTTCATTTGTGCTGTGCCTTAGCATTCAGAAAATGTGCACCTTTATAGCTGCTCTGTGCTTTGGGCATAGTGATCTCTATTGTATAGACCATTAAGAGTTTTTTTTTCTTTTTTAAAGAAAAAACAAAATATTAAAGAAAAAGAAAAAAACAGAAATGATATAGAATTTCACTAAACAAAATAATAAGAATTTGACAATAGTTGATGTATTACATAATATTATTTTCAATTGTTTAGATTACCTGATTTAAACATGCTAAATTGGGAAAATAAAAAGAAAAAATTTAAGCATTAACTGTTCCTTTCAATAGACCAGAAGAAATCAGCAGTGCAATTATCCAAGTTATCTTGTATATATAGAGACAAATACGTCTTTTTGTTTGTTTGTTTTTTGGTTTTTTGCAGAACTGGGGAATGAACTCAGGCCCTTGCATTTGCCAGGCAAGCACTTATTCTACTGAGCTATCTCCCTGGCCCTGACAAATACACTTTATCCGTTCCTTGTTAAAAGACGTCACTTTGGAGCTCGTAGGTTAGCTGCTACTGAGATAGCAGCCTTGCCACATGTACAGATGCTAAGCTGGCCTTGCAGGGGGCCCAGTAGTACTGCATCTGCTTGCCTTCTGCACACGCAGCCTCCAAATGTCAGAACTGAACATGGTGAGAGATTTGTTTTACTAAAAGTCCCATAGTAACTTGTTGCTGTTGCTGATATAAGAAAAAGGCAAGAAACAAAGGCCAATTAATTTCCATGATTTTGCTAAGAAGCAGATATTTTCTGTACAAAAATCAATGGTAAGAATGTGCTATATTTGCATGGTATCATACGGCTCTTTTTGAAAAAAAATTTTCTTTGAAATTTTAAAAATTAATTTTATTCATACATTTTAGAAATACATACTGAAAGCATTCATTACAGGGAATTTGTACCTGTGCATATTATATATATTGATTCTTCTTTGCCATCCCTCCCCTTTCAATCCCTCTTTCTCTCGTTGTTCTTCCTATGTCACAATATCTATTATTTTTAGTTATAATAACTAAAATAATAGATATTTTAGATATTATTACTTTTAAAAATTTAAAATGTATGTATTTCTTTATTTATTTGGTACAGGGTCTCACTATACAGTTTGGACTCATAGTGAGCTTTCTGTCTCAGCCTTCCCAGCACTGGGATTACAGGTGTATGCTACCATTCCCAATTTTGGTGGCCAGCATGGCGTGCCTGGAGTTCCAGAGTTGGCATAGCATGCAGTAGTGGGGATCTACCCAGGTCCTTGTGCTTGCCAGACAGGCACTTAGACCACTGAGCTATCCCCCCAACCCTGTATTATACATTTTTATTTTAATTTTATTTTATTTGTGGTACTAGGGATCAAACTCAGGACCTTGTGCTTTCTAGGCAGGCACTTATGCTGCTGAGCTATCTCCCTGGCCCTCTATCATACATTTTAATCTTTATTTACACTTTCAATTTTTTAAACCATATAAACTGTGATATTTGAAAATGGATGTCTAATTCATTTCACAATTTGGCCTCAAGCTACATCCATTTAGCTAGAAATGTCTCAAGTTAATCCTTCTTTATAGCAAAGTAATACTCCATTGTATAAAAAAAAACCCAAATTTTGTTATCCATTTGTTGGTTGATAAGCATTTGGGCTATTTCCAAGATTTGCCTATTACAAGCTATACTGCATATATCACTGTTGTGCGATGTTTTAAATTCTTTTGGGAAAATACCAAGAAGGGGAGTCGCTGAATGAAGTGAAGACTCCACACTGATTCCAGCTGGCGTTGCTTTCTTTTGTACCTCCACCCACAGTCGAGAAGGGTTCCTTTTTCCCTACGACCCCTCCAGCAGTTGTTATTTTGGTGGATTTCTCAAAAATAGCCATTCTTTCTGGAGTGAGATGGAATCTCTGTGTTGTTTTAATTTTCATTTCTCAAATTACCAGTGATGTTGAACATTTTTTCATATGTTGATTTGCTATTTCTGTTTCTTTATCTGAGAAGTGTCTATTCATATTGGATGACCATTGTTTGATTGATTCTTTAAATTTAGAAGGTCTGATTATTTTGAGTTCTTTATATATTCTAGATATTAGTTTCTAGGAGCAGCTGGAAAATTTTTTTTCTACTCTTGTGTTTCTCTTCACTCTGTCAGTCATTTCTTTTGCTATGCAAAGCTTTTTAATAGGGTAAGATCCTTTTTGTTATTTCTTTGTGATGTATCCCACACCATTGGGCTTTCATTCATAAGTTTTTGCCTTCATCTGTGTCTTCAAGAGTTGTACTTCTTATATCTTACAGCAGATTTAGTAATTCTGTTCTACTATTTAAATCTCTGAACCATTTTTTATTTTAGTTTAGTGTGCGGTGAGAGACATGGGTCTAGTCTTAGTCTTCTGCATGTAGAAAGCCAGTTTTTCAAGCACCATTTATTAAAGAGGCTATTTTTCTTCCAGTGAACATGGTTAGCTCCTTTGTCAGAGATAAAGTGGCTGAGTCTGTTTGGAGTTGTTTCTGAATCTTCCAGTCGGTTTCATTGATTCCTGGGTCTATTTTTCTTGCAAGTACCATGATGTTTTTAATCACTGTAACTTTATAGTATAAATTTAAGTCAGGGATTGTGATGCACCTTACCTTCGCTTTGTTGCCCAGAATTGATTTTGCTATTCTAAGTTCCTTCTGGTTCCAAATGAATTAATATTGCTTTTGTCTAATTCTGTGAGTTATGCTATTAGCATTTTCTTTCTTTTTTTCATGTATTTAGTACAGGGTTTACAGGGTCTCACTACTTAGATAGGAAACTTAGTGAATCTCCTGTTTTCAGCCTTACAAATGCTGGGATTACAGGCTTGTGCTACCATGCTCAGTCTCAGTTGCCCTCTCAGCATGCTCTGGGGGTGGGGCCAGCACGACATGCCAGGGATTGAACCCTGGTAGCTGTGTTTGCCTAAGCAGGCACTTTAATCCACTGAGCTATCTGGCTGGCTGCTATTGGTAGTCTGATCAGGATGGCATTAAATCTGTATAACAATTTTGGAAGTATGGCCATTTTCACTATGTTGGTTCTTTTTTTTTATTCTTTTTTTTCAAAGTTTTATTGATAAACAGATAGCAATGAGACAGTTTCAAATCAAATCGAAAGTACAGTTTCAACAAATAATACACTGTATATATTCTT
>NW_004524614.1:15102285-15113781 GCF_000260255.1 Octodon degus
TTCTGTGTTAGTGTCCTCTGCACTTGTTATGGGTAGGCTTGGTTTCTGAGGTTGCATTTTGTTCCTTCTCGTCATTTTGTGTAGCACTGTCTTCTGCCCTTTGTTGTAGATCTTTGCAGTAGTTATAACCTTCACATGTACTGAAGTTCAGGTGGAGCTCTACAGAGTTTGGTCTTATCCAGCTGTGTCTGGCTTAGGTCTGGGTGCTGTGCTGAGCTCCTTCCCACTGCGGACCTGGGCTAGGACTGGGTCTGGGGGTTCCCGGAACTCGGCAGAAATTCCTACTCGGCGGGAGGTGTGGCGCAGGTGGGAGTGGTGGGGGCACTATGTTGGTTCTTATCCAAGAATAAGGAATATCTTTCTATTTTCTGATATCCTTTTTGATATCTTTATTCAGAGTATGGCAGGGTTTTTTTTTTTGTTTGTTTTCTTTTCTTTTTTTTTTTTTTTTTTCAGTACCAAGGATTGAACTCAGGACCTTGTACTTGCCAGGCAAGCACTTATTCTATTGAGCTATCTCCCCAGCTCCAGAGTATGGTAATTTTCAATGTAAAAGTTTTTTACTTCCTTCATTAGGTTGATTTCCTAGTACATCATTTTTTGGGGGGATGCTATTGTGAAAGGTGTGGTTTTCCTAATTTCTCTCTCATTGATCTTGTTATTCGTGTACAGGAAGCTTATTGATTTTCAAGTGTTGATTTTTTTATCCTGCTATGCTATTAATGTTGGCTATTAAATCTTGAAGCCTTCTGGTGGAGTTTTTGGATCTTCTATGTAGAATATCATGCTATCCACAAATAATGATAATTTAATTTCTTTCTTTTCTATTTTTGTTCCTTTTATTTTTCTTTCTTTTCTAATTGCTTTTGCCTTCTTGGACTACATCGAGTAGGAGTGGTGATAGTGGACATTCTTGTCTTCTTCCTGATTTTAGAGTGAAAGCTTTCAGTTTTTGACTTAGTATGATGTTGGCTCTTGGTTTTTCAAAAATGGCTTTTATCAGATTAAGATAAAGACAACCCACTCCAATTTTTTGTAGAGTTTTTATTATGAATGTGTGTTGAACTTTGTCAAATGCTTTTTCTGCATATATTTGGATGGTCATGTTACTTTTATTCTTGACTCTATTAGTATGACATATTTACTGATTTATGTATATTGAACTCACCCTGCAACACTGGAATGAATCTTACTGGGTTCTGATGTATAAATTTCTTCATTAAGTTTGCTAGTATCTTATTGATGCTTTTTGTTTCTTTGTTGTAATAGTTGATTGATTGTGTTAACTCGAGAAGTTTAGAAACTTCACTAGCCTGGATCAGCATTTCTATCCCGTAGGATGCAGAGGACCATTGTAGGGTCACCTGGAGGATAGGAAGCATAAATGAGGGAGAATCAACTTGCTTCTGTTCTTTGAGGAGCGCCAGCCTTTGCCTCTGACTAGGCTGTCGTCTCCTGGCTTCTAGCACAGACTCTTAGGCTTCTTCCCTGGGTCTGTTAGCCTTCAGGCACAGAATCCTCGTCTTTCCAGCTGAAGACTTTTCACCTCTCTGTCATGGACTGCAGTTTTCCACCGGAGAGCCATGTGCCTCCTGATGTGGATTTGCACAGGACGCTGCACTGAACTCCAGACCTTGGACTGAAATCTTTCGTGTCCAGTGTGCAGATACCCTGCATGCTTCCTCACCCAATTCTGTGGGTAACCATCATATTCCAAGCTTGTAATTTCTTACACATTTGTATACTTTGTGTTATAGCTGTTTCTGTGGTAAAACCCTGACTGGTACATATGTTTATTAGGGAAATTTGCCTGGACCTCTCTTTTCTTGTTGGCTCTTTCTCTGGTTTTGGAATCCGGGTAATGCTTGCTTCCAGGAATGAGATAGGAAGTATTGTTTTCCTGAATTTCATTAGTTTGAGGAGCAGTGAGATTAGAGCTTCTCTTTCTTCAAAATTTATACAAAGAATCATGAATATATTTTCACTGAAAGAATTCAAGTAATACAGCACTATACAGAAATAATGATTTCCTCTAGGTAAAGAAGGGGAAACTTGGAATGAAGTATAAGGTGTAATTGAAGGAGTTTATTAATTTTGCCTTATATTCAAATTCCAATGTAGATTCTTCCATAGTTTTATATAAGCATTTGTATAGATAGACAGACAAAATTTAAAGAAAAGTTTCTTTCCATAAGTGGAATCATACCAAATGTATTGTTCAACATCTCTTTTATTTAGCATGTCATGAAGATATTCCTAAACCATTAGAAAATAGATATGTTGTGTTAAAAATTACTTAGTTAAATGATATCCCAGCATATGATATAATTTAATTAATAGCTTTCTTACATGTTTGCTGATACACCAGTGTTTCAATAAACATCCCTGTGGATGTGTAGAATTTCTTTCAGGACAGAAACCTGGAATGGAATTTGCTGAGACAGATTTTGGATAAATTATGTCTCAGAGACTCAGTTTCTTTTTCCTATAGAGTGAGTTTACTCTTATGTTATTTTGAACATTTAAAATTAAAAGTTTAAACTTCTGACATTGCCAGTCTTACAGATAACCCATTACTATTATAGACTACTGGACTATATTGGAATATTTTGCTGAATTTATGCATTTACAATATTTAAATGACAATGGAATGCCCATCTCTGACATAACTAAACAAAAAAAGGGGATACAAATGAAGGACCATTTTGTATCTGTGTATACAGACTAGTTAGGCTAGATATACAGCTACTTTCTCTTAATTCAATGAGAAGAAATATTTGTACAAATAGTGTTTGGACAGTCAGAAGTGGGTATTCTGTGAACAGAAAAAGGCGATACTAAGGAAGGACCATTTTGTATCTGTATATGCAGAATAATTGGGATGGATGTGTGGCTGCTTTTGCTTGGTTCAATGAGAGGAATGGTTTGTACTAATGGTGTTGGGGCAGGATGTTCTGTCTGAATCTTGTACTGCAAATGAGCACTACGAGGACAGCAGTGCACAATGTGTTAATTATTGAAACTATCCTATCAATCAGTTTTTAAATTGTTTCATTGATATTTGTTTCTCAATAAAATAAAATTAAAAAATAAATAAATTGTGGATTAAAGGGGTTTGCCTTTTCCCTATAAGCATTTGTGAATCATATAGATGCCAACATATTAAAAGTGATATCCTTTAAAAAAATAGTGTTTGGACAGGATGTCATGTCTGCATCTTGTACTATGAATAACTACTATGAAGACAACAATATGCAATGTATTAATTATTGTAACTGTCCTACTAACCTGTTTTGAGACTGTCTCATTACTATTTTTTCTCAACAAAATTAATAAAAAATTAAAAGTTTAAGTTATAAATGTAAGTTTTAAAAAATTATTTTGCTTCTTGTGGACCCAGATTACCAGAGCATCTGCAGACACCAAATCTGAAATTTTCCCAAGAAAACCTATGCTTCTGCAGCTTCATCTCCTCACTCTGAAAGTTGCTTGTGTGCCAGTAACTGATAATACTTTAAGCTCAGTGTTGATCTCTCCACCTATTAGGTAAAAATCTCAGTATCATTTGGTTTTGGTCTTCCACTTTTGGGCAGGCACTGCACCACTGAGCTACATCCTCAACCCCTTTGGATCATTTTATGTCTCTATATTCTATTAACTTCTATAATAAGGAGTTTTATGTCAGGAGAATACATTTTTTAAAAAATAATTCTGCTCTCTTGGAGAGGTGCAGAGTACTCTGTGGAATAGGTAAGTTCTGTGTGCTTCTGTCTCCTGGAGTGTCTGGTGGGTGAAGATCCAAACACGGTGATGCCTAGAGCTGGCCCACAGCTGGGTCTAAGAGCCAAGTGCCACGTGGGGCAATATGGTTTTGTGTGGATGTGTTGATCTTTAAGGCCAAAGTGTTTAATGCTTTTGGCATTTTCTCCAGCTTCTCTAGAACCCACAGCAGCAGGCTGAGGAGGGATGAAAATGAGGGACAAGGACAGGCCTGGTGGTATGCTAAAGCTTGTCAGTGAAGAGAATAGACTGCTGCTAGGCTTGGCTACTTGTTTGTTGCTTCAAGCCCTAGTATGCACCACTCTTAGGGGCTAAAGTCAAGTCCAGTGCAAGGATTAATTTCCTGTTCTTTGGTCACATGGCTTTTGCAATGTTCCTATGAATTAACCTTTTCAAAGTCTTCTGTTAAATGTGAGCTTGCAAGACATACATTTTCTAAATGCCTGCTTACACAGAGCACAGGGGCCAGGGTTCAGTCCCCAGCATGCCATGCTAGCTCTGCCCCTGGGGCGTACTGAGATGGTGACTGAGGCTGGGCATGGTGGCACAAGCCTGTAATCCTAGCACTTGGGAGTCTGAAAATAGGAGAATCACTATGAGTCTGATCTGTGTAGTGAGACCCTGTAGATGATGAAGCACAAACCAGACTTTTGAGGATATTAAAGAGAGTGATTTAAGCTGTTGCTGAAGAGTTGTAATGTTAGTGCCTAGTCAGTTCCTGCTTATTTTTCTGTTCAATTGTCTGAGCAGGGTACTATCCTCTGCATTAGATTCCATAGGGCTGCAATTTTCTTGACTATTATTAATAATGATTATGATTTTGGTGGTTGAAACCTTTTAGCATTTTAAGCATGTTTTGAAGAGAATAGATAAAGCAAAGCTTAGACCACCAAAGATTAAATGGCACCACCTCTACTGAAGCTAGGACCAGACTTGTGGAGTTGAAACACTTCAAAAAGCTGACTACCATTCCCACAGGTAGGCACAGCCTTAGGTAGTGAATGGTAACTACCTATTTAGCAGGCTAAATAAATCCTGATCCTTTCTTCTGTGGGACTTAGCACTCAATAGGGCTGCAATGCCTTGCCCTGTTCCTAACAAGCATTTGGTATGTTTGATTGACCCTTCTTAACATAAGTAGTGAGGAAGCAGAAACAGTGGATCCAGCATTAGATTTTTGATCTTTCAATTCTTGCCTTAGAACCTCTGCAAGAGAGTCCATGCTGTTCATTATGCTCCCCAAAGAACATCATGAGCTGTTCTTTGGGGCCAGATTTTCATCCTACGGTTCTCTGAGAATAGTTCCCATATTGTGGAAGAGATGAGTATCTGGCCCAATGAGTCAAGAAGGATGCAAGTACAATCTATTTTGAGTAAAAAAAAAAGGCATGGTCTTCTGGCCAGACAATGGGGATCCAGCTTAACTCAGATGCAGCTCTTACTTCATGCCTCAAGTGCCCCGTTTTGTCTTCTGTTACAGAAAACATGGGAGATGTTGCAGCTGCCTAGGTGCTAAGTTGTTTCCAAGATTTACACCTACAGTGTGCTTTAGATTTGAATTCAAAGAGTGTAATAACACGGTCACAAAGTGATGACGTCTATCTTTGGCTTCGTGGTTGAATTTAGGAAACTTGGAGCTCTTTTGCATTTTGTTTCTATGCTACATGCTGCCCCTCTGTATAGCATTTTGATCACACACATTAAAAAAAGACCTCTCAGTATTATCCTTGACTCTTGCATTTATCATTCCAGGAGAACAAAGCTTCGAGTCCCTTCTGTTCCTCTCTCCTTCTTGTCTCATTTCAGTATCTGTTTTCACACCAGACCTCACATTTAGAAAATTCTCACACTTTCTTTCCAATAATAACTCTTATTACCTCTCATCTTCCTATCTTATTTCACTTTTTAAATTTCTTTCACTTTTTAAAAAATCATTGAAAACATTTACATTTATGGACTTGAGCATGATTTCATCCACTAGTGATGACAAAAAAAAAAAAAAAGAAAAAGAAACACCAAAAACCTCTTTCTTTTGGCACCTAACACAGCTCCCACTGCATATTACATGCTCCCTGCATATTTTTTGTTAAAAAAAAAGAATGAATGGCTGCTCCTTCACAAAATAACTTGATTACACAAATCTGAAATGTGACTAGTGGAGGCCTATTTATCAGGCTAATACAGCAATATCGAGGTTATACAGCACCCTAGTGTGAAGAACAAGCTGCTGCTTTTGCCTGGAATGCTATCACCTTCCACCTGGGATTTCTGTTTCAATTTTTTATTCCTGATTCTTTCAGTTCAGTCCTTTTAGACCTGGTTTAGGGGGGTCTTTTTTACCCAGAAAGTCTGCCTGAGCATGGAAAGCCAAGTCAGGGCTTCCACACTTCCAGAGACCAGCCTGCACATCTCTGTGGAACCTTTGTCTCAGGGATGGATGTTTATTCCTGCCTCTTTTGCCTATTTACAGTAGATGGAGTTATGTTTTTATTGGTTCTCTGGGGCCTAGACAGGGTCCTGGAACTTGGAAGGCAAACAATACATGTTTGTAGGATAAACGAATAAAGTTTGTTTAGATGATTTTTGAGAAATATGAGTGAGAATGGGTGCCAGAAGCCTCTCAAAAGAAGGGCCAAGACTAGGGGATGTTACGAGAGCAAGCCCACATCTGAAGCCCTCATGAATTTTGAGGAGATGCACAAGCCCTCTCCCATCCAGAAACCAAGGAGCAAGGCCTGAGAAGAGTGTAACCTATTTCACCAGCTTGCATTAGGTATACAATCTGGTGCTTCTCTTCCACCATGTTCTCTGTTCCCACCACATGCTGCAGTGTGGGGTTATCTCCTTGCAGTCAGTATGGGCTACTAAACAGAATATCACGTGTTAGGCAGCTTCTAAGCAACCCCTATTGCTCACAGTTCTGGAGACTGAGAAGACCAATGTCAAGATGCTTCTGGATTAAACAACAACAACAACAACAAAAAGATTCTACTGGATTTGAGTCAGTGTCTCACCCTGTCCTCACACTCTAGAATGGGTGGAGATCTTGGATTCTTTTCTATAGAGACATTAATTCCGTTCATTAGGTCTTTGCCCCAGTGACCTCTCAAAAGGCCCATCTTCAAATACAGTTACACTGGGGATAAGGACACAACGCCTGAATTTCTGGGATGAAACCCAGTCAATTCATAGTGCTCCCCTTTCCTGTGAGGGGTCCACTGTGTGTTATGTTCCTTCAGGCAGGAAAGGGCAGCGTCTCAGAATTATATTTATAAGTGACACTGTGGGCCAAATGGTCAGGAAGGAAAGGCCTGCTCTCTCCTTGCCTCTTGTTTTCTGACTGTTTCTTTAAGGGAAAGGCAGACTATCTGTCATGGATGATCTATATTCGAGAGCAGACTTTTTCGGCCATGTTGTTCTTGCTATGAATATTTTCTAATTAAAGACTACAAATCCTGGGCTGGGGAGATGGCTCAGTGGAATAAGCACTCCCCTGGCAAGCACAAGGGCCTGAGTTCAATCCCCGGTTCTGGCAAAAAAAAAAATACTACAAATCCTGTTCTTTGGAGGTTTTATTTTTAGAGAAGCATAGTTTCCATACACACTGGCAGGGCTGCCTTTTTTTCCCCCATAATTTTATTGATAAGCAAATAGCAATGAGACAGTTTCAAATCAAATTGGTAGTTCAGTTTCAATAATTAACACATTGCATACATTCTTCCTAGTGGTTAATTGCTGTACAAGATGTGGATATGATAGCCTATTTACAAACACCATTAGAACAAATCACTCTATTCATTAAGATAATGTAACTATATATCCTAACCACTTTGAATACACAGATACAAAATGGACATTCATCTGTATACCCTTTTATTTTTTTGTTAAGTTCTGTTATTTGAATATTATATAGGGCTGCCTTTTGACGTTCTTTTGTCACTTTCTTTCTTTATGGGTCAAAGTGCTACATACCCCTGGCAACTGCTCAGGGCCAAGTTTGCTGCCACAGGCCCACTCTGCTTTCTCAAAATCCTTGCTCAGCCATCAGGCGTAGCAATCAACAGAAAGGCTGTATTTGGCCTCACCAGGAGTCCCATCACTTTGCTATTCAGAGAGCACCTTCTTTTGAGTTAATGCATAACTTAAAATATTTTATCTCACCTGTACATTAATTAGCTGTCTGTTTTTAAAAGCTTTAAATGACAGTGGCAGAGGCATCCCATCTGTTGTGACAGGTTCGTAGAGAGCAAACACTCAGAAACTTGTTTTGGAGCCCCATTGATTTTTCTGACATCTTTTTTTTTTTTTAATGAAGTTTCCTCCTTTTTAGAGGGCTTGAAAAAGTTAAGAGAAGATGCCCAGAGACACACTGACAATTGGATTTAAATTTTTAAAAAACATCGTAAATCTTCTAAGAGTCAAATCTGACTTTCAGTGAGAAGATGCATACTTTTCATAAACCTTGTTTCTGGTCCCTAGTCACACTAAAAAAAAAAAATTCATTAAGGAATACAAAGACAGATAAGAAGCCATGGAAATAATCAATTCCCTTTCAACCTTCACTCTTGCTCCTGGTGTGAGGCCCTGGGCTTCATTCTCACGTCTAGATTCCCAGCAGTGGCACAGTCTGGTCTTCATTAACTCAGAAGGATAGTTCTCTGGGATTCATCCTACAATCCTAGTCTATCACTGTACCAGGAAAAACCAACAATGCTTAATCCAGCTGTTCAGCCAGGTAGTAAATTTATATGTAAGGATATAGATTTGCTCTCTAATTCAGAAATTCCTTTGTAGGCCCAGGTGATGGTAGCACAGTGTGTTTGTGAATGTGAGTGTGTTTGTGTGTGTGTGTGTGTGTGTGTGTGTGTGTGTGTGTGTATGAAGGGAGTCGTACAAGTGTGATTCAACTTTCAGACAACTCTGTGGAAAGAGCTCATTGGTGTGAGCTGAGGCCGCCCAGGCTAGCTATATAATGTGCTCCTTGACTGTGGGCTATGATTCTATTTGGAGAAGGATGGTATAGAAAGAATGAATGCATTTTAGCATAAAACAATTTCACTTGCAGCTCAATCATTTTCTCCTAACGTAGAAGAACATGATCTTGTGAATTTTTTTTTTTTTTTTTTTTTTTGTATTTTAGGGAAAGGTCTACAGGGTGTCCAGGGTCTCAGTACTAGATCAGACTCGTAGCGATCTGCCCGTCTATAGCTTCCCGAGAGCTGGGATTACAGGCGCGTGCCACCATGCCCAGTCTCAATTGCTGTCTCAGGGCACCGCCGGGCAGAGCCAACACAGCAGGCCTGGGGCTTGAGCCCCTGGCCCCTGCACCTGCTTGCAGGCACTTTAATCCACTGAGCTATTTGGCTGGCCCTGATCTTTTGAAATTCTTAATTCCTCCGATTCTATGTTTCCTCACTGAGGAAGTAGGGATAATAGCCATCTGGCTAAAGTGTCTTCAGATCAAGTAGATGTCAATTTGTAGATTGTCAGGAACATAGTAGCCATAAGTAAGTAGAAATCATCATGATTTTGATGAACATTGTTCTAAATAGCACAATAATATATCACATTTTGGTCAAAAGTGTCAAAAGCGTATAGCACTTTTTAAAAAACTGTTCTTTCTGTACTGGATACTATGGGAAGGAACTTCATAAATTACAAATTGTCCCATTTAATCCCATTACAACTCTTAGAACATAAGCACTATTTTTTTGTCTCCATTTTAAAGAAAAGAAAACAAAGCCTTGGGAAGATTTATAATTTACCCATGTAGTAAATGGTGAAGTCCATTTTCAAATTTGGCAAGTCTCATTTTACAAACTTTCCTCTCAACTAGTGCTATTAATTGATTAAAGAATTATAGCACATATCTTTGGAAAATTGTTATAAAAGAGAAGGAGAGAAGGATGAAAGGAAGACAGGAACAAAGGAAGAGAAAGTAATTGTTTCTTAAGATGCAAAGTTTGCTATTTAATTTATTTTAAAGCATGGAGTCCACCAAGGAAAAACAATGAAATTGCTTGTAGTCAGTGAAAATGCTGTGAATTGTCACTTCAGAGAGAGCAGAAATGTGCTTGCCTTTAGAACAGTTTCATAACTAGCTGTGAAAGCAAAGTCAGGACTATAAAATAGGCTTCTGTATTCCTGACTGGTTCTCTGCACTTGAGGGTCATTTGTCATCATTTGGGCCGAAAGTGGTATTATTATTAATTTTAAATTCAATTCATGGAAGTATTGGTTATAAGGAGTATATTGCATTAATTTAAATTACGGATTTTATGTCTTGATAGTTACTACTATCAAAGTCTAAAGTTTACAGCTCCTCCATCATTTTTGAAATAGTTCTTGGGTTCCTTTGCAATTCATTCCTTCTTCAAACCCTAACTACAGGCAACTACAGACCTACTCCCTGTTTTTGTAAATGAGTTTGTGTTTTCTGAGATTTTATGTGAATTGGGTCATGTAATAAACATTTACTCTTCTCAGGCTTTTAAAAAAAATTCAACCTACATAGTGATTTTGAAATTCACTTGTTTTATTACATGTAATGAGTTCACCTCTTGCTGTTGTTGTGTAACATTCCACCATGTGGCTAGACCTTATCCTGCTTATCTGGTCATCTGGTTTTGGATATTTAGTTTCCCTGGTTTTTTTTTTTTTTTTTTTTTTTTTTTTTTTTTTTTGCTATTATGAATATTTCTGAACATTCATATATACATTTTTGTACTGATATTTGCCTTTGTTTCTCTTGGGTAAATATCCCAGGAGTGAGTAATAAGTTAGTTTTTTTAAAGAAATACTTGAAGAGATTTCAAAGTGTTTTTTCATTTTTTATTCTTACCCAAAGTATCTAGGACTCCCATTTGCTTCACCAATGCTGGGTATTATCTGTCTTTTTCATTTAGATACCTCAATCTTACTGTGATTTTAGTTACGATTTCCCAGATGACTGATGACATGGATGATCTGTTTTTGTGCTTATCAAACATTTATAAATCTTTGTTGCAAGTGTCTTTTTAATTCTGTTGGGCATGTAAAAACTAAATTGTATTCTTTATATATTCTTGACATAAGGCTTTCAAACATATGTATATGTAATTTTTTCCTAATCTGCGCTTTTATTTTCATTCTTAATAGTGTCTATAGATAAATGTAAGTTATTATTTTGATAAAGTTTCATTTAACTTTTTATTTTGTAGCTCATACTTTCTATATTCTTTTTTTATGATATGAGGTCTTGCTCTGTGGCTTGGATGCTTAGTGTTCCTTCTGCTTCAGCATCCTCAGCTCTAGGAGTATAGGCTTGCACCACTACACTCTGCTTCAGGGCCTGCATGGAGCTCCTGAGGGTCCAGAGCCAGTACAGCATGGTTCTGGGGACCAAACTTGGGTCCTTGTGCTTGCCAGGCAGGCACTTAGATGGCCAGGCTCTCTCTTCAGCCACTTTTGTCATACTTTCTTCATTTTCTTTTTAAAAAAAATTTATTCATTTTAATGAGAAAAAAATAAAATAGCAATGAAACAGTTTCAAAATAGGTTAGTAGAACAGTTATAATAATTAATACATTGCATATTGTTGTCTTTGTAGTAGTTATTCAGAGGACAAGATGCAGACATGCTATCTTGTCTAAACAGTATTAGTACAAACCTTTCTTCTCAATGAACTAAAAGAAAGTAGCTGTTTATCTGTCCTATCATATTTGTATATACATATAC
>NW_004524614.1:15113881-15120631 GCF_000260255.1 Octodon degus
TATCTTTTTATTGACAACAAAATGGTCCTTTATTTATAATTTTGCAAAGTTAGGAACACATGACACTAGGTTGCCTAGTGACAAATAGCTGACTTTAACTAGACAAGATGTTTATCTCAGGACTGTGGTAGCTTGTTGGGCTGGGGAGATGGCTCAGTAGGATAAGCGCTTAACTGAGGTAGCTTGTCTGCTTTAGGCACTAAGGCCTAGGACTACCTACACACTTTTGATTGATTTCCTAGCTTTGTGGCTCCCAACATATCCCCCTTTTAACAAAAGCTACATATTTAGTTATATAGGTCTTGCTTTAACTTGGTCTTAACCATCCAGCAGAAAAGTGTAACCATGGGGTATAAAAAGTAAAGCCAAATTAATATACTGAGCAATAAAAGACTCAATTTAACAACTTCGGACAATTGCCAGTTCTGCTGATAACTCATTACTATTATGGACTATTGGACTATATTGGATTATTTTTCTGAATTCAAGTACCTACAATCTTTGGACTGGCTTCAAATATGAAAAGGTCCTTTAAAGACTTCTCCAAATAAAGCTTCTTTAACTGCAATGGAACACCCATCTCTGACAAAACCAAACAAAAAAGGGGAATACCTTCTGTATTCTAAGAAATATTTGTCTACTCCAAGATCACAAAGGTTTTCTCCTTTGTTTTCATCTAGAAGTTTTATAGTTTTAAGGTTAATGATTTCTTTTGATTTGGTTTTTATATATGCTATAAAGTATATTAGATGTTTATTGTATTAAAATTACTACAAGATTTAGTGGTTAAAGAACAAAAATTTATCATTTCACCCAATTCCTAAGAGTCAGAGACCTTGCAGTGGCTTAGCTGGCCTTTTCTGACTCAGAGTTTTGTGAGGTTGCACCCAACTCTTGGATATAGCTATAGGCCTCAGAGACCTGATCAGAGCTGAAAGATTCACTTGGAGAATGACTCACTCCTATGACTGTTGGCAGAAATTCTCAGGCTCTTAACATTTCTACAAAGCCAAGTGTCCTTCTAACTTTGCTTTTGACATCATAAGAACAAATGATCTGAACAAAATTAGTAAGGAAGAAACCCAGGTTTCTTTTATAACTCACAGCCCAAAACAACTCACTATCATTTCTACCATATTTTATTCACGTTCCTAAGCAAGTCCCTAAATCCAACGAGTCCAGACTCAATGGAAAAGGGGAGAATTTGTACTGCTTTAAGGAATGAGGATAAAATAATTTTTGGACAAATTTTGAACCACAATGGGAGATAACGTTTGAAGTTCATTTCTTTTCTACAGAATATCTAGTGGTCCTATTATCTTTTATTAAGATGTTCCTTTCTTTGTATTTGATATTACTAATTCTACTTTCTTTTCCAGATAAATACCATTATCTTCCAAAAGCAAATGGAGTTTTTTTTAAAATCCAAGTCTATAGAAAAAGTTCATTGAAATACATAAGTAAAAAATTCAAAGGATGGCATTAAATTCTAAGAATATAATCTATGAAAGTTTGCTTTTCAATTATAATAGTTAATAAAATCTTAGAGCATTAATGTTGGATGAAGTCTAAGATATTAGACTTAGCAATTTATCTTGGTTATTTTCTGAATATAGAAACAGCAGTGCTGAAAATTAAATGAATGGCTCAGAACATAAGATAATATAGAGGCAGACCTGAGAATATACCCAAGGTTGAAAAGTCATTGATATAAAATATTATGATCTTGATCACTGAAACTATTATGTCAAAGTCCATACTGGATACTTTCAAATCTTGTTTTATTAATTACATTTGTATGAAGATCAGTCTTATTTCCTTCATTTCACCCCTTATTCCCTGTTCTTTCTGCTTCCTTCATCTATCCTGTATATGAGTCTTTACGTATTCATTGTTTTATTCATAGAAATATGTCAAATGTCTTTATGGACCAACCATTGGTCCAAATACTCAAGACACAAATATTAGAACAATCTCATTGTCACAGAGAAATACAGAGTCTTCTAATTTGTGAGCACCAACATATTTCTTTCAGTAAAATGAGCTTTTGGGTTCAATGTCATTGATCTTCATTGGTCTACCAGGTCATCACCCATAAATCAAAACCTTTGAGAAAAACATGGTTCCCTAGAATCATGAGGACTGTAAATGCTTGCCAGTACTTCAGAAAGCAAACTACAGAAAAATGTGGGATTTCTGTCTCCAGGGTAGTTTTTTTTCCTCAGCTTTTACTATCATCAGTGTTTCTAAAGAAATTTGTGAGAAAGTGTCAGGACTTCTGGAAACAAGTTGCAGAATATTTTCCTGTTAGATTCTTTAGTTGGGATTAGTACCTGTTGAGGGTTTGAGCATATCTTAGATATTTGAGTGGAAAATTGGTGACTTGCCTTAGCCCTGGAATGAAGGCACTTTGGTACATCACAGGATAAGGGTTGCTTTTCTTCACAGTGACAACTTACTTCCTCAGGAAAACTGGGTTGCATGAAGCTTTATTCCATGCCTCCTAGGGTTCAACTCCTGTGAAGCATAAATGGGAGAAAGCTGTAGGATGCGCCATGTGGCAGCAGTTCCCTGTGACATCCTTCACCCAGGTTCTTCTGCAAAGCTGTGCTGCACTCTAGGCAGGCATCCAATAATGAGCCCTCACAGAGCACTGAGACAGCATTTCTTCTTTTTCTCATAAAGTAAATAGAGAATTTTAGGAAATACCACTCTTGGTCTCAGAAAAACGAACTTTATGTCCAAATTAGTGCGATCCAGGAAGGGTGTAAGTCTTCTAAATGCAGCTACTGTTTTGATGATGCAGCCAACTGGTGAGGCATCGTGATGCCCACTCAAGTGTGGGCCAGGAGCAGAGGCTGCTGGGGGAGGCTGCGGGCAGATAGCGAGAAATTGAAGGTCGATTAGCCAGATTTTTCACTGAATGGAAAGAGAGCAGAGACAAAGTGAGACTTTAGTTTCAGATGTGATCTGTCAATTTTTATTGCAGGATTTGGAGGTACAATTCTCCTTTGATAGAGGCAGCTTTTCCTCTGAGACATTTGTGATATTCTTCATTAAAGGTTTATGACTCTGTGAACTAGCTGTGGTTTTTATTTGTGTATGGAGACTGGCTGATATGGGAGAGAAAGGAATTTTTCAAATGGGTACTGTGCGCTCACAATCAGTAAGCAAACCATGTTTGAAGCTCTGCAGTCATAGATGAGAGCTAAAATTACTATGGAAACCATTTAAGAGAGGATGCTGCTAAGCACTGGGTAGGGCAGCTTTCACTCCAACACCAGTGGTCCTAGACTCAGGATAATCATTGCCGTGTTCTCCAGGAGATCCCAGAGTTCTTTGCCTTCATGATTTTCAAATAAAAGTCTACACGTGTGGGTGTGATTGGTGGAATGTGGTCATATGATCATGCTTAACGGAAAGGAATGCTTTACGCATTAGTCAGCTTTGTGTTACCACAACAAAATACTCTAGGTAGCTAACTTTATATGCAGAGTTTCTTTAATTTACAGTTCTGCAAGATCAAAAGTAGGATACCTGTATGGGATTAGTTCTGGCAAAGGTCCACCTTGTTGTAGTTGTATCATTGGATAGTACTGGTGGGAGTCGGGGTGAACAAGTGATTATACATCCACCCACGAGCAGGCATAAAGATCTGTGTGTGTGTGTGTGTGTGTGTGTGTGTGTGTGTGTGTGTGTGTGTGTGTGTGGTGTGTGTACACGTACCAGGCTAGCTGCTTTTCTAAGAGTCTTCCTTTAATAAATCAAGGAATTGCACAAGAGTCACCCTTCCAGAGCATGCCTTTGGTGACCTAAAGATCACCTCCTCGGCCCAAGTTATAAAAGGTTCTACCTGTCCCTAATAGCTTTGGAATCAGGTCTTTAATCTATGAGTCTTTTGGGGACATTCAATATCCAAGCCATAGCACCAGGAAAATAAGTGCTGTTTACTATATGGTATTTTTAGCTTTTGTGTGTGAAATGAGCTCTTATTCTTTCTAAAGCTTAGGAGTAGAGGCTGAGTAAACTTAGGGGTCTTCACTAAACATAGGAAGATTTTAAGAGAACTCCCTTAAGGAAAAAGCACCATTAAAATGAAAATTCTATTTCCTGATGATGAGGAAGAGAGGGCAGTGGTCAAGTCTACATTAATCTGATGGCTGGGGGATGAACTGAGAGAAGAGCCCAAATCCAGGAAACCTGGGAAGAACAGTTTAGTGTTGTGTTGCTCCCCTTTGGCTTCATGCAGGTCACATTGTTGTCTGGGCTCCCCTGGGACTAATTAGGTCAAAATCCTTGGGATTGAATTATGTCGTTAAAGCTTATCTCTAATAGTTTTAATATGTATTCAGGATTGAGAATCACTCGACTATATCCTAGAATACCTGGAGAAAGGGAACAGGTGGACTCTACAGCTCATGGTGGCAGGTGCTGGGAGGTAGGATCACTGCATAGCCATTTTAAACATATTTGGCATTTTCTGCTCCAGTGCTGTTGAGTAACAGCAGGGATCATCTTGTAACTCACTGACATTTTTAAAGGCCTAACATGATGCACACATGTGAGGTTTTTTAAAGCCTTAAAAAAATACGGCTGCATGATTAATAAAAGCTCTTTTCTTTAAGCTGTGGAGGAAGGGAGTAGGTTGGTTGTGTAGCCAAATCAAAGTGCTGCAGAGCCAGAGGGTGGATCTGGAAACTGAAGCCAGGGCCCACTACCCAAATTCTTGGTCATTCGTTCTAGCACTAGTAATTCTTCTATTTGAATGGGCTGAGTGAATAGAGTGAGCCAAGTCTGGAGTTGAGGCTTAGAAAAGCCCCAGTCCATACCTGGGTAAAGTTCTTCAAGAAGCCCAAGAGGTCTTCTCAGGACTTTCAGACAGAAGAGAGGCCTTCGGGCTGGGAGCTTTTATGAATCATACAGGTGTTCCAGCCCAGTGAAGCTGTTGGCTCAGCTAGGAAAGAACTGAAACATCAAACACCTTCAGATTTATTTAGGAACACAAGAATAGTACATTCAGCAGCTGTAACAAAATACCACTCATACGTAACATACATTTATTTTTCACAGCTCTGGAGTCTGGAAAGTACCAGGTCAAGGGCTGTGAGAGAAGGCATCTCCTGAGGGTCCTCTTCCTGGGTGCTATGTGGTGTCTTCTCTCCAGTCCTCACATGATCGAAGCCGCGAGCTAACTCCTGTGAGCCTTTTTATAAGGCCACTAATCCCACCTGTGAGGATTCTGTGCTCAGAATCTGTTCATTTCCCCAAGGTCTTTATTTTGTAATACTATCACCTTGCTGCTTAGAATTTCATAACTCAGGCCATAGTAAATACTACCTGTATGGAACAAGACTTAGAACAGTGAATTTCTACAATGCTACCCTCCCCCATTTCAGATTAGACAGAAATTCAGGAAAGCAATTAAGGAAAGAATGTGTAGCAAACAGCAAAGCATTTAATGAAAAAGTCAGTGGCAGGAAGTATCAATATTTGCTTTCCAAGGTAAATAACAACTTAGAGGATGTTTTGGGAGCCAGATGTGGGAAGCGGGGGGCACCAGGACGTGAGCATGCACAGCCCGCCCCCGATGGCCATGTGCTCTCATCTGTCTCTATTTGAAGGTTATGAGTATGATGGATGGAACCACTGCTAGCAAAGCTGCTGTCCCTGCCCCTTGCCTGCCCCTTGCAGTGGTTTGCATGTAACCTTGAGAAGAAATCTCCAAAGGGCACTGTGCTGATCAATGTTCCCCATTCAACTGTGTGAAACCAGCTCCTGCTCCCAATCCATGGCCTGTTTATGTCCTCAGGTTTAAACTGTGACAAAGTGGTGCTGGAATTAATAATGACAAGCGGTGCTTTCCAAAGGTTGGTTTAAGTTCTTGGTGTAAATTAATGACTGTAAGAACAGTTTAGAAAGAAATACCTTTAAGAGAATTCATAGAAATGCTTAATAATAATTAAGTTGTTATAGTAAAGACTACTGATGATTGCTGGACCTTTTCAACACCTCTTACTGGATAGACACAATTTTGTAAGTTGGAGCAGGTGAAATGGAGCTTCAAAAGGTGGAAGATTTTCTTTGGTTTTTTACAGTGATAAGCTTTGTGTTTAGCATATAAATTAACAAACACTGAATGCTTATTATGCTAGGTTCTGTTGCTGCTAAGACGGATGCTTCAAATTACCTTCTTCTCAATTTTTGTAGAACTGATTTTTAAGAGGGGGGAGAGAATCATAAACAGTAATTTCCATAAGATAGTGATAAGACTGAAGTAAATACAGGATGCTATGAAAGAGGAGAGAGAGGAAGGACAGATGTCACATAAGACAATGTTTAAGCTGACAGTTTTCCCTGCCTGGTTGTACATGTGTATGCGTTGGAGGTGTTATTCATGCAACCTAAAGTACAAGCCAGAGGTGGCAGTATTTGGAGATGCTGACTTAGAGCTCTGTGTGCCAAGCCAAACACTGAGTACTAGTGGAAGATTCTGTACACCAATCTAAGCAGTTTGGATCCTTCTCAGTACCTTGGAGGATCTAAAAAAAAAAAAAAATGCATTTGCATTAGAATTATTTAGGATTTTACCACTCAGAGTCCACAGACAAAACAGACTAGGTAGAAGTTGGGGATCAATTAAAAATACAGAATTTCGGGGGGCCGGGGAGATGGCTCAGTAGAATAAGTGCTTGCCTGGCAAGCTCAAGGGCCTGAGTTCAATCCCCGGTTCCACAAAAAAAAAACAAAAAA
>NW_004524614.1:15120731-15176413 GCF_000260255.1 Octodon degus
GCTCTTTTTACTTGCAATTTTGCATGCATATATCTGATAATATGAACAACTGGTTGGAAACAACACTGTACATTACAACAAATACTGTAAAATTCGTATTACTTTGTTAAGTGAAATTCTATTATCACTTGTAATATTTTTGTCTTAATACTATTTTGTACTCTCTTTATAAAATAAATAAGTAAATATGACCATAATTTACATGTCAATATGTAAAATAAAGATGTTCCTCCACCTACATTAAGAAACAGTCTTGGGGCTGGGGAGATGGCTCAGTGGAATAAGTACTTCCCTGGCAAGCACAAAGGTCTGAGTTCAATCCCCAGTTCCGCCAAAAAAAAAGAAACAGTCTTGATATAATTGGGCTTCCTATAACAACCTAACTACAGTATATCCTATATATAACATTACTTTTCTTCTGCAATGTGAATATACTTTATACAAGTTAGAGTCTTATAGCAGTAGGAAAAAAAAATGTTCCTTGACATTTTTTCATGAGACAAGAGCTCCTTAAGCATAATCATTTAGGTCAAGAATGATGGCATATTACATAAATCTCAGGCAGATGATCTAAACTAGCACAAACTGATTCTGAAAAACTCACTTAAAATTATCAGTGTTAAGTGATAAGTACTCATCACAAAGAATTTCCCAACTAAATTGTGCTTTATAAAGCACCTGTTCAATCAGATGACTAGAATACCTGTCTTTCACTTCCACTTTCATTTCCAGAATTTAACACCCTTCAGACATGGTCTACTCTCTGACTAAAACACAAGTGAGATCATGTTATTAATTTCCAAAGACTTCCCATCACACTTAAATTTCTTTTTGACTCCTTATTCTATTATTTCCTTCTCCATACAGCACATTAGTCTTCTAACATAATGTGTTTGTCTTAATGGCTCCATACTCATTATTCCCTCTGCCTGGAATGGCTCACCCTAAGTTCTTCACTAACTGGCTCTTTTTTTCTGATTCCGTACTCAACTCAAGTATTACCTCAACAATGATCTCTTAGATGCTCAGCTCCAGAGTAGGTGTTTCAACCATTATCAACTCACATTATTGTTCTTGTTATTCTCACATAATGAAATACATGAAGTTATTTTGTTTTCTGCTGTTTATTATTACTACACCATATGATCTAAGAGAACATTTACTTGTCTTGTTTACTACAGTATCTTAAGGACTTACCACCATACACCCCCCGCCCCCCACGGAACAGTAACTTAGTTTGGTAGGAGGGGCTGAGCTTGGCATGTTCTTGATGTTACAGCTGTGAGAACTGAGGGCAAAGTACAATGTAAGAACTAAATAAAAAAACCAAAAAAAAAAAAAAAAAAAAAAAAAAAAAGCACTAGCAGAATTTCACCCTGGAAGCAAAATATATATTTTAATAAGCTGATCTTTATGCTGATTTATATGCATAGTAAACTTTGAGCAGTACCTAGGGAACTTGAAGGAAATGAAGATACTTTGATTCTCAGATTTTGGTTCAGTAGAACTGAGGTGAAACCCTGGAGCCTGCATTTTTAATAAGCCTTCCAAGTAATTCTGCGGCACATAGCCAAATATTTTGGTTTTACAAATACCTGTGTCTGGGTCTCTCCAGACTGGTTCCCTCAGGATGTAGGAATGAAACCTAATTATATCTACTCTTTGGATGATGTGCGGGTACAGTTTGCAAAAACTTGAATAGGAGACCTTGAGTGAAGAGGTGTTATGGTCATACCTTCATTTCTGATAGAACCCTAATTTTTCAAGTCCTTTGAGTCTTTTAATATTCCTTGATGATTTTAGGTGGAAAGAATTATATTACATAAGCCTACAAATCTTGCCAAAATATTTTTTTAATTAAAGGGCAACTAGCTTCAAAAAGTGATTTGACGTACTACCATCATCCACAATGATACTAATTCTAAAAGGAAATACAGGATTCCTCTGAGAACAGTTGAGAAATATTTCTGGAACTCCTATTAAATCTATTAGGCTTTTGTCTTTTATACTTTAGAGTTAGGGTGGCACGAATAGAATGCAGCCAGCTTCAGGTACCATGCCCATTTCTGCCAAGTATGTGCAAAATATGGGAAATGATTCACTCTGGTTTGACTTTAGTTAATTCATCTCTAAAACGAGAATAATAAAACTTTACCATATTGTGTGATTGTGAGGCTAAAATAAAATGTTACATATGAAAGGATATTATTAAATTTACATTTTCCATAAAAGCAAGAGTACTAAGCATTATTATACATAGCAAGCAGACCTTGAAAAACCATACAAATTCTTGACTCTAATCTTGGCATTAAGAAACACACAATGCTTATGAAGTGTCTGACACTATGCCAAGAACTTAGTGGTCTGCCTTAGGAGGATCTGATAAAAGAGTCTTTTGCATCATTTCAGTCTGAGAATATAATTAACTTACCTGTGTTCACCAGCTAGAATGTGATAGGCATGAGGATTTCAGTGTAACTTCATTGGAGTTTAGATCCTATGTATTCAAGCATTTTGCTCTGTAGTTTTTTTTTTTAATTTTATTTATTTATTTATTTGAGAGAGAGAGAGAGAGAGAGAGAGAGAGAGAGAGAGAGAGAGAGAGAGGCCAGCTCAGCCCACCAGGGGGGGGGGCTGGCTGGCATGTGGTGCTGGGGGATTGAACCGTGGTCCCTGATGCTTTTGCTAAGCTTGTTCTAAGTAGGTGCTTTAGACCACTGAGCCATCTCTCCAGCCCTGCTCTGTAGTTTACTTGGGTTTCATTTGAATTTGAATCTTTTGTTGGGGATACACAAAATCATGAAATAGTGCCTCACTTGAAGTAATTCTCAAGTAGCTCTTCCACATAACCAATATATTCATATGCACAAGATGGGTAAGGCAATGATCCTGAGAATCTTCAGCAGGTTCTTGAAACTAGCAGTTAATTGGTAGGATTCTCACCCTGACTGACTATATATGCTGATACCTGAACTAAGCAATTGCACTGAAGATAGCAACGTGTAATACTAGGGTCATGCTTGGAATGCCTGTCATTCTGGTCTTCTAAATACATCGACTGAAACAGAAGCTTAGCTAATGAACTCTGCCCCTGAGGACCTGAAAGGAGGCTCTGATCACAGAAAACCTGGGCCAGACCTGAGATCCAGAAGTCTCAGAGACAAGCAAATGGTCTAGGCAGCCTTCTACTCTGGCTGATAAGCAATATAAAAGGAATACTATGCTACTTAACTACTCTGACATCATGTACAGGCAGGCTTTCTGGCTTGCCTTGAATGTTGGCAGAAAAACTGAAATTTCAAAAAGTTCAGGACTCAGTAGCAGTCCGAGTATGTCCTCATAGCTGGCAGCCAGTCAGACAAAGATCTTTGAGGGCAGTGGACAACCAGCTTGTCCACTCTCAGTGACTATGCAGCACCTTTGGTAGCAGGTCTGAATAAAAGCAATGCATTCTAGGGATCCTGGGAGGTAAGTGGAAGTAGTTGAGCTGGCTAGTAATGATGTGCCTACATAGAAAAAAATGTATTATTCAATCTGCATCATCCTTCAGACTGCTGCCTGAACTGGTGCTCCAGCTAGCCACTGTCCACCTTTGGGAGCAACAGAGCAGAAATGATGAGCACATTATTGTCCGGGAACAGGATAGTTGGGGCTCACAGGCCTCTATAGCAATGATGGTACACTACACATTCTCTTCATGACTATACTGGGAAAGAAGCTGGCTGATATTCTGATGTTAATTAGTCAGTCAATAAATCTGTGCAGTCCAATGGAGCACACTGCCAACAGGAGAGTAATGTGGTGGTCCAGAAAGCTTAATGTTCATCAGAATCACCTAAACAACCTAGGCCCCAGCCTAGGGTGTCTAACTCAGTCTGTGTGGAGTGAGGCCTTATCATGTCATTTGTTTTAAGTTCCTTGGGGATGCTGCTCTGGGAACCACACCTCCAGAGTCATTCATGAGTGGCTACCATTTTCTCCTGTCCTGATTCCCATGTGACTGAAGGACTTATTCCCTCAACTCATGCAGAGGCAGTGACCATAGCTTTTATCCTTTCTGGGAGCTATCACAGTTAGAAAGTGCCTGCTTGTTTGAGGATGTTCCCTTTCCTGGCAGAACCCAAATGCAGTTATTGGTGGAGGCAGAGGTAAAAAAAAGACCCTTCACCCTGGAGGGAGGTTCTGAAGGGCCATCCCAATGTCAATGCCCTGCTGGGGATGACTGAGCCCCTTATCATAACTGTACTCCACTCAGAGTTTTCCTCAACTCATACCTCTGGCCATAATTAGGAAAGGACAAATAACTGATTTGGTTCATCAGCAGCTTTTCTATCAGTGGTGGGTGGGAACAAGGAACAGCACAGCTGCAGGAATCCCTAATGGGAAGTCCAGTGATGAGGGAGAAAATATTCCAACAGGCAGATGCCACTAGACAGAGCAAGGTGCATAGCCACACCCAGGTCAGAGCACCAGGCCGAGAACTCTGCTTTCATGGGAGGCTCTGCGTTGGAGGCAGATGTGTCATTTTTTGAGAGCAGAATACTAAATAAGTGGGAAGCATGATCTGACCTATCACTTATTGGCTACAGAACTCGCCTGAACAGGTCTAACAGCACAGAAGCATAGTGGTATAGGTCCATGGAGTGTATGGGAAGTATACAGGCCAAATGGGAAGCAAAGTAAGGAAAGCTTTCAGAAGGACATAGTGCCTGAGAGAAAAGTAAGGCAACTCCAGGGGATGGAAGACAGAGAACTGGGCACATCGGGAGATGAGCTCAGAAAAATAGGGAAGTAAATAGGGAAAAAACGGGAAGGTGTTCTGAAGACCTCAGAAAAATGTTTAAATTTATTCTGAAAGATTGGACAGATTCTGAGCAAGACTGATGATAGAATACAGGTTTAAATATGGTCATTGTTTTGGAGAAGAAAAGCTAGTGAAGAAGTCAAGAGGCAGACTTACAAGTTCTGGTAATGGTGCAGAAAAGAGAGAGGAAATTCAGACACGGCCCTGAAAAGCTCAGGCTTCCTGAGACAAACAGGATGGGCCTGAATCACAGCTCTCTCACTAGACCATGGACCCTTAGCAAGTTAGTTCCTCAAAACCTGACCTTCAACATCTGCAGAACTGAGTATACTACAGTACCTTCTGACCAAGTTTCTGAGGATTAAATTAGCAAATGCAGAGATTATTTTAGTGGGTATAACTAATAGTGTTCAAGCGTTAGCTATCATTATTCCCAGAAGGCATAAACTATTGTGGAAGTAGAAGGGCTTGAGAGGAGAGCTGTCACTTAAAATGAAGATACTGGAAGCCTTGAAAAGGGAAGCTAAATGGTTGTCCAGAGGGTGAGCATGTAGGTTCAGTTGGATGGTGCCTATAACTTGGTTCTGATCTTAAAATCGTCACTCTGTCCATCCATCCATCCATCCATCCATCCATCCATCCATCCATCCTTTGATTCTGTGTTTTACCATCATGTTTACTCTGTGCCAGGTACTGTTCCCTGTGGTAAACCTAGCTGTGCCTAGTACCCAAACTGAGGTGCTACATAGTCCTCTCTTAAGACTTTTGGCCTTGTGACATCAAGCCTGGATGTCACTTCATGCTGAAAGCTCTACTTCAGTCATGTCTTCATTTTCATCACATGGAAACTTTACTATTCCAATTTATGTCTTCTTGACAGTCAGTAGAGAAAAGTAAAACCAACTATATTTCTCCCTCCTTTTAAAATTGCCTGTGAAAGTGGAGGGTTGTAACTATCTGGGGATGTACAGGTGCTGCTTGGAATTCAAAGCATTTCAGCTGTTTGTACTGAGAGGTTATTTAAATCTGAAAAGCAAATGTGGAAATATTTGCAAGTGACCTGCTGTTGATCCATAGGCATTTACAAAGTTCAATTAGCTTAGGTGGCTCATTGCTTGTTCAGTACAATTTCCATTGCTCTTTGCCTTCAGTTCATGTAGGCTTATTGTTCTTTCTTGACTTTTGAGCTGTATGGACTATGAACAGGCTGACATGCTCTGTTGTAAAGCCTTTCTCGTGCTGGCAGAATTTGTTATTTTATGCATGCATGTCTGCTTCTGAAATATTTCTTCAGGAGTCAGTACTGTTCTTCCTGTTGACCTAAGTATGGCTTGTTTCAGCTGCACTGCAAGAACCTATGTGATAGTAATGATATCAAATTTAATTATATTTACTAAAACCTTTAGTACCACGTTATTGGCTATGAGAATATGTTATTGTTATAATCCTGAACCAGTAAGATGTCTGGAAATGTGGAAAGCAGATCACATCTGTCCCCATGGTTGAACTTTGGTTGCTCTTGGCGAAGAGGACTGGAAGACTAGGTATACATAGAAACTTCTTTAGACTTTGCAGCATGCCACTGCTTCTGCCTATGTGTTCAATCCAGCCTTATTCCAGATTTTAAAATCTATTTATCTTGCAAGGATTGCTCAAGTCTGATCATCTTTCTGTGATTTCTGTGTTCCAGTCTCTTGCTACAACAGTCTGTTAGACTTCATGCTGGAGAGGAGAAAGTATTAGTTGAAATAGGAAGTCATAGTGAAATAAACAAAGGCCAACTACACGGAAACAGGTAATGGCAATTTACTCAGAGTCTGTGTAGCAGACTTTCAGTCAACATCACTTGCATTATAGAGACATGTGGGCAGGCAGAGGAGAGGCGAAGTACTAGGATGGAAGCATGGAAAGCTCAGAAGTGTTGGCAGGGAGCTGTCAGTGTGGGGAAGCTGACCATAAGTGGGGTGTTCTATGAGATTGGTTAGAAGTTATATGTGGAATCCTCTGGTAGGCCCTAAGTTGAAAATATGGATAAATGTCAAGGAAGCCATAGGTTTGTAATCAAATCATGGCCATTTGTAGCTGATTGTTACAGAGGCCACTTGGCTTTCTGGAATCATGAAAGACAGTGATCTGACTTTGTGCAAGTCATAGATATCAGGTAGCTCTCTGAGCTGATGACTAGAGGGTTGATATCCTGAAATCATAGACAGATGATCAGACTTGAGCAATCCTTGGACGATAAACATAAAAATCTGGAAGAAGGCTGGATTAAACCCACAGGCAGAGGCAGTGAGTTGTAGAGTCTAAAGAAATTCCTATGTGTACGTAGGCTTCCAGTCCTCTTCACTAGGAGCAACGAAAGTTCAGCCATGGTTGCTGCAGAGTGTGATTCAAGGTTCCATTTTAATGTAGGAGCTGAACATTCTCCATTTGTATATTCAGTTTCTCAACAGTCAGGAAGTTTCCATAATGGAACAGGTGATGGGGCTGAGGTTAGTAGGAATAGAAAGGAAGGGATGAAAGGATAGGATTTTACCAACCATGGCAAGAGAGGGCTTTACAAACCAGAGCAGAATGGATGGATATAAACTCCAGTTCTTCCACTTTCCAAGTGAGTGTGAGGATAATTGTATCACATTGCTCAGAAGGTAATTATCTGTTGTGAAATGTAAACTACAGTAGTTATGTGTAAAGTGATCAGAACAGTGTTCGGTGCTAAGTGATGTCATCTCACAGCAAATCAGGGGTAAGTGCAGGCTTTGAAAATACAGCTTAGGTTTGGACTCTCACTAAATGGGGAAACTGGTTTGAGCCAATGTCTTGCTTTATAGTTGAAGAGCATCATAGTGTATGCATTTCCTCTTGTGTATGTATATCTTCTCTTTTCATTTTTATATTATTTTTTAAAGTGGAAAGTAAAAACCATGTATATTTATTATGTACAACAGGATGTTTGGGAATTTGTGATCATTATGTAATGACTAAATCAAGTTAATTAGCATATATATGCATTAGCTAATATACTTATTTATTTTGTGATAAGAACATTTAGGAAGAAACCATTTAGAGTCTACTCAGCTATATATCATTAATTGTAATCACTATCTTGTACCGTAGATCTCTTAGACTTATTCCCCCTAAGTAAAACTTTGTAACCTTTAATCAGTGTCTCCCCATTTCTTCTCTCTTTCCACCCTCTGGTAGCCTCTATTCTATTCTCTGCTTCTACAAGTTCACCATCTTTAGATTCTATTTATAAGTGAGATTGAGCAGCATTCGATCTTTCTGTGCCTTGTTCATTTCATTTGACATAATGTTCTCCAGGCTTATCCATATTGTTGAAGGTGACAGAGTTTTCTTCTTTTATAGACCAAATAGTGTTGCCCTGTGTGTCTGTGCCACACTTTCTTTATCCAGTTATCCATTTACAAGCACTTGCATTGGTCCTGCATGTTGTCTATTGTGACTAGGGCTCCAGTGAACACAGGAGTGCAGCTACCTCTTCAACACACTGACTTCTCATCCTTTGGATATATGCCCAGTAGTGGGATTTGTGGATCATGTGGTAAATATGGTAATTCTAGTTTTATATTTTCTATACTGGTAGTGGCAAGTCTATGGCATGCTTGTTGCAGTAGGGTATTTATATTTCTGAAAGCTCTAAGAGGCTCACTATTATTACTGTATACTGTTATCCATACTGTCTATCCAACTGCTTTCATGTTTCATTTATTTCTTCACTTCAGGCACCATACTCTTGCTCATGCAAGACGAATGCTACAGCACTCACTCAGGCTGTGTCTTCAGCCTTGCATCTTCTTTTTTTCTCATTGTTAATTTTATTGAAAATAAAAAATAACTATATAGCAAATTAAAAATTGTACACAAATATTGAAATTTGAAAGATATAATATGTAAACAGTGAATTTTAGAAAAATATTTCTGAAATAAACACATGACATGACATTCATAATAGATTGCACATTGTAAAAAATAATTTATAAACTTAAATGAATATAACAATAAAAATTACCTAAAATAAACATGAAGAATTTATAGATCAGTTGTATAACAGTTCTCTCTGTGCAAAAATCAAGAAAATTATATTCATTTAATTAGAATTCTCAAAGTAGAAGGGGGTAGGCAATAAATATTTAAAAATTCAAAATTTCTGAATTCAGTTATAATTATAACACCACATTTCCAGGAAAAATTAACCTTTTGTACAAAAAATATGAATAAAATCATACCAAGATTCACAAAATTGAAAATTTCCAAAACTAATTGCAAAGACAAAAAATAATTAAAGCATATACATAAAAAAATTACCTATGGAACAATAAAATTAAATAGCAACTTATTCTACATTAGAAAAAAAGGTGCAAATGGGTAAGAAACTAGACATTTATTCAAAGTACTGAAAAAAAATCTGTCTTCATTGAATTTTATATTTAGCAAACATACCTTTGAAAACTAAAAGTAAAATATTGTCCAGTTATATAAACTTCAAATATTCTAATACCTCCAGATGTAGCATATAGAAAATAACAAAGACCATAATCTAGAAGGCAAGAGAAGTTGCTGTCCCTAATAAAGAATAAAAAGCTCTCAAAATGGTAGTTATGCAGGACTATGTAAAATATAATTATATTAGATGAACCCATTTAAAAGGTCATTGAAGAGTTCCACAAAACAGTATCAATCTTATGTCACATTATATACATATTTTTTCATATATATGTGTATATATATGTATATATATGTTTGCGTGTATGTATGCAAGTGTGTGTAAAAGACAATGAAGGACTAATATAAAGTCAAAGGAAATGGAAATGCATTTTTTAAAGTTTCTGATACTAGGTGGAAATACCATATCATGTCTTATAAGTAGACTATAAATTGAAGAAACAGTATAAATCATAAAACAAAAATTAAAATTAAACAATATTCAGAAAATTAATTAAATATTAATTAATTCAAAATTAAATTAAATATTTCAAAGTAATATTCAGAAATTTAAATTGTGAGTCCACCTAAGAGGCCAGAATGTAGTGTATCATATGTATGAATCTGTGATCAATTCAGAGTACTCACACACTATTTGATTAGGCTAATATATACAAAAATATCAACTAAGAAAAGGTTTTCATGATAATAAAGAATTACTAGGAATAAAGCATAACAAAAATACTGGAATGGCAAATATATGACCAGCACTTCTAACAGTCTGGGGATAGGATATCGCACAAAGTTCTAGTATGTGGTGGACGTGGACAGCATCCATGATGCTTACTGGTGGCCAAGTGTCACTTGTGCACCTGAGCTACTGCTATTTCCTTGATATCTACCCTGTAGAGTCAGACAGAATCATGACCCATAGTGTGCAGGAGAAGTCCATTTGCAGAGTGTGCTGATAGAAATATTTTGCTGCTGTATACAAAAGAATAATTGAGAGAGTGCTGTTGTATACCTCTTTTTCTCCTGTGTTTAATTGTTTGCCCTATTTGGTGGGTTCTTTCCATTCTCATTCAGAGTTGTGGTCATTGTAATCCCTCTCTAGAATACCTTTTACTAGTCTGTGTAGGGTTGGCTTTGTTGTCATGGAATTCCTTAGTTGTTCTTTGTTAAGGAAGTATTTTACTTCCCCATTAAACTTGAAAGAGAGTTTTGCAGGGTATATCAGTCTGGGTTGGAATTTGTTTTCTTGCAAGACTTGAAGTACTTTGCTCCATGCTCTTCTTGACTTGATGGTTTGTGAAGAGAAATCTGCCATTATTCTGATGAGTTTTCCTTTAAATATGATCTGTTTCTTTTCTCTAGCAACTTTTAGTATACTGTTCCTGTGCTAAATTTCAGGGATCTTGATTATTATATGTCTGGGTGTGTTCTTAATTGGGTTGATGTTATTTGGAAATCTATATGCTTCCATTACTTGAATGTCAGATTGTTTCCCCATATTTTGGAAGTTTTCTGCTATTACTTTTACCCTTTTTTTTTCAGAATCGGGGATTGAACTCAGGTTAAACTCAGACTGAACTTGAGCTTGCCAGGCAAATGCTTATTCTACTGAGCTATCTCTCCCTGGCCCCTACCCATTTTCTTTTTATATCATTTGTATTGACTCCTTCTTTCTCATTGATGCTTATTAGTCTTATGTTGTTCATCTTTGCATCATCTTGCAGATGTTGAATTATTTTTTCCTGCATCCTGGTTATTTTTAAGAGATCTTTTATCTTTTCACTAGCTGCAATGGCGTCTTCAAGTTCTGAAAGTCTATTTTCATTTGCATTCAAACAGTTTTGCCAGCTTGTGTTTGAGGTTTTAATTTCCTGTATGTCACTTTGAATCTGATTTATGCATTCTATTTCTTTCTTACATTGCTCATTAAAGGATTCCATCATTTTTCTATTCTATATTTTTTAATCAGTGTCTTCTTTAGAAGCACTTAGTACTTCTTGCATTATAGTTATCATTTCTTTTTTTACTTCAGAAATTATTTCTGATCTGATTTCCTCTATACCTTTCTGCAGTTGTTTCTTTACTTCCAACGCTATTATTTCAGAGATTTCAGGTGTGTGCTTTCCAATTTCTTCTATGCTATTGTCTCTTGCATTTGTTCTGGGTGGACTCAGTGCCTGACAATACATTTTGATCCTTCTCTTTGTCATTTTTATAGCACTGTCTTTTGATCTTTGGTGTAGAGGTTTGGTAGAGTTATTACCTTAGCACCAGGTTCTGATCTACCAAGTTCAAATTTGTCCAGGTGGGTGTGGCTTGGGTCTGGCTGTTCTGCTCCCCTTCTTCTTGCTGCCGCCCTTGTAAGTGAACCTGCTGTGCCACTCTGGCAAGATGTTCTGCTTCTGAATCAGCTGGGTGGGTCTTGCCTCTGGCCTCTCTAAAGGGAGTTCTGCCACAGGGTTCCACACTGGGCCTGTCTGGTGGAGGAAGTTCCACACACAGGCCAGGCCTGGGCACTGGCTGGAGTGAGGATCATGAGGGTCCCAGGCAGCCCAACTCACACACAGGATCTGGAGCTGGCTGGAATGAGGATCCAGAGGGCCCCGGTTGGTCCCCGGTCATTTGATTTATAATAGTGACTTTAGGGTCTGTCTAAGAGGTAGCAACACTATTCCTCAGGCAAATAGCATTATTGATCTGAAAAACCAAATTACCAAAGCAATAAGTAAAATATAAGATGAATAAAAAATAATTGTCAATTTTATATCATTTGTATTGACTCCTTCTTTCTCATTTTATGTCATAAAATAGGTTTGAGTGCTTTAAAGTTTGCAAATAATCTGTAAGTAGAGATTTTGGATGCTGTGCTATATTCTAGCCCTTTTCTGTTTGCTTTTTTCCCTTTTTAAAATTCGTTTTAATGAGAAAGAAGATAAAATCTCAATTAAACAGTTTCAAAACAGGTTAGTAGGATAGTTATAATAATTAATACATTGCATATTGTTGTCCTTGTAGTTATTTAGAGAACAAGATGTAGATGTGATATTTTGTCTAAACAATATGTCAAACCTTCCTTCTCAATGGACTAAGACAAAGTGGCTGTATATCTATCCCAACTATCTTGTATATACATATATATATATATGTTTTTCTTTTTAATTTTTAAATTGTATTTATTTTTTTTCACAACAAACTGTCCTTTATTTACACTTTTGCAGTTAGTAAAACATGACACAAACTTGCCTTGCAACTAATAGTTGACCTTAAGTGGACAAGATGTTTATCTCAGAACTGAGGTAGTTTGTCTGCTTTCGGCACTGAGGCCTAGTTGGTTGGCTTTCTGAGATGAGCTCTCACTATGTATTTCAGGCTTACCTCAAACTCATTATGTAGCCCAGGCTGGCCCCAAACTCACAGCATTCTCTTGCTTCAGTCTACTGAGTGCTGGTATTTTAGGCATATGTCACCATGCCTGGCTGAAAATAATTATTTTTAATTGCTAAAGGATGCATGGCATGAATACATTACAAAGCCACTCGACTCTCTCTCATACTTAGATTTCGTTTAATTAAAATGTTAGTTTTTTAAATTTACACTGGTGCAGTTGGCTATTATTTCCAGGTAGAAACTGATTTCATTTTCAAATATGAATCATATACAAATGCTAATGAATGATAATCATAAGCATACACAAATTCTAATGAATCACATACTCACCTGGAGTCTGAGAAAAACACCTTGTCTAACCTATATTTGTTTTACATAGCCTATTTTAATGACTTTTCATTGATGAAGTAAAAGTAAAAGGAATCCATGTAAACATTTTTTTCTTAAAAGTACTATTTCCTACCCTTTGATTATTTTGTTACAAGATTTAAAAAAGGAAAGATTGCACTAGAATCAAAATGCAGAGAACACATAAAATTCACATTTTTTTATTTATGTGAATTGCACTCCTTCACATAAAATAAATTAAATAAATCTGATAATTTATTCTATGCATGGATGGGTGAACTGTCACACATGCATAAATAGTATTGCTCAGAAAATAAACATTTTAGTCTCCATTTATTTTTCCAATAGTCATAAATATACATTAAAGATATAATAAATAGGAATTTTTCTTCTATCATTGTGAATAACAAGGATAGACCACTTAGAAAGATCTTTGAATATCTAACAGTTAAAGGCCAAAATATGGCTCTAGTTTGTAATTTGGGGAATGGTAATTAATCATTCAATTTCTTTACTACAGATAAAAGGGAAACAGGCAAATTTTCAACAAACATGGCACTTTAACACTTGAAGAAACACATCATACTCTTAAGTTTCTGAACTATAATTTACTCTAAGTATCTGTGCTTTGAGAGTGTCATATTTTCCAGAGTTCTATGCAAGAATGCAGTGAACTCTTTTTGCCAGGCTATTTCATGCAGAAGGTCAGCTGCTATTCATATTACCTCAATCATAAACTAAAGATGCTTTCTCAATTTTCTATTTTTCATCTATCATATGAGCCCTTCACAACCACTTAGAATGCATGTCTTGAATGAACCACACTCAAATCCATTCAAGTCCTTTGAAGTGGCATTGTTGCAGAATTCCAGAGATCAGAGAGACAAACTGAAACAGGAGGATTTTATTACAATCTGAGTTGCACACAGACTCAGCCCGACCTGAGTTGAAAATGGCTGAGTGAGGTCTAAATGAAAGGCTGGGCATTTTACACATCTTTCTAAGGGGTTGGTCTTTCTAGTGGAGAGAAACTGGGTAGGGGGCAGGGTGCAAGGCAAAGCAATTAATAACTGAGCCATGAGGGAAGGCAAAGCCTTGTGAATCTTGTGAGAACAGTATCATAAACTTTGTTTACATATCATAGTTTCCAATCTTATCTGTACCAGAACAAGGAGTTACAGTCATAGGGGAGGGGAGGTTTCAGGGGGATTGTTCAAAACTAGGAAAGCTTATTATTCTCCAAGTCGGGCTTCATTCTCATTTTGATGCTTTCTGTAACAAGTTTTAACCATTAAAGTACCAACTTTATCTTCGCTATTATCAATTTCCTTGTCACATGCATGCTGGGGACAATCAGACCGTCTTTTTGCCTAATCCCCTTAAAACAGGGACAGATTGGGGGTACCTAGTTTATGGAGAGACTGACAGAAGGGTCAAAAGGACAGTAAAGGTAAGAGACTGAAAGGGTCATGATTGGCCTTTCCTTATTGAGCAGAGGTTAGCACTTGGTTGTATCAACTAGTCAGGTGGGGGTGCATCTGTCCTCTAGGAACTCTACAGTTGGGCAGATGTTTGTAACAAGCAAGGGAGAGTGAAGTGATTGGGCTTGATATTCCCACATACCATTTTCTGCCCCATTGGCCAGGCCATAATTTTGAATGCACTCTTGGGGCCATTTATTATTCTTCTAGTTCTCTACTTTACTGTTCTTTTGATCCTTCTGCCAGTTTCTCCACAAACTTGATACCCCAAATCTAGTTCCTGTTTTAAGGGGATTTAAAAAAAAAAGATGGTCTGATTGTCCCCAGTATGCATGTTCCTGTCCACCTTGCTGATAATTGCTAATATGCCCATAACTCATACACCCAACAGAGGCCAGATCATGCCCTCTAATCATTTGAGGCCTCTACATGATACAAAAATGACTCAGAGAGGGAAAAAATTTGGGAGGGGTGTCAGTAACCTGTTGTGTTCCCCATCATAGTCTTTTTAAAACTTTCATTACACTGTTGTTGTCCATAGCAAGTCAGTTCTCCCCCTGAATTTGTGAAGGCTTTTCCCCAATGACCAATACAAAACCTCCCTCTGATCAAAGTTTTAAATTTCAAACACTCAGCTTTGTGGTTGTACAGTCACAGGAAATTGTGGGTAGGGTGAGGTTGTCCCCTGGCAGTAGTTATTTTGCATTCCATGGCAAATTGGTCTCTAATCTTAGTTCCCTCACAGATGAAACATGAGGTAACATTAAGGTTCTGGGCTATGTTTTCAGCTAACTAGATGAACAGGATTCTAGAAAAGAGAGAAGGTTTAAGCACCTCCTGTTGAACATGTTCATAGAGCAATTCAAAGACTTCAAACTATTGGATTGAGTGGGTCTGAATCTTTTTTTTCCATAATTTTATTGAGAGACATAGAGCAATGAGACAGTTTCAAATCAAATTGGTAGGACAGTTTCAATAATTAACACATTGCATACTCTCTTCCTAGTGGTTAATTGCTGTACAAGATGCAGACATGGTATCCTATTTACAAACACTATTAGAACAAATCCTTCTATTCATTAAGAGAATGTAACTATATATCTATCCTAATCATTTTGAATACACATACATAAAATGGACATTCATCTGTATCCCCCTTTTTTTTCTAGTTCTGTTATTTGAATATTATAGGTGTGTTAACTCAGCAAAATATTCTAAAAGAGTCCAGTAGTCCACAATAGTATTGGGTCCTCTGTTTGACTAGCAGTGTCAGAAAATGTTGACCTGAACCATCACAGCTCAACATAACATCATGGCTTTACTTCTTATACTCTGCCTTTATACTCTTCTGCTGGATGGTTAAGACCAAGACAAAGCAAGACCTATACAACAAGAGTTGTAGCTTTTGGATTTAACAAGGTCAGTCAAATCCCCCTAGGATCCACCCTGAGATCCTGTACCTCAGATTGTAGATCCTTTGTCAGTGTCAGCCACATGGACGAGCCACAGCCATTGCTTGGCCAATGTGCTTTCTGCGAAAGTTCTGAGAGAATGTCCTCTCTCCATGTGACTCTCCCTTGGCACATTCCACATCATTGATCATCTTCCTCCTTGACCCCATAATCTCCTTGATCAGAAAATTCAGGGTTTTGACATAAAATGTATAAGTTATTGAGGCTGATGCTTCATAACTAAGTGTTAATGTAGGGTAACCTATAGCCCATTCAGACAAATCTACCAGTAGAATAGTGAAGTTTACAAGACATGTCCTTATCTAACAGTGTGGATTAGTGGGTAGTCTTGTGAAGTTGACAACCTCTTGCCCTAATGTTAACATTGTGCTTTGTGATTTTTAACAGGCCCACTAATAGCCCAAGATGCACAGTTCCATGAGTACCATGTATTGTCCATTTGTGATTGGTGGGGGCAGTGATAATGGCTGGCCCTTTTCTGTGGGCCACATAAGAATACAGGAATAACTCTATCTGGTAAGCTCCCACATAAAGTTGAAGATGGGCTTAAATATGTTGCTTGGAAAGCATCACAATATAGAGAAATGGCTGTGGTACCTTAGCTCTGACTAAAAGCCCATCTTCTATCCCATTTTCTCAAGCATAGACTTCAAACCAAGTTTTATGAAGAGAAACCTTGGAAAGCAGGTGTAAGGATTATCTTCTGGGTCATAGACTGAATAGGTTGTTTGGTTATGAGTGCAAGTCCTCCCAGTGTGTCCCCATGTACTCATGATGGGTATGCTACAGAAAATTTTGGTCACAGTGTACTCAGACCAGGTTGAATAGACACAGAAGTTACATCATTCTAGGGATCTCCCTCTCAGCAAAGGAAAAAAAATAATGAAAAGGACAGAAGACTTATGTTTTTATGGCAGCTCCATATTGGTCTTCAAACTTCAGCTGTACATGGACTGGTCAGCTTCTTTAGTGATCCTAGCAAGGTTGCTGTCACTTCCTCTGGCTTCAGCCATGTGTAAATTAGTCAGGTTAGAGGGTGACAAGACTAGAGCTATGAACTTAGACATCTGCTCAGTCTCACCACAGCTTGTCAGTTCAGATGGTCTCGATCCTCCTGGCTGGTCCACTGATCTTGGACTGCTAGGTTTAGCCAACTGTGGTGGATCCAAGGCACAAGTCCTATAACTTTAACAGCAGTAGGAGCAGACAGTATTACAGTATGGGGCCCATCCCATAATTAGGCTATACTCATTCTTCTCTGATTTGGGCACTGCAAGAATGTGGTGTTTCAAGATGACTGACATCTAGCTAAGATTCTATGTTCTAAGAGCAGTTTTAAATGTCCTTAGATGTCTTGGATGTCTTCTGTTTGGTGGGGGGGGGAGTATTTGCAGTCTTGCACTGGTGACACCCCAGCTTTAGCTTCACTATCACTCACACTTGATTTACAGGCTGCACAGATGGATTACCTTCAACCCAGACTCTGGGAATCTTACATGTCAACTACATAGCTCATCTGTCCCTTGCTTGTGTGACTTATCTCTACTTTTCGGCTTATGGGATGGTAAGGGTTGGCCTCAGAGTTCTCAGTTGAGCTAGGCTTAAAGACACATTTCCTTGTGGCCCAAAGGATGTCTGGGCCTATATAGCTTTTGGAGCAAGTCCCTTCTTAGTAGGAGAACTGGGCAGTTTGGAAGATACAGAAACTCATGCTGTACCTCTCATCACCTTATGACCACCTTCCTTTCTGGCTGGCAAAATGGTCTCTTCTCTAGAACCTCAGTTCCTCCTAGAGTAGTCACATTTTTCTTGGATAATATGGGCTGTGTCACTACTGAGGGCTCAGCTCTACTATCTACATAAAGTCCATGAATTTCCCCCCTACTTTTATGTTTCATGGGCTCCTGGTGATCTAAGAAGATTGAGCACAGGCTTGACTAATATTCACAACTTTCAGTTCCTGATAGTCTGATAAGGTGAGTATTTGGTTCTTCCTGAAAGTGATAGCCTTTAGCAGATGGATTCTCAATTTTATAGCTTTTATTATACTCACCATTATTTTCTGAGTATTCATTTTTACACAGGCACATTGATCCCAATATAGCTTTGATCTACTGGAAAATCCTGGTTTGGTTTTTGTTTTATCTGCATCCCCACCCTCGCCTCTTAGTGATTTCTTTCCTTTGCCCTGTAAGCATGGCTGCCAACAGATCTGCTTTCTTTTTGAGCCTCCTACCAGCCTCCTGCTTGGCTTACTAATCAAGATTTACATACATTTTGTTAGCCACCTCTAATAGGTAGGTTTCACCTCTAGCCTCTGCAGTTTGTGCCTGATGTCATCCTGAGCCCATCCCACAAGAGTTGCATTACCATGTGCTTGTTCTCAGCCACCTAGGGTTAAACGGGATGCAGTGTTGGAATGTTTCACAAAGTCTCTCGTAAAATTGACTTCGTCTTTCTTTTCTTAAAATTTAATTCAATTTTAATTTTTTCCCATAATTTTATTGAGAAACAAATAGCAATGAGACAGTTTCAAACCAAATTGGTAGGACAGTTTCAATAATTAACACATTGCATACATTCTTCCTAGTGGTTAATTGCTGTACAAGATGCGGACATGATATCCTATTTACAAATACTATTAGAACAAATCCCTCTATTCATTAAGAGACTGTAACTATATATCTATCCTAATCATTTTGAATACACAGATACAAAATAGACATTCATCCGTATCCTCTTTTTTTGTTTAGCTCTGTTATTTGAATATTATAGGTGCATTAACTCAGCAAAATATTCTAAAAGAGTCCAGTAGTCCATAATAGTATTGGGTCTTCTGCTCCACTGGCAATGTCAGAAATTATTGACCTGAGTCCCCTACAGCTCAACATAACAGCATGGCTTTACTTCTTATACTTCATTTTTATACTTTTCTGCTGGGTGGTTAAGACCAAGATAAAGCCAGACCTATGCAACAAGAATTGTAACTTTTGGGTCTGATAAGGTCAGTGAAATCCCCTCAGGATTTATCCTGAGATCCTGTGCCTCAGATTGTAGAGCCTTTGTCAGTGTCAGCCATGTGGATGAGTCACGGCCATTGCTTGGCCAATGTGCTCTCTGTGAAAGCCTGAGAGACTGTTTTCTCTCCATGTGACTCTCCTTAGGCACACTCTACATCATTGATCATTCTCCTCTTTGGCCCCATAATCTCCTTGATCAGAAAATTTTGGACACTACTGAGTTACGTGACGTTACAGTACAAGTTCTCATATGTCCTGAGTCTTAATTGGCTTTGGAAGGCTAGGGCCAAAATGTTGGCTTTCCTTGAGGCCCTCCTTTTACTCTAATTTTGATCTGCAAACTTAGGTTGTTAACCCTCCAGAAGAGAAGTTTATTGTTATTACCATACAACCTAGGCTGTTAAGCTTAACCTCACTATTGACTTGGTCTTTCCTAATTTCCCTGGAGTACTTCTAAGATCTTTTCTGTATTTGTTGCCTTTTATTCCTCCCTCTTTGAGAACTTGTAAGAGAGCCTCTTGGTACTTCTGTACACTTTCTAACTGATTCAGCATTTGCAATCCATTTGGAGTCTGCCTTCAGCAATTTTCCCTGAATATATATTTAAACATTCAGCACACCCTCTGAGGCATTTTTTCCCCAGCCAGTGAGTGCCTGCTTGAGCTACTCTTAACATTCCTCATTGTTAAACAGCATTAGAAAGAGCTAGTTACAATCTGCCTACATTGGGTTATGTGCCAGGAAAATGACTGCCTCAAATCTATAACGGCATGGGGCTTCCCATATAGGAGTGAGTATGGTGTTTCCATATATGGAGGTCAGTGGTTAAGAAGAGCTGGTAGGCAAAACTTTGTTGGGCCCCTTGGATTTGGCCTTCCATGTCATAATAATTGGGTTTCCAAGTTTTTTGGAGAGGCACTTGTAAAGCCTTTGATTGGACCAATTAAAAGCAATATTTTGATTGTCTGGGTCTTACTCACTTTCCTTCTATGGCTTTGATTTTGGCTTTTTTCCCAGAGTAGGGTGTGGAGAGCTCAGTCTCACCTAATCCATATGATACTGTACCACCTATGTGTGTAAGCAGGATGGTTTGGACAACTGTACTGTGCATTTCTGCTGGTCTACGGAAAGAAGCAGTTAATGCTTTAATTTGTTTAGTCTCCTTTGTTCAATTGTTTGTACTTTTTCTCTTCTTAATTTCTTATACATTTTTTTCTTCTTCCAATTTTACATGCATATATCTGGTAATATGAATAACTGGTTGGAAGACAACACTATGTATTACAACAAATACTGTGAAATCCATATTACTCTGTTAAGTGAAATTCTGTATCACTTGTAATTTTTTCTGTTTTAGTTCCAACTTGTACTCTCTCTTTAAAAAAATAAAATTTCTTATTTTTAGCTTTCAAAAATACATGGTAAATTATTTTTATTTATAATCACTATTTTTTAATGTGTTTAGTACAGGGTCTACAGGATCTACAGGGTCTCACTACATAGATTGGACTTCATAGTGATTCTCCTGTTTTCAGCCTTCCAAGTTCTGGTATTATAGGTGCACACCACCATGCTCAGTCTCGACCACCATCTCAGCACACCCTGGGGGTGGGACCAGCACGGCAGGATGGAGATTGAACCCTGGCTGCTGCACTGTGCTTAAGCAGGCATATTAGTCTGCTGAGCTATCTGGCCAGCCCTTAATCACTCTATTTTAGAGTAGAACACTAGAACCTTTTCCCCCACCTAAGTATAATTAATTAATTAATTAATTAATTTGTATTTTTTAGGAGAAGGTCTACAGGGTGTTCAAGGTCTCACTGCTAGATTGAACTTGTAGTGATCCACCTGTTTACAGACTCCCAAGAGCTGGGATTACAGGTGTGCATCACCAAGCCCAGTCTTGATTGCCATCTCAGCACGCCTTGGGTGGGGGGCCAGCAGGCAGGCCCAGGGATCAAACCCCAGCCCATGCGCCTGCTTGCAGGCACTTCAATCTACTGAGCTATTGGGTTGGTCCTTGTATAATTTAGTAATTATTAATCAAACTTTCCATTTTTCTCTTTCCTTTCTGCATTCCCCAATATCTAATAGTCACTAGTTTATGCAAAATTTTAATAACATTAACTTTTTTCAGTAAAATTTTAAATGTTAAGGATGCATCATTTTTATGAGGCCACGTCATTATTTTTGAAAGACAGAGAGAGAGAGAGAGAAAGAGAGAGAGAGAGAGAGAGAGAGAGAGAGAGAGAGAGAGAGAGAGAACTGAAATGACTTGGAACTACCAGTGTCTCTAGTCATTTTAAAAATGTTATATTATTTAATTTAGGGATAGACTACAGAATTTACTGACTTTCTTAGTATCTCATAAATTTTAGAGGATTTAGGAATCATCTCAGATTCCTATTAAAATTCAGATTCCTGGGATAACCCTAGACATTTGATTTATTAAGTCTTGGGAGGGGACCAGGAGCCTGAGATTTTAGCAGGAAAATAAAGAGATTATGGTATATACATTCTAGCCTTGTTTGGAAAGCCACTTAGTTCTTTTTCCTCTATATTTTGCTCTCATTCTTTTGCTGATACTGGAAGAGAGAAGAAAAAATTGGAAATAACGAACAAGTATATCTTGCAGTGCATATAGAGCTGCAGGAAAGATGCCATGAGGGAGGCTAACATCACCATCCTAGATACCTTTCTTGGACTTTTGCATTTCCTGTGTATCCAGCTTTAGGGTGCCATGAAAAACAAGAGAATTTTTAAGATGTGGGATGCACCACATGGGAACAATGGATATTAGTGAATGTCCACAGCTCTATCAGGGTTTTTATTGATGTGTTTATTCAAGCTTAACTTCATAGCAAGAGTTTCTGGTATAGCCTGACAGGCAATTGAAATTTATAAAATTCAAACTTCATGAAATTGATGGTATAAGACTTGATCCTACACAGAGTACTAAGAGTCAAGAACATGTCTCATCAAAGCTACAAAGATATCTTTTTTTTTTTTTTTGTCAGTGTCTAGGCAGGAAGACCTCACCTGGAATTTCACAAACATAGAGAATCAATCTAATAAAAAATGCTAGGCCTCCCCACTTTCTCCCAATTGCCTCATCAGTCCCTGCAAAATGAGCTCAGTTAACTGGGATGGTTCCCTTTTCAAGTTGAAAAATATGCTGATGCCAGGCACTGTGGCACACACTTATAATCCCTGCCTTTGGAGGAGTAGGCAGAAAGATTACCATGAGTGCAAGTCGAGCCTTGGGTCCATAGTGAGTTCAAGACCAGGTTGAACTACATAGAAAGGTACTGTCTCCAAAAACCAAAAGAAGAAATGAAAAAAAGAAAGAAAATGAGAGAGAAAAGTATACTGAAATAAAGAGAAAACTGGGTAGCTACTCTCAGGATGTTCAACCTGCAGCAGCTTTCATAGCTTCCCAAATACTTTTAAAATGTGGATTGACTAGTTTCTCTGATTTATCATCTCTCCCATCAGTCTTGAGGTCAGTTGCAAATAGGATCTAATAAAGAAAGATTCAGAAATATCAGAATCAATCCATATTTATGGCAGAGCCTAGAATGTGCTTTGCTTCTCAGCCCCTTTTGGTGAGCATCAGAGACTTCTTCTCATGAGAATAGTCTCTGCCTATATATTTGGACAATAAGAAAACTGCATCTAAACCATCTAATAACAGGAATTGCAGCCTTCATACATGAACTCTCTCTCACACTCCCACTTACACCCCTTTGGAGAGGCATAATTTATTGAAATCATTTGTTCTTAGAGGAAACCAAGCTTAAAAAGACAGGAGACATCATGGGAACATGGATAAATATATCTAATTATAGGCTGAGCTATTAACATGGCACAAACTGCTGCGCCTGAAAATGATCTGGCAGCGAATGGCTGCCACTGGCCTAACTTGTCTAAGGTGAGCAGGCCCCTGCCCTGACTCTCCCAACTGACTTTGTGGTCTGTGTCATCTTTATTTGTTTTCCTCAGAAAAAATGAGCCCTCATACAGACAGAGACCTATATCTCTAAAGCTTTTGGTGCTGCCTTGCCTGGGGGAGTTTCTGCAGCTGCATGGAGACCTTTTTGCTCTTTATTTGTATATTCACACAATGCACTTATACCACATCAAGTATTTGTTCATGCCACAATTATCTGTGATGGCAAATGTTAAAGAAAATGCTATTAGTCTTCTTTCTGAATTTCATTTTATAGCACTGGAACCAATGATGAACTTTGCTCCTGTTTGCAAAACATCCAGGTTATCCAGAAAAGAAAATAAAGGATCTCAGTGATCAGGGCCTGGTGCATGTGGTGAACATGAACAACATATAACGGTTTTCGTGACTGAAATGAGAGTTCAACTTCTGCTGAGTTTACATGGGAGACAGGTTCTCTCAAAATATGTAGGGATAATTTTGGAAATAAATATGTAGTGCATGAAATGGGCTGACAGTGGAGTTACATATGTAAAAGGGATACTATTTAAGTTTTATTGATGTCTTTTTTGTGCCTGCCTGAGCTTTCTAACTTGGTTTTTCTGGCTCAAGGTATCCATCTGAATATAGAGACAGAGAAGAGCTTGACAAATATTATAGAAATTGGCAAAGAGAAATCCACAGATAATACTTAACTTCTTCCTCACAAATTAGGATTCTACAACAAAATAATAGTCTTTAAAACCATGTAAATATGAGAATTTGCAACATGCCTTACACATTTGCTTCTGTTCATTTTTAGTGTATCAATATCCATGTTTGAAAGCCTGAGACGGTAGCTGCACCCTAGGAAAGAGAGGACAGGCCTTCTGCCCTTGACAACAAAGTTATAAGGCCTGAAAATATGGGGCATAAAATCTCAGTTTGGGCCTGAGACAACAGTAAGTGTGCTATCTAAGAGGTGATAACATTGACAACTCAGGAAACAGGTGACCTCCTAGGCATAACAAGGGCATAACCACTTGGGCCACAGCATTAGATGGAGTGGAATCCCGGAGCTAAACTTTCCAGAGTGCTGCCGGTGCCTACAGGCCATGAATGTTCAGTCGATAACCAATGAACTCACCTGTCAATCTGTGAGGGCAGGCAAAGTAGCCCTATGCCAGGGTCAGGGCTGAGACAGTTGCAGACCCCGAGAGGTTTGCAGGCAACAAGAACCAAGCCCAGCCACTTTATTTGGGGAGCCCTCTGAGGTCTTTACCGAACCACAAAGCACCAACTCATATCCTAAATCAGCCAGACTGTGGGAGCCAGGAGCACCCATAAAGGACAGAAACATTGCTCTGAGGAAGAGAGACATAGCCTGCACAGGCAAGCACTGCACAAGACCAGTAGCTTCTCTTCCCCAGTGGTATGGGTAGGAGTGAGATCCCTCCTTCTTATACATTTGGACTCTACCCTAAGGAGAAAGTCAGAAGGGTGAAGGCAGGAGAGCTATTTATGTAACTAAGTATTCCCCCCCAAAGCTTTGGAACATTTGCTGAAGGGATGCACACACACACACACACACACACACACACACACACACACACACAATGGATCAGATTAAATTTAAACTGATGGGTCATTTACTTAACACTATTCTGTCCTACTAGTGTGTAGAGGCTTTGAAAAAATGCCAGGTCAGAGTTCTGTTAAAGTTTTTTGCTAAATAAAGCAGAATAAAAATTCAGAAGAATGTGCAAAAATGATGTGACTATATTGGGAACATGCTGAGGTATACTCCTTTGCAGAAGCTGAGTACTTAAGAATCACTTGCTTTTCTTAAATTTTTTGTGATTCTTTTACTATTCACTTATTTATTTAAAAAGATTCATCACCTCAAAATACCTGTTTCATGTTATGCCTAAAATGTTTGATATTCAGACAGATAGTGAGGTTAAGCTAAACAACCTAGGTTGTATGGTAATAACAATAACCTTCTCTTCTGGAGGGTTAACAACCTAAGTTTGTAGACTAAAATTAGAGAAAAAGGAGGATCGCAAAGAAAGCCAACATTTTGGCCCTAGCCTTCCAAGGTCAATTAAGACTCAGGACATATGAGAACTTGTACTGTAACGTCATGTAACTCGGTAGTGTCCCAAATTTTCTGATCAAGGAGATTATGAGGCCAAACAGGAAAGTGATCAATGATGTAGAGTGTGCCTAAGGAGAGTCACATGGAAAGAAAACAGTCTCTCAGGCTTTCACAGAGAGCACATTGGTCAAGCAATGGCCGTGACTCATCCATATGGCTGACACTGGAAAAGGTTCTACAATCTGAGGTACAGGATCTCAGGATAAATCCGAAGGGAATTCACTAACCCTATCAGACCCAAAAGCTACAACTCTTGTTTCATAGGTCTTGCTTTACCTTGGTCTTAACCATCCAGCAGAAAAGTATAAAAATGAAGTATAAGAAGTAAAGCCATGCGTTATGTTGAGCTGTAGGGGACTCAGGTCAACAATTTCTGACATTGCAGTGAAGCAGAAGACCCAATACTATTATGGACTACTGGACTCTTTTAGAATATTTTGCTGAGTTAATGCACCTATAATATTCAAATAACGGAACTTAACGAAAAAAGGGTATACAGATGAATGTCCATTTTGTATCTGTGTATTCCAAGTGGTTAGGATAGATATATAGTTACATTCTCTTAATGAATAGAGGGATTTGTTCTAATAGTGTTTGTAAATAGGATATCATGTCTGCATCTTGTACAGCAATTAACCACTAGGAAGAATGTATGCAATGTGTTAATTATTGAAACTGTCCTACCAATTTGGTTTGAAACTGTCTCATTGCTATTTGTTTCTCAATAAAATTATGGAAAAAATAAACTCAAAAAAAAGAATCATCACCATCTTTTCAATGGAAAAGAAAGCCTATATGTAGATATATTTTCAATATTTTTATTATTTTTGATACAGGGTTTCATTATGCAGTTCTGACTCTTAGTGATCCTTCTGTATCAGCCTCCCTAGTGCTGGAATTACAGGCATGCACCACCACACTCGGTTCTGGGTCTGGTACCATGTGTTTCCAGGATTCTGGGCTGGCATGGCATGCAGTACCCGGGATCGATCTTGGGCCCTTGCACTTGCCAGGTAGATGCTTATGTCACCAAGCTATCAGCTCAGCCTTGTATGTAGATAAATATAAATAATTTATAAATAATGTAAACTATAAATAACACAAAATGCTCTACCAAGCTGGACATGAGTCCATAATCATTTACACTGGTAATGGGTTTTGCTCAGAAGATTTGAGCTGAAAGACCTGAGAAAGAGGCTATCCAGAATTCCTTAGGGATGATTTTGGGAGTGAATATGGAATATGTGAAGTAGTAATTACTTATGAATCTTCTACAAACAGCCCAATGTAGGGTGTTGAAAGGTTACATTGATTTTTTTTTTCTTTCTTTTCTTTTCTTTTTTTTTTTTTTTTCATTCCTCAGGGCATGATTTTGAAGATCCTGAGTCATGGTTTTCAGAATTGTGTCATGCAGTCACTTGGGAAGACTCAGAGGAACTTAAATTCGATGATTAGTGCCGGATCTTATTGCACTGATGTCATTAAGAAGATAATACATTTATAATTAAAGTTTTCACACATGGTAGCTGCTATTATTGTGATCTTCAGTTTCTAATGTGGAAAATGATTCCTTAATGTGCTAGTTCATACATTGTGTCAACTTGGCTAAATCAGCTCTGGCAGTTCTCAGCATGGGGGTCTAGCCCTGCAGGTGGTCAGGGCCTAAAAATTGAGAAAGGCTTCCTGCCGCCCTGCCCAGCTTCCATGGAGAAGTCCCAGTCTTCTAAGGAGCTTGATTTTTGCAGCCGCGGCACTTTGGAGGAGCTCTGATCTTCACTGTAGAGCGCTGGTCTTTGCAGTCAGCATAAAAGGAAGAGAGAGGCTTGATGGACTCCACAGCTGCTGCTTCTCCTCTGCTCTTCATTGTTTTCTGCTGCATGAACTGCTGTTGTTTGCCTGGGAGCCAGCAAAATATAGACTAAACCCTCCAGTAACTGTGAGCTAAATAAACCTTTCCTTCCTTCATTTTGAGTGTTGGGTATTTGTCCCAGCAATGAGTAAATGACAACTAAGACAGAATTTGGTAGTGAGAGTGGGGTTGTTGTTGTGGCTATTCCTGACAATGTGGATTACAAACTTTTGGGAAGGGCTTATGGGAAGAGATAGGAAGGGTTCAGAGATATCACCTACAAGTGAAGCATTGAAACAGCTTTGGCTGTTCTGTTTGGGAGATTCTGGCCAGAGCTCAGACCAGAATGCTGGTAGGAAGCCTGACTGTAAGGACCAGGCTGGGGAGGTTTCTGCAGGGAAAGAAGGATAGCATTGGTTGTTGAACTGCGGATGATTTGTGTTATGGCTTGGCAGAAGGCTTGTCTGCATCTTGCTCCTCATGAGAGACTTTGCCTGGGACTAAAATTAAGCACAGTGGACTAGTTAATCTTGAAAAAGAAATTTCAAAGCAGCCAAATATTGGGTCAGTGGTGTGGTTGTTGTTGGGGGCTTTTAGCCAGATTTATATTAAGAATAAAGAGCAAAGAGCCCAAAAGGAAGATTTAAAATGTTGTGAGTTTGGCCAAAAAGGAAGCACCAGGAAGGCTGTGGACTGTGAAGACAGAGCTGAAAGGATCTCCATTGCTGAGAAGGAAGAGGAGAGTTGAAAAGATGTCCTGAGGACATCACAGGAGGTGGCAGGTTCTTGTCCTTTGCAGCCTGAGAATTGCAAAGGTGAAGGACTTTGCTTTGAGGAAAAAGCCGCAGAGCCCCATGTTCCAGAATGGGGGCAGTGGCCACACCAGGTTCCAGAATGGAGGCGGCAGCCACACCAGATTGCAAAATAGCACCAGCATAGAAAATTTATTTCTCAGAATCAGGGTCAAAGTGTTCAGCAATGCAGGCACTCAACCCTTACAGTCAAGAGAGAAGAAAGCCTAATTATTGCTCCAGCTGGCAGCAGCCCTTGGTATCATGCACGTGGCCTTGGTTGTAGGTGTATGCAGAATACAAGAGTTCTGAGGTTAAGTCTTCCACCCAGATTTCAAAAGGAGGCTTGGGAGGCCAGGTGGTGTGCCCCTGAGAGGGAAGTGTGTGAAGCTGTAAATAAGAAGCCTATTCAGTGGAAACCTCAGAAGTTTAAAAAATCCAGTAATGTGGGTGGTCTAAGAAAAGCCACAGAAAGGGAGCAAAGCAGGCCTGAGAGAAAAGCGATAGGTGCTACCCACAGAAGTGTCATAGGGGTGGAGCCACGTACGGTTTTTGGAGCTCACAGCTCATTACAGGGTGCTTTGAATGGTCCACAGGGAACTACAGGACTTCACATTTGCCCTTCTGGACTTAAGGCTTGTTTTGGTCCCAATTGTTTGTATCCTGCTGTGTATCCCTTTTAGAATGGCAATGCTTATCTTGTGCCTTTGAATGTTGGAAGTTTTTAACTTTTCATTTGTAGAGGGGCTCACAGTTAAGAGTTTGCCTAAGATCTTGAAAGCTTGTGACTTAGACTTTTCAGCGTTACTAAAACTGTTAGGACTTTGGCAACTCTTACACATGGACTAAAATGTCTTTTGTATAAACAGATGTGCATGAGTCTTTGGACGGCCAGGGGCAACATGTCATGGTTCTAATGTTATGCAGTGTTCAAGTTGTAAAATATTTAAGCATGTCTATATACCTGGAAATTGGCTTTAAAAAGTATATGTCTAGTTAACAAGGGGTGGATTGTGTAAGTTGATACATTATGGCAACTTGGCTAAATCAGCTCTGGCAATTCTCAGCATGGGGACCTAGCCCTGCAGGTGGTCAGGGCCCAAAAATTGAGAAAGGCTTCCTGCCGCCCTGCCCGACTTCCTGCCACTTTGCCCGACTCCCTGCCACCCTGCCCTGCCTCCATGGAAAAGTCCCAGTCTTCCAAGGAGCTTGATCTTCGCAGCCGAGAAACTTTGGAGGAGCTCCAATCTTCATTGTAGAGTACTGGTCTTTGCAGTCAGCATAAAAGGAAGAGGGAGACTTGATGGATGCCACAGCTGCTGCTCCTCCTGTGCTCTTCATTGTTTTCTGCCACATGAACTGCTGTCATTTGCCTTAGAGCCAGCAAAATATAGACTAAACCCTCCAGTAACTGTGAGCTAAATAAACCTTTCCTTCCTTCATTTTGAGTGTTGGGTATTTGTCCCAGCAACAAGTAAACAGTAACTAAGACACTTAAGAAAAGTATTTTGAGGCCTGGCCTGTTCTCCTACACTGAAAGACAGGCAGCCAGCGTGGGTAGTAGCTGTGGCTCAACAACCAGCTCAGCAGGAGAGACCCAGGTCTGGTCTGTCCCCCTACACTTGGGGACCAGGCCACGAGGCGATGACAGCCACACTATGGGACCCAGACTATAATGCACATGATGGACAGGTCAGACTAGTAGGAGAAAAAAGTCGGAAATCTGGGCTAACAGGTGGTAAGTTCGATGAACCAGTGTTGTGCTTAGGAACAGACACACAGAATGGAAATGAGTGGGTGGGACTACCTTCTGTTTGGAATATAATTTTATTTTATTTTATCTTGCTTTTTATCTTCCTTTTCCTTTTCTCAAATTTTGTTCTTTTTTTCCATCTTCCTTATTTTTATTGTTCTAATCCCATCTCCCAAACCCAGACACCAAGTTTAGATAATCCTTCAAATACACTGTCTTCTTTTTTTCTACCTTTTTCTTTAGTTACTCAAACCTTGCATTACCATCCTTTGTCCTCCAGCCTTGCTTCTACTTCTTTTCCAGTTACTTTTTGCATTACACATCATTCTCCTTAAAATTTTACACCACAGAGTAAATGCACTCTATCAACAATAAGAACTATGATGGTCTAAAGTGCAAAAAAAAAAATGATTACCATAGTTTGTGAATTTCTAAATTGTGCTTGATTCTACTGTAAGTGGGATATCATATCTGTTGCAATCAGTTGTTCTCCCTTGTGTAACAATATTGGGAAGCTATGGGGCAGTAGGCACACCACAGCCCTACATCAAAAGACTAGGGACTGAGCCCAATGGAAATCAACATGCTGGGGCCAGGAGATAGCTCATCAGACTAACATGCCTGCTTAGGCAAGCTTAGGCAAGTGCAGGGGCCACAGTTTGTTCTCTGGCACCACATGCCATGCCAGCCCTGTCCCCAGGACAGGCTGAGTCAGCCACAGTCCAGGCTTGGTAACACACATCTATAATCCCAGCACTGGGGATGCTGAAGGCAGGAGGATGACTATGAGTCCAAGCGCACAGTGAGACCCTGCAACAACCAAATACAAAAGAAAGAAAGAAAGAAAGAAAGAAAGAAAGAAAGAAAGAAAGAAAGAAAGAAAGAAAGAAAGAAAGGTGACACTCTCAATTAATTGATTAATTGGGAAGGTAGTGGGACAGACATAAGTCAAGAAAGTTCTACACACAGACTTCCCTGAGGAAGAGACTATTCCTAGGGAGGCCTTGATACTAGTGATATAGCTACCTACCACTAAAACTCATGAAGATCATCACAGAAAATAAAATAAAATTTTTCTGAAATAAGGAATGACAAAATGAAGAAGCAAAATGCAATCTCAGACATTCATCCCAACTGGAACAAGTCCAGGAGACATTGACATAGAAAAAATTTAAAGTCACATGCCTGAAGTTTATGAAAATGATAGCAACTAAGATAAACAAACAACTCCATGAGGCTATACACTAAATTAGGTCAGCAATTATCCATGCAGTAAAAATGAAATGACAACCATCATGAAAGAATTACTGAGTATCTCTAAAGAAGACATAGATAAAAAATAGAACATACAAAATTGATTGAAACCTTGGATGAAGAATATTGGAAATACCTAACATTTTGGTCTTTTAAATGTGTACTGCTTCTGGTACAGGGTTACAGGATAAATCCTGAGGGGACTTGACTGACCTTATCAGATACCAAAGTTACATTTCTTGTTATATAGGTCTTGCTTTATCTTGGTCTTAACGATCCAGCAGAAAAGTATTAAAAAAAAAGGTATAAAAAGTAAAGCCATATTAATATGCTGAGCTGTGAAAGGCTCAAGTCAGCAACTTCTGACATTGTCAGTCCTATGGAAAACCTACTACTATTATGGACTACCAGACTATATTGGATTATTTTGCTGAATTCACACACCTACAATATTTAAATGGCAATGGAATACCCATCTCTAACAAAACTAAGGAAAAAAACAGGTATAAAGGAAGGACCATTTTGTATCTGTATATACAACTACTTTCTCTTAATTCAATGAGAAAAAAGATTTGTACTAATAGCATTTGGACAGGATATCTTGTCTGCATTGTGTACTATGAATACCACTAAGAAGATAACAATATGCAATGTACTAATTATTGAAACTGTCTTATTAATCGGCTTTGAAACTGTCTCATTGCTATCTGTTTCTCAATAAAATTTTAAAAATACATGTGTACTGCTTCTAAAATCATATCAATTATTGCTATACTCTCTTTAAAGTAAATGTTTGTAATACAAAATAAGGTAATACAAAAAACAAGAAACAAAGAAAAAAAGTCATAGGATTATCCTGCTATAATGTTATATATTGTTTGATTTCTAAATTTCTGTGTAAAAATTTGTAATTTTTTTCACTGTCTATAGGGATTTAAAGTTTAGGATATCCATGGTTGTTGGAAAATACCAGTTCCATGTTATATCTAAGGCGTTTGATATTCAGACAGATAGTGATGTTAAACTCAAATGCCTCTGTTAAAGTTAATAATATCATTAAGCTTCTCTTCTGGATGGTTAACAGCTAAATTTTGCAGACCAAAATTAGAGAAATAGAGGGGATCTAAAGATAGCCAATATTTTGGCCCTAGCCCTTCAAGGTCAGTGAGGACTCAGGACATAAGAGAATCTGTGCTGTGACATCCTGTAACTCAGCGGTGTCCCAAATTTTCTGTTTAAGAGATTATAGGGCCACAGAGGAAAGTGATCAGTGATGTATAGTGCACCTAAGGAGAGTCACCTAGAGAAAAAAAATCTCTCAGACTTTCGCAGAGAGAAAATTGGTCAAGCAGTGGCCATGACTCATCCACATGGCTGACACTGAAAAAAGATCTACAAGCTGCTCTACATGGTTTCAGCATTATTTATTTGGGCTCCTTTTATTGTTCTGATGTGAGAATTCAGGACTATAAATTTCTATCTGTGGACTGCTTTCATTGCATACCAGAGGTTTCCACTAAGTTTTATTTTTATTTTTGTTTGATTGTAGATATTGTTTAATTTATTCTTTAATTTAGTATGTGACACATAGACTGTTCAAGAGGGTGTTAATTTAATTTTCATGTTTTTATGGTATTTTTGTGATTTCTTTGCATAAGAAATAACTCAAAGAATCAACAACTTGGATTTAATCTTATTGAAAAGTTTTTACACATCAAAATTAATCACCATCAAACTAAAATCATCAAAATTCACAAATTGGTAAAAAGTTTTAGCCAACTGTCCTTTAGACAAAGACCTTCTATTTAGAACATATAAGTAATTGAAAAAAATCAAGTCCCCCAAGTTCAAAGACCCAATTTAAAAATGGGTATCTGAGATGAATGCACACCTCTCAGATGAGGAAATGCAAATGGAAAATAAATATGTGAAAGAATGTTCAATATTATTGGTTCAATATTATTGGTCATTCCAGAAATGCAAATTAAAACAACACTGAGATTCTGTCTCACCCCAGATAGAATGGCTATCACTGAAACAATCAACTAATAACAAACATTGGAGATTCTGGGGGGAAAAGGAACACTTCTCCATGGTTGATGGGAGTGTATACATGATTCCTCAAAATGCTAGAATAGGAGGTTCCATTTGACCCAGCAATTCTTCTTCTGGGTATTGTTTTCCAGAAGAACTGAAAACACAATACCATAGATATGTATATGTACCCTTGTTTATAATAGGTCAGTTTGCAAAAGCTAAATCTTGGAAACAAACCAAATGCCCATCAATGGAGTAACGGATAAAAATACGTGGTATTTTATGCAATGGAGTATTACTCAGCTACAAAGAAATATTAACTCAAGGCTTTTGTAAATAAATGGATGCAACTAGAGACCATACTCATAACTGAAATAAATCAGACTCATATATATGAGTCATATTGCCACCCTAGTGTAAGAAACTGAACAAGTAAATAGATCCAAAAGGTACAATATATGTTGCAAAATGGAAAGAAACTGCTAAAAATGGAAGAACAGTTGGAATGGGAGAAAGGAGAAAAGAAGAAAGGGAATACACACACACACATACACACATGATAGCTAAGATAATTTTACTATTAATTTCTATTAGTTCATTGAAAGGAAAAGTTAGTGCTTACATTGTTTGATCAATTTTGCATTCCAATATATTGTAATCTGAGCAACTTCTTAGAAGCCAATAATATGCAGTAGAATAATCATTAATTTACTATCATCTTATGTTAAAATTCTGCATCATTTTTTGTTTTCTCTCTCTTTAAAAGAAAAAAAAAGCAAAAAGTACTTTGACCCTCACCTGAGTTGCAAACATGGGAACAAACAGGTTTCTTTAGCATACTTGCTTGTTTACATGCAGCTTGTCTCAGAAGCTAGAAAAATGGTAGATTTTATATTCACATATAACAGAAACACAGTCATAAGGGGCAGTGCAATGGCTGATTGTGTTAACTTGAGACATTTAGAAATTTAAGAAAACTGGCTTAGCAATTCTACAACCTGGGGTATAGAAGCCCACCCTAAGGTGGTTTGTTGGTTTATGGTAGAAAGGGGATGAAGAAGGACATATCTGCTTCTCTTATTTGGAAGAGATCCAGTCTTCACTTCAGCTTGGACATTATAGGCAGGGCTCTGGTGCAGACTCTTTGGCTTCTGCCATAGCCTCATCAGTTTGCTAGCACATACTCTTCAGCTTCTCTCACAGATCCTTCAGCTTTCCAGTTAGACTCTCCAGCCTTCTCTCACAGACCCATCAGCCTCCTGATACGGACTTGAGAGACAATGCAGTGAACTCTAGGCCTTAGGCTGAAACCTTCAGACCCCCCACTCTTCTTCATTCAACTCTTTGGCTGATCATCACAATCTGATCTAGTAAATTTTTATACATTTTTATATCTCATGGTATACCTGTTTCTCTATTAGAACACTGACTGATGCAGCTAGAATTTATTGAGCACTAAGTTTGTGTCAGGAAATGTCTGAACATTTTATAAGAACTGCCTCTTTCAATATTTAGAGTAGCCCTATCAGTCAAATAACATTTATGTTACTATTTCATAGATTAGCAAACATTAAATAAGTTTCTCTGAATCAGCACCTAGAGAGTCATAATTTTGGACAAAAAAAAAAAAAAAAAACAAACAAACCAAGAACTAGAGTTAGGAGACAACTTATTGTGACAAAAAAACAGTGAACAATTTGAAGGAAGACAAAGTCTTCGGTTTCATGTCTGATAGTATCCTGTTGTTTTATCTGTTTGTACCTTCTTATGTGTAACAGGATCTTCCCTTTAACTAGTGGTCTTTGCTACTAGTGATCAAGGAAATAACTAAGAGTCCAATCTAGAAAACCTATCACAAATAGGATATAAATTGGGCAGAGGTACAAAGGAGCGGGTAGGCTTGAGAGGTGTATTGTGAAACAGGAGGCATTTGGAGCTGCTGGGTAAAGCTTCTGAATTCTATGTAGTTATGGGGAGAAGGAGAGAACCTTATAGAATGGAAGAGGAGGGGCCGGGCAGATGGCGCAGTGGAATAAGTGCTTCCCTGGCAAGCACAAGGGCCTGAGTTCAATCCCCGGTTCTGAAAAAAAAAAAAAAAGAAGAAAGAAAGAAAGAAAGAAAGAAAGAAAGAAAGAAAGAAAGAAAGAAAGAAAGAAAGAAAGAAAGAAAGAAAGAATGGAAGAGGGCCAGAGAGAAACAAGTGACAGGCAGAATGGCTTTCGTCATGTCATCTAGGAATGCCCACACATATGTGTTTGTGCTGCTAAGTAAAGGCTATGCAATCACAGACAGAGGAGAGAAGGAGTGTGTAGGAAAGTGTCTATTGTTTCTAGAAATGCCACCTACATACATTTGTACATCACCTTACATCTATAATCTAATTTAGTAAACATCTCACCAGATAGTCTAGTAATTATTGCTCCAATCTGTGGGTCCTTTTCCTGTGTAATGCCAGTGGAAAGCAATTAGCATGTATATGAAACCAAGAATGTTTACACTCCATGCTTCAAAGCTAATCATCTCCCAGCAGTTCATTTGTGCATTTGTTTTTATATAAACTGTTTATTGTGAGCCAAACTGGGGATAACAAGGGTTTCAAGCAAATAAAAATATCCTTGTCCTTCCATATGGCTTGACTGAGACAGCACACTGCTGAGCCATGGCTTGTGAAGAAATGTCAACTTCCTTTAACATATCTTGCATTTACTTTTCATAAAGGAAGCATAGACAAACTCCAATTAAGAGTTTCTCATTGTTCTTTCATGCTGTTTACAAACTCAAATAGGTCTTGGTCATGAGTGATGTTGAGTAGCTGTAATATAAGCTGTTTGGCAAAGGGTAGGTACAGATAACTACCAACTTTTCTCATATGAATACCCAGATGGTGAGGATCAGTCTTTCACATCCATCTGCTAGGTCGCTCTTGAGGTCAGAGATGTGTGGCTCTTCTGCTGGCACCACTCCTTAAACCAGCTGGGAAGATTAACTTTGATATTCAATTACTTACTAAGATCTGTCTTTTATACAGACTTGACTTCTTATATCTCCCCATACTCTGTCATAGTAGACTAACCACAAAGCAATAAAAGACGTGAAGCCATGGTTATTCTACTGGGAATCAAAGAGAATAGCATCCGTTGCTTCAAGTTGGCAGATTTCCACTCCTGGCTTCTCTTGCTAAACGTTGGTGTGGATTGACTTGGCTGCTACTTGGGCTGAGTTCCCACCACTGTTAGCAGTTGGCAGCAGTGTGTCCCAGAGGAGCCTCCAGCTGTGACTAACTATTGTGCTTCCTGCCAGGCAGACTATGCCAGGTCAAAGGGCATTTATGGGTCTGCACATAAAGTCACCTTTCCCTCTTTTTCTATTTCCTCCCATGTGTCCTGTATCAAGGATTTCTGCAACAAGATGCATCACTGTTGCAATTGGTGTTTAAAAATAATGTATGCAAAATATGACTCTTAATATCTAATCTATCTATATAAGTGTGTGTCTGTGTGTATAAGTGAAAACAAATAGCAAATGGGACTATGTCTCTTGAGCAGGCACACTCCTTTTCCACTGACTGATATAGATTTTGGTACCAGGAGTGGCTTTAGAGAAACAGAACTGTAAAGAAGAAATTCTCCAGAAGTTTTAGGTGGTCCTGGAGTTGGCTCTCTAATCTGATGAGACCTAAAGATGTCATGGTATATACCTATGATTCTGTAGAGAGTACTGATAGTGAACTGCATCAATGTGGACTGTTTAAAGTACTTTTAAAGTAGATCTATTTGACTAACCTAATTCACCTCTTGTGAGATGTAAGGAATTTAGTGACTCCATACACGAAAGTTTTGAATATTTTTAGCAGAGTGGAAATATAACCATGCTGGTTTGTTGACTTTAGCTTCTCCACTAACAAGTGAAACGAGTGAACAAAACATCTATAGGAAATCTAAACGCTTCTGGTTTTGAGGACAAATTAACAAAGGAAAAATGAGGAGCACAAAGATTCAAATTCTCAAGTTCAGACACACATAAGAAATTTAAAAGTTTCTAAGTGTATCCTGAAAGAAAATCTTCTCTCTTTTAGCCACAGGACTGAGATTGTAGGAAGCTAAACGCAGGCCCTCATAATTAAGTTGGTTAAACTGCAATGTAAGTTTAATGTTCAGACTTGAAGAGTATATAAACCAAAGGTAGAATTTGGGTTTTTTTGTTTGGTTTTTTTGTAGAAAAAAATGGGATCCCATAAACTGGGATGCGACATTCAGGAGAATCCTGACAAAACTGAGGATGTTGAGTTTCTAGATGGTAATGAGATTACTGTGCCAGAGGAAGAGGCTTCCCCACCCAGAGACGTCCTCACTCTGTGGTGTTGGTCTCTTTTAGCATACATGGAGAAGCTAATCCTGTTTTGACCAGAGCAGGATAATGCTGACATTCCTCAGGAACCACCCTCACCAACCACTTTTGCCTCTAGGCCTATAATCAGGCTCAAATCACAGAAGACTCCAAAAGGGAAGGTAGATACTGTGACCATGAGAGGGTGTGTTATTCTCTCAAAGAATTTGTTCACTTTTCTAAATCTGATAAGCAAAGGCCTATGAACAAGTGTGTGAATGGATTTTATGGGTGTGGGATAATGGTGGCAAAAATACACACCTGGGTGAGGCTGAGTTTGTTGATATGGATCAATTAAGCAAGGATTTTTAATTTAATCTCTGTCACTCCACTCTGTCACTGCAGCTCATATAATAAAGTTGTTAGTAGTTTATTTGGCTGGTTGGCAGAAGTATGATCAAAAGATGGACCACTGGGAATGAATTAGAGATGCCTGGTCTTCCATGTTCTACTATTGCTGAGGCAATTCCGAGACTTAGGGAAATGGAAATGTTGGAGTGGATCTGTCATGTTAAACCTAATAATTCTCTACACTGAGATGGTGCAGAAAATATCCTCACCTTGAGAAATAGACTCATCAGGGGAGCACCAGCACCCCTGAAGTGTCCTTTCATTGCTCTTCTCTGTATGCCACACCTTACAGTGAGGACCACAGTTGCTCAATTGGGGAATTTAAAGGTAATTGGTACTGTTGGATCCTGGAGTGACAGAGATCAAGTGGCAGCACTTAATCACCAAAGGCAGCTCCAGGTACTTACCTAATGGACAGCAGAAACAGGATGACCAGAATGGTCTCACACATGTAGATCTATATGGCATTGGCTGATCAGCCACAATATTCACAAAAGTGAAATAGATGGAAAAACTATGAACTTTTTACTAGATTTATATAGCCAATAATAATAATAATAATAATAATAATAATAATAATAATAATAATAATAGAAAATGAGCAGAGACATACTTCAAATTGTGGTAACAGGGAAGCATGGCTGCTTAGCTAGTTCCCACACTTGGGTCAGTCTATAGACCCAGAACCCATTAAATGAAGGGCAGCTCAGGTCACCTTGGAGAAGGATCCTGATGTACCAAAAATTTACATGATCAACCTTTCTTCCATCCTTCCCGAGAGTGAACTAAGACCTTTTGCCTAAGTGATTATACACTGGAGGAAGGGAAACGACCAGACATTTCAGGACCTACTGGACAGAGGTCCTGAACAAACACAGATTATAGAGGATTCAAAACTTCATTGTGGCCCTCCAATAAGAGTAGGGGTCTGTGGTGGTCAGGTGGTCAATGGAGTTTTAGCAAATATCTGACTCACAATGGGCCCAAAAGGCCCTAAAAGCCGTCCTATAATCATTTCCTCTGTTCCAGAATGTGTAATTGGGTTAGGTACATTTAGTACCTGAAAGAATCTTCACATTAGTTCTTTAACCTATAGCATGAGGATTGAATAGGCCAATTGGAAGTCATTAGAGTATTCTTTGCCTGGGAAAATAGTAAATCAAACACAGTACCATGTTCCTGGAGGGATTGCAAGATTAGTGCCACCACCAAGGACTTGATGGATGCAAGAATAGTGGTCCCCACCACATCCCCATTTAATTCTCCCATTTTTGTTTTGTAAAAGATGGATGGGTCTTGGAGCATAATGGTAGATTACCATAAACTGAGTCAAGTGGTGGCTCAAATTCTAGCTATTGAACCAGATGTGATTTTCTTGCTTGAGAAGATTAACACATCTCTTGGTACTTGGTATGCAGCTATTGATTTAGCACATGCCTTCTCAGGCTTATGCATAGGGCCATTGGAAACAACTGCCTTCAGCTGGAAAGGCCAGCAATATACCTGCACTGTCCTCCCTCAGATCACACATGTAGATCTATATGGCAGATCTACATATCTGCCATATAGATCTGAGGGTTATTTTGACTCTCTCGTCCTGTGTCACAAGCTCATTCACAGGGTTCTTGATCACTTTTCTCTCGCACCAGTTATCACACTGGTCCATTACATTGATGGTGCTGTGCTGACTGGGTCAAGTAAGCAGGAGGTAGAAAATACTCTGGGCTTTTTAAAGCATTTGAGAGCCAGATAATGGGAAATAAATCCAATGAAAATTCATGGTCCTCAGTGAAATTTCAAGAAGTCCAGTGATGTGAGGCATGTAGAAGTATCCCCTCTAAGGTAAAAGATAAATTGTCACATCTGGATCATCTTACAACCAAAAAGATGTCACAACATTTATTGGATCTGTTTGGAGGAAACAACATACCTCACTTGGGTGTCTTACTCCAGCCCACTTACCAAGTGACTCAGAAAGCTGCTAGTTTTGAGTGGATCCCAGAACAAGAAAATGTTCTGCAACAGGTTCAGGCTGCTGTGCAAGACGTTCTCCTCCTGGGGCTATATCACCCAGTATATCCAATTGTAACTGAAGTGTCAGTAGCAGCTAGAGATGCTATTTGGAGTCTCTTCCAGGCCCCTATTGGTGAATTGCAGCAGAGGCCTTTAGGATTTTGGACCAAGACACTGCTGTCATCAGAAGACAACTATCCTCCTTCTTAAAACCAGCTCTTGGCTGGCTACTGGGCCTTAGTGGAAACTGAATGCTTGACTATGAGGTACCAGGTCACCATGCAACCTCAGTTGCCTATTGTGACCTGAGTATTATTCAGTCCACTGACTTGTAAGTTTGGACATGCAACTATCAAGTGGAAATGGCACATATGTGATCCATCCAAAGCAGGCCTGGAAATATCATAACTTGTGTCTAGATGTCCCCGCAAAGCCTCACACAATCATAAGTGGGGCTTTTTCGGAGAATGCTGAATCTAGCATGTGTAATTTATTCATGCTGTAGTGCTAGGATTAAGTGTACTAGGACTAATGGTGGATGATTACTAAATCATTCCACTGATTGGGTTGGCACTGCCTTAATCCTGGTGTTCTGGACAGAATATAAGGAACAAAAAGAGGCTTATTTTGTCCCTTGCTTGATTTCCTGTCTTCTTCTTACAGTAAAATATTTCTCTTCTGTGATGCCACTTGCCTCAGAGATGGCCAATTATGGTCTGAAACTTCCAAAAACTGATCTAAATGAACTTTTCCTTTCTTAAGGGTCAAGTATTAAGTTGTCAAGTAGTTTATCTCAGAGAAGTAACTAAGACAAGAGAGTACAAGTAAATTATATGAAGAAGTTGGTCACACGCCCATGGCTCCTGCTTCTGCTGTATTGCCTTCTGCTTCCCAGCATGCATCTGTGGCCTCATGGAGTATACCATATGATAATCTATCAGAGGAAAAGAGGGCCAGGCTTTCTTTAAGGATGTTTCTGCACATTATGTGGGCACTACCAGCAAGTGCACGGCTGCAACATTACAGCCCCTTTCTGAGACATCCATAAAGGACAATGTAAAAGGGAAATTTTTACAGTGGGTAGAACTTTGGGCAGTATACCTGTTACTATATTTCACCAGGAAGGAGAAACAGCCTGATGTGTGACTGTATATTGACTTATGAGCTTTAGCCAATGGTCTGGATGGATTTTCAGTGACTTGAAGGGAATATAACTTGAAAATTTGTGACAAAGACATTTGGGGAAGAGGTTTGTGGATAGAACTCTCCATATCAGCAAATGATGTAAAAATATTTGTTACCTATGTAAAGGTTTGTCAAAAGGTGAACTCAACAGAAGAATAATTTAACAATAAAGTGTATGAAGTGACCCATTTTGTAGATAGTTGTCAACCTCTTTCTTTAGCCATCACTGTCATTACTCAATGCGCTCACGAGCAGAGTGACCATAGTGGCTGGCATGGAGGTTATGCATGGGCTCAGGGACATATATTCCCACTGACCAAGGCTAATCTGGTGACAGCTGCTGCTGAATGCTTAATATGCCAGCAGCAGGGACCAACACCGAGTTCTCAGTATAGCACTGTTCTTTGGCATAATCAACCTGTGATCTGACAGCAAGTTGATCATATTGACAATGATTGCATTTGTCCTTACTGGCATGAATACTTCTTCTGGATATGGATTTTCCTTCTCTGTAATAATGATTCTCCTGAAAGTACCATCTGTGAACTCATAAAATGCCTTTTTCACCATCATAGAATTCCAGAGAGCTTGAGTCTGACCAAGGAACACATTTTATGGCCAAAGAAATAAGACAGTTGGCTCATGCTCATGGCATTCAGTGGTCTTACCATCTTCCTCACCATCCAGAAGCAGCTGGATTGATAAAAAGGTGGAAAGTCTTGTTGAAGATGCAGTTACAGTGCTGACTAGGTAGCAGTAGCTTGCAGGGCTGGGGCAAGGTTCTTCAGAAGGTTGCATATGCTTTGAACCAGCATCTACTATATGGTACTGTGTCTCCCATGGCCAGGATTCATGGATCCAGGAATCAAAGGGTGGAAGTGGGAACAGTATCATTTGCCATTATCCCCAGTGATCCACTAGCAAAATGTTTGCTTCCTGTTCCTGTGATCTTATGTTCTACTGGCTTAGAAATCTTAGTTCCAGACAAGGAAAGAAGTACAACAATGATACCATTGAACTGGAAGCTAAGACTGCCTTCTGGTCGTATTGGTCTCTTCATTCCTCTGAAGAAATAATCCTAAAAGAGAGTCACAGTGTTGTCAAGAGGGACTTACACAGACTATAAAGAGGAAATTGGACTACTACTCCACAGTGAAGGAAAAGGAAAAAATATGTAGAGTACAGGAGACCCCTTAGGTCACTCCTAGTATTCCCATGCCCTGTTATTATGGTCAATGGGAAACTACAACAACCTAATCCAGGCAGAATGGCAAATGCTGCAGAACCTTCAGGAATGAAGATACAGGTCACTCTGCCATGGAAATAACTAAGACCTACTGAGGGACTTGCTGAAGGACAAGAGAATACAGAATGGGTCATAGAAAAGATAATTTTAAACACCAGCTATGACCTACAACAGCTGATTCCCAGTAGCTATGACCCTGTGATCAGCTACAGAAATTGAGACTATAACTGAACTAGTTATCTCTTAAAATGATTATAATATAATATGATGTTGACAGACTCACTACTCATTCTTAAGGATTGTTAAACCTATGTTGTAACGTTCAAGTTATGAAATGTTAAGAGTAAGAATTACTGAAAGAAAACTTGCCTTCTACTCTTTGGAGGAAATTAATGCATTTCCATTTACCCACACAATAGTTATACCATCTTAGGTAAAATTATGAGCTTATCTTTGTATCTGGAGATTGGTTTAAAGATATGTGTCTAGTTGTTAAGTTTATAAGAATGGATTGTGATGGTTCATTGAATGTGTCAACTTGAGTGAGAGAAGCTCAACTAAACTAGCTTAGCAATTCCACACCCTGGAGTGTGGAAGACTCACCCTAAGGTGGCTCATTACCTAACTGTTATAAAGGGAAAATGAAGAAGGATGGATCTGCTTCTGTTTTTTTGGAGGCGTTCCAGTCTTTGCCTTCACCTTGGATATCATCTCCTGGCTTTCAGTGTAGGCTCTAGCTTCTGGCAAGGCTCTTCATTCTTCCACTGCAGACACATTAGCCTCCCTCATCACATGGACTTTCCTGGAGCACTTCAGTGAGCTCCAGACCTCTGACTGATTCTTACCTCTCCAGCACGCACACAGATCTCCTGCACTCTTCCCTGTATGACTCTGTGAGTGGCCATTGTAAGCAAAGCATGCAGTTTTTATATATTTTTATAGCCTTTATTATATCTCTTTCTCTTTTGCCACTGACTGATATACCAGGTAACCATCGCAGAATGTCTTTGATTCACACTTGTAGGTGCTGAGGTTCCTTTTCAGAGGATAGATAAATAATTTCCTGGGGACTTAAAGAAATCCAATTTTAAAGAAATTTGAGTGTGTTACATCCTCAACTTTCTCATCTGTAAAATAACCTGGATAATAGTTATATATTGGATATAAGAATACGGTATTTCTTAGGTATTAAGTACTATGTCTAAGATATTATAGATGTTCAGTAAATGATAGCTATTTTTATGCATAGGCAGCTAATATTAGAAAGAGTTATAAGTCTCCAGTCAATTCTTAGATATTGCTACTACTATGAAGATGATGATGGCCTATAGGAATTTTTTGAAGCATTTCACCCCTGGAATCACTAATGAATTTCAGCTGAGAAATGATAAAACTGATTTAATGGGCAGGATACACACACACACACACACACACACACACACACACACACACACAGCATATGTAACTTCAATACCGCTTCAATTCTTTTTAGGCTATGTTAGAAAGGGAATCAGTAGCTAGCTCCAAGGAGTGTGTAGGAGGCCTGCAGGTCCTGGATGGTTGCTAGGTTACTATCCCCGAGAATGACCTGTTTTAGCTGGTGTGCAGATACTCCAGATAAAGCTGATCCCCAGTGACACTACTTCTTCACTTTTAAGGTTCACAAGAAAGTGTGTTGACACCAAACCCAATTGGCAATAAACCTGTGAGCTATAACTAAATCCTGTCCTGTTAGGAGTCAGCAGAGTGATGATGGAGTCTGCTCATCTGCCCGTGCTTCCAACCTCTACAGGGGGACTGTGTTTTTTCAGAGAATTCTCATGGTCTTTGAAGTGAAAAGACATGGCATAAAATTAACAAAGGAAGGCCCATGTCCTTGAGAATTTTTCTGAAGCACATTTGCAAGTACCGTACTGATGAGTATAATTGCTCTCACCACTGAGAAGACCTCCTGGTAGCCCCACTCATTGCTCAATTCTGAAGTTAGCAACTATTTTTTCATGCATTTACTCAATCCTAAGAATATAAAAAAGTCATTTCCAGTTCTACTGAACAAATATTTACCACTTATTATAGCTAGTCATGGAGCTGGCTCTAATGATACAGTACGAAGAAAAAACATGCAAGGGGTCATCCTTGTGGAACTTATAGTATAGTGCAAGATAGAATTTGAACCTGTAATGATTTTTCCCCACAAGATACTGAGGATTGAACCTAAGGCCTCCCTTCTGCTAGGCAAGCACTAGACCATTTTTGTTTTAGTCAAATGAAATACTTGACACATTCAACAAAATTATTTATTTTGGATCATAGTTTCAGTCCATGGTCAGCAGGCTGTAAAACACAAACAAGATGGCCAAGAGGCATGGGAGAGGAAAACATGCTCAACCCATGTCAGTCAGGAAAGACAGGGACCAGGAAGGAACCAGGGACTAGGATACCCCTGGGAGGATCCACCCTGAACCAGACCCCACCTCCCAACAGCACATTCAGCTACTGAATACCATGAAGGATGAATTGAAGAGTATAGTACCCTCATGATCAAATCACCTTCTTTACACATGAGAATTTTGGAAGATATCTTAAATCTAAATTATAACATTCTGCCCCAAAAGACTCATGGCTATCTCAATAGGCAAAATATCTTCAGTCCATCTACAAAAGTCAGCAAATTCTTAAAAATGCCAGAATTGCTAAAAATTCTAAGTCCAAATTCTGTCTTGAGACTTATGGTAAACTCCTAGCTGTGAGCCTCTGTAATTTTAATTTCTTTTTAAAATTAAACGCTGCTGACATACAATGGCACAGGATAGATATTTCTCCTCAAAAGGGAGAAATAGGGGAATACAAAGGAATGGGACCAAAGCAAGATCAAAACCATTTGTCTACGGGACAAGTGGTGGTAAGACACAAACTCCAAACAAGTTGGGCAGCCCCAATACTATAGCCTTGGTGGCTACAGACCTTATGGTCTCTTGAGGTTGTTTTATTCACTTCCTGCAACCTCTCTCAGCAGATGCTTCACTTTCCTGGTTCCTCAGCTTCTTGGAGTCCTCACTGCACTTTAGGCTTCTATCTTACAAGTAGTGTGAACACTACTGTCTCAAGGGCACACTGACTGTACTAGGCCTTCTGAAATCTGGATGGACACTTCAATGACCCCATAGCTTTCTATTTTACATAATTAAAAAACCAACACCATGTCCATGATGCCAAAGTGTGCTCTGAGCTTATGTAGTAGCCAGGCCTCATTGCAATATGGCTTCAGAGGCCTCTGAGTGCCTACATGATTGAGCATAGTGAAACATATCCCAGGAAACCTATTCTATAGGTAGCATTCCAGCAGGGGAGCAAAAGTTTTCTTTTTTAATGAAAGTTTTATAGGTTTGCACCTCTAAGCTTCCAAATAGTGGGGACTTGCTGATTCCTAAAATGCCTTCAAGGTATCTTTCTGATTTTTTTCAAAGTACTATACTTCTTTTAAATGTTAATCTTTCTAATAATCATGTTTACTTTAGCCCCAGTTTTGCATACACTTCTTTTCTGGTGAACCTGTAAACCTTCAAATTATTTAACTACCATTTGCATCTGATTTTCACTCTACTATAATTGAAAATACCCAGCAATACCAATGTCACAGACTGAACATTGGACTGTGGTGAAATTTTCTCTGCCAGATTAATTAGACTTCCATCCTTAACTTGAGACTTATTACAAAGTCTTAGGATATGGGAAAATGTAAACAAATTTTCAACTACAGCATAACATACATGACCATTCCATGGGCTAATGGGGTCTTGGTTTCTGATAAAAAAAAACAAACTTAACTCTTGTCAACATTCTGATCTTCTGAGCTTAAAGCAGAATCTTTTATCAAGGTTGGTTTACAACATTCTAGAGTTTCCCTAGATAGCATCTTCCAAACCTTTTGTAATTCCTGCACACCAGTTCCAAAGAAGTCTAAACCACATGATCAGATATCTCATGAATTCATTGTCAGCACCAAAATCTGTCCAATTTTCTTGTCTCTGAGAAGTTTATTTTGGCTCATGGTTTCAGTCCATAATCAGCAGAGTCTAAGACAGAAACAGGGTGGAGGAAGGACAGCATTCTCACCCGTGGTACCCAGGAAGTAGAGAAGGCAACAACAAGGGGATAGAGTACACCTTTTCAGGCTATACCACTAGATGTACACCTTCTAGCACAACATTTAGCCATTAAACACTCCAATAAGTGAACTTACTGACGAGTGTAGTGCTTCCACAACCTAATCATTTTCCCACACACATGACAAGTTTGAGGGACGTTTTAGACCTAAATTATAAAACTGAGTCACATTCTCAGCCCATGAACTGTTAATAAAAGAGTGCCAAATGTTATAGAAGGCAGGTATACAGAGTCATGTATGAAGAAGTAACTTGAGAGACAAAACAAACAGGTGTTTTGAATGTAAGCATTAGAGCCAAGGAGCCCTAGATCTGCCAACTAGTGTATCTGAGCCTCAGTACTGAAACATGATGATAACAACATCTAGTTAACAGAATGATATGAACTTTAAATGGGTAAATATATACAAAAGACTTAGATCCATATGTGGCACATAACAAACACCCACTTACTGTGATATTATAATTTCTTTCTTCATTTAGTCTAATGAGCCATTCTTTAAGAATTATGTTCTATTAACTCTTTGCAGGGAACTAACTTCAGAAGCAGACACACTACTTTCTGTCATACCTATAATTAAGCTTATACCTGATAAGTTTCTTGAGGATATAGACTTTGACTTAGGAGCAGTACAAAATATCCAGTTAATTCTACACAAAAACCAAAGTATCTCAGGTCAAATTTTCTGTGATCCCAGCAGGAAGTATATTTGTGAATATTCTCACTAGATGATGGTCTACGGCTGGCTCCTTAGTCTTACGAACAAATGCATGACTCTTTGGCATCTGTAGAGAGTCATTAAAATGGACAAATGTGATGAGAAAGACTTTAAAAATAGTTGTTAAGACTATGACTAAGTTCTCATATTGAAGGTGCTGAAGACATTTTTCAGAAAGAATAAAGATTAATTAATAAAGAATGGCTATTGTTCTTGGCAGTGAGAGTTTCTAGGCAATCACTGGAATGGAAACAAAGTGATATTGACTCAGCTTTAAAGCTAGACATTGATAAGAGTACTGGAAACCACCCATAAAATACAAATGATTTCTTGTCATTTTCTAAGAGATAGAGAGCGGAAATCTGCCAAACTTTAATTCAAAGATTGTATAAGACTCTAAGAGAGTACATTAGAGATGTTTCTGGGGAGTATATAACACCTTAGGACAAGGAACTAGATGCATTGTCAAGTCATTCAGCACAGACTTACACCACCATGGATATCCATTGCTGTCATAAAAAACTGTCCTCAATCCTCTGACTCAGAGTTCTAGATATTATCCTTTGGTCTCCACCATTTAAAGAATCCAATGTATTATGTATTCATCCAGAGTATTATCATTGGAAAGACTTTACAAATAGCATATCAGAACTCTTTGTTTTATAGATGAGTCAAACAAAATCGAGAGAGGGGCAGACATATTTCAGTGTTTGCTCACTTAGCAGTGAGGTGTAGACTAGAACCCACATGCTCCTCATTGTCCTCACTTCCTTCTGCCATCTTGGGTGTTTTTTTCCATAGGCTGGGGGATTCTCTGGCCATTGCCAGGTTCTGTATTGGTTATAAACATCATAAAAGCAATGAAGAGACTATGGAGTGATGCTTGCTTTCACCAAGTTATCATTCTCTGAGTGATTTATTATTTTTATCTACTTGATGTCTAATGGTGGGCAGCATCTAAGAATGAACAGTTTCAATAATTAGGTTGCTAGGAGAGCTTACTCCCCTTTGTTTTTCCTTGCCTGGGAGCACTGCTCTCCTGAATTGCTACTTTTCCTTAAAGTCAACTCAAACAAAAAGCCTGCCTTCATTCTCCATGTAGGCAGAACTGATGCACCATTTTGGGGGGGCTCCCTTTGATTTTTAGACTTACTCCTCATAAAGTTTCAATTTTATCTTTATTTGTTTTCTTGCCCATATCCCCATTAGCTCATATATGGTACAAGATGAGGAAACAAGTTCCCTCCCCATCCCACTACTTTAGCTGAAATATAATAAATCCATCTTGCTCTCAAGAGGAAAGTCGGAGTGCCTGGCCACTTGTTCAGAAAAGCTCATAAGATTTTGGGAACACAAGAATTTATCTTGTACTTTCTTTGTTCTCTATGTGAAATAGAAAAGAGGATCCTAACCTGAGAGCAAAGATGAGTTAGGGAAAAACTTGATTATTTGGAGAGTGAAAGGAAGAAATGAGATTTTTAAGAAAGGGGAACAAGGTGTAGCAGACCCTGGAGTGGAATTGTCATAGTTTTGGGTTTTTGCAAGGGGAGCAATATGATACAAGAATATTAGATCTGTACTGATAGTGTTTAGACAGGATATCCTGTCTGCATCTTGTACTATGAATAACTACTACGAAGACAACAATATGCAATGTATTAATTATAAACTGTTCTACTAATCAGTTTTGAAACTGTCTCATTGATATGTTTCCCAATAAAATTAATTTTTTAAAAAGATTAGTTTATAATCACCTGAAGAATCATATACAAAAAGTGAAGGAAACTGTCTACACACTAAAGACCAAACAACCAAGCTGAGACCCTGGATCCTAATATCCTGCATGAGTCCAGCTGAAAACCTAGAACTCATAACAGTGCCACCCACAAGCCCAAATGGAGGCCTAGCACCCATAGTGATGTCTCATGCAGGCCTGTTTCATGGATCTTCACTGGAAAGGTCAATGGTGGAAGCTAAAAAGTCTATGCCAATGGGATAAACACTATGTGCTAGCAAGCTGAGGGATCTGAAATGGAGCTAGGGAGCAATGCTTAAGGTGACCACCAGAGCTCCCCTCAAAAATACCATAGCCATCCTCAGCAATAGAGAGGTTCCAAGCTGCTGTGAGGAGGAGGAAAGCCAAGTTCCTATCAGGAAAGCAAAGGTGACAGGCTTCTCCAGGAGACTGAGCTGTGTGACATATTCCCCTCTAGATCCATGAAATGATGCTCAAAGAGAGGACCAGAGCTTCCCCAAAGTGAACCATGGCCATTCTCAGAGACAAGAAGCTCATAGCTCCTCCTCCAATGAGAACAACAAGGTTCACCAGGAAAACCAGCATGACAAGGTCACCCAGGAGAATAGCCCAACAGAACCAGCAGCTTCCAACAGCTCCAACAGCTTCTTCAACAGTTTCTCTAACAGCATTCCAGCTTCTTATGCTGCTGACAACAGTCCTGTCAGGTGGGGCTCCCACACCCAGCACCATGCTAGTGCCATTCAGCTGGGTGTAACAAGTTGACCAGCAGTTGGCAATCCACCACAGGGATGAGATACTTGTTTAGGACAGTGTTGGAGAGGCCACACCAGAGATATGGAACTGTATCTCAGAGCAGTACTGAAGACCTACTTGAAACTAGGGCCATGAGTTTCAAGTGAGACCATGAGCAGGGCTAGATTTTCAAAGTAGATGAATTTATTAGGAAGATGAAGGGTCAGCATTATTGGAGAATTATGTCTAGCCATGTTCAGGGTTTTTCTGAGAGAGTGCCACAGTGGGAGAAGGAGGCAGTAACAGAGTGGGAACAACATAAGAAGTCACTGCAGTGATCCACCAATGGATCTCAGTGAGGTGGGGAGCAAAAGAAAAATTAAAGAAATGAAGAACAGTAGCTGGGTGATCCAAAGATCAAAGAACTGGAGACCAACCCTGCTAGTGGGAGGAATGCAGAGAAATGGCTAGAACATTCACCTGATGGAGTGATCAAGTTGTCCTCTTCTAAGCTGTGGTCACTGAGAATACTGATAACTGCAGCCATATTTCAGGGAGCCAGAGATTGGGTCCCATGGGTTCTGGTTCAGAGTTGGCTGCTGCTGAGTCTTTGCCCCCAACTATCAAGTTCTTCCTCTCTTCTCAGTCATTTGTTTACTCTCACCAATTCTGCAAATATCTAATGAGTTCAAGTAGATCCTGGTCCTGAGACTTATCAGAAGTTGTGTCATTACAACCTGGAACAACCTGGCCCTAGTTTCAAGTGGGTCTTCAAGAGGGCAAAGCTCTCTGGGAGCTTGGAATCGGGTCATAGTGCTTCATTCATTATCTCACTTGCCTCCAAAGTGGACATCATTTAATTTATTTTACAGATGAAGAAACTGAGGTCTTAAAAAATATTATATGACTTGATAGAATTCAGACAGTAATTAGTGGGGGAGCTAGGTTCATGCATAATTGTGTTATGCTGTCTGTGCTGGAGAGAATCAGGACACTAAACCTCTTTAAAAGTTGGAATGCTTTTGTTGTTGTCATTATTGTCATTTTGTTTATTTGATCTCCCAAGATTCTGAAAGGGCAGCAGCTCTGAATGGTTTATGTGTAGTGGCAGCTTCCTACAGCTGGGTTGTGGCTTTGGTTTTGACAGAGACAATAAAATTTTAAAAAGTCTAGGCTATGGTTACAGCTTCTTATACTGGCTATGTCCTATGACTTACTAAATTTTGGTCTTAAAATGGATGCACATTAAGGGCTGGCCCTATAATTCAGCAGATTAAAGCACTTGCTTTGGCAGACACAGGGACTGGGGTTCTATCCCTGGCATGCAGTGCTGGCCCTGCCCCCAGGGCATGCTGAAACAGTGATTGAGACTGGGAGTGGTGGCATGCACCTGTAATCCCAGCACTTAGGAGGCTGAAGACAGGAGAATCACTATGAGTCCAATCTACATAGTGAGACCCGGTAGACACTGTAGATCCTGTACCAAATACATAAAAATAAATAAATTAATTAAAATGGATGCACCTTGAGACTATAAATTTAAGCAAAATAAATTAGACAGTAATTTTTGTTATATGAGAAACTCAAAATTATAAAGAGCAAAATAAGTGGTAATCATGGAAAGTAGGGACATAGCTCCATCGCAAATGGGAAGGGGACCAAGAGATGGAAAAGGGGGTGGATAAAAGGAGAGAGAAGAAAGGGGGATGATAAAAGCAATTAGGGTGCATTATGTACATGTACATAAGGAATGAAAAATGGTACTAATAAAAATAAATAAATAAAGGTATCCTTGAATTTAATTCCTTTTGGTATTAAAACATTCTCTTTTCAAAAATTATGATACGAAATCAAACAGAAGATAGGAATTTGTTTGCTTGTTTTAATGTTCTTCTGAGGCAAAATAAATACTTGGTGGTAGATTTGTTCTCATAATGGTTGTAATCATTTTACCAGTCTATGAAATTAAAAATCTGGGAACTGTTTGTGTAGAGACAACATTCTGTAAAGCTGTCCTTAAGTGACCTGGCGTCAGGCTTGGAGGGAAAGGAGTCCTTCCTCTGTGGCTTCTCTATCTTCTCTTAGCCAATGAAATTCACAGGCTTAGGACCCTTAAATTTTCATTAATGTGTGTACAAATCCACTTCTTAGTTGGCTTTTCATATCATTTACCCTCAAGTGGATTTGGAGTTGACATGTGCTCTTCACAGTCCCTGGGTCTCATGAGGATGAACTACACACGATCTGACACAAGTGAAGAAATTTTCAAGCTGGCGTTGCTGGAAGCTCAAGAGAAGGCTGTGGAAATCAGCAGCTGCAGCTGCTGCCTGCTGGGGACAAAGAGCAGTGGCCCTGTCTCTCCATTAGAGAGCTGTCTCCTGAAGGTGCAGCACTGAAGCCCTATCAAGTGTTTCCTAGTTCTGTGGCAACAGAAAAGCAGCCCGCAGCAGTGAGAAGTTGGGTAGTAGTGGCTCAAAGTCAAGCGAACAGTGTTTCCTTGGATCAGTCATGGAGCACTACCTGGGCCTTACTGACAGGGAAGAAACTAGAGATGGAACTAGAGATTATCATTAAACAAAATAAGTCAGACCTAGAAAAACATGTTTACTTTTATTTGTGGAGTTTGGAGGGAAGGACATGAAAGTAGAAAGACATCAGGAGAGCACATTAGGAAAGGGAAATGGAACAGAGGGGAGGAGGACAGAGCTAAGAGATTAACAGGGACAGTGAATAAAATTAAAGCATGTTATATGCATGTATAAAAATGTCATAATGAAACCTATTATTTTCTATAAATTTTGAACTAATAATTTTTTAAAGAGTAAAATCAAGAGTTTGCAGTAGCAAAAAGGAGGAAAACTGAAGCATGACAAAGGCTTTTTTTTCAAGATTAGTGGAGTCTGTTCTTCTGTACTTGGCTTAAAAAAATCATTAGGGTAGCTTCTGTGAGAAGCACATCGCTCTCTTATCCTTTTACATTACTAGAATGCAATGGATAAGCCTTCTCTGACATGATTGTATTCTTCTTTATGACTGAGTAATAGTCCATTGTGTATATAATCCACGTGTCTTTTATTAGTATATGTTTGTGATATATGATAAGTAGATTCATTGTAGGCATTTGGTATCTACACATGACCTGTCTTAATTCCTTTTACACCTCCTTCCCTTCCCTGTTTCTCTCACATTCTCACTTTCATTGAACTAAACTCTTTGTCTTTGTTCTCTTCTCTTCCTTCTTTATGTTGTGTACAGATATTTTTCATTCATTATGCACAGCATAGTACGGTAGCTTTGGACATAGGCTTTGGATTTCCCATATTGCTCCTAGTATGTTTCAGCCTTTAGATCTTTAATCTTGTAAGCCATGATCTTTTCACCTAAAAAGGGTGAAACACTAGCACTCACTGCTCTAGCATCATTAAGGGATTAAACAAGAAACTGTCCATGAAATAGGCATGCAACAGATGTCAACTGCTATAATTACCTTACAAAGTACAGAATAGTTAGGAAATGGGTTGCAGAGACTCATGCCAGTTGCTTTTATTGGCCACATACTCTCATCTTGGCATAATGGGAGTGCTACAGAACTGCAAGTGAAAGCTTTGCCTCTTGGTATTGCCGGTTGGCTAACGTCTGCCTCCTGGGCACCCCTCCTGAGGTCCTCAGTTAGTAGGCAACTTCCAGATGACCGTGTCCTTTGGTTTTATAACTTGTGGTTTAGCCAGGCACATAATTTCAGTGGAATAGATTTCTAGTTTTAGTTAAAGCCAAAGAGGAAAGTGATCGATGATGTAGAGTGTGCCTAAGGACAGTCACATGGAGAGAAAACATTCTCTCAGACTTTCTCGGAGAGCACATTGGCCAAGCAATGGCCGTGACTCATCCACATGGCTGACACTGGAAAAGGTTCTACAATCTGAGGTACAGGATCTCAGGATAAATCCTGAGGGGATTTCACTGACCTTACAGACCCAAAAGCTACAACTCTTGTTGCATAGGTCCTGCTTTACCTTGGTCTTAACCACCCCGCAGAAAGTATAAATACGAAATATAAGAAGTAAAGCCATGCTGTTATATTGAGCTGTAGGAGATTCAGGTCAAAAATTTCTGACATTTCCAGTCAAGTGGAAGACCCAATACTGTTATGGACTACTGAACTCTTTTAGATTATTTTGCTGAGTTAACACACCTATAATATTCAAATAATGGAACTTAACAAAAAAAGGGTATACAGATGAATGTCCATTTTGTATCTGTGTATTTAAAGTGGTTAGGATAGATATATAGTTACATTCTCTTAATGAATAGAGTGATTTGTTCTGATGGTATTTGTAGAAAGGATATCATGTCCGCATCTTGTACAGCAATTAACCACTGGGAGGAATGTATGCAATATGTTAATTATTGAAACTGTCCTACCAATTTGATTGGAGGCTGTCTCATTGCTACTTGTTTATCAGTAAAATTTTGGAAAAAAATAAATAAAATAAAATAAAACCGAAAAGAGGGCTTTTGAAAACCATTTTAAATATCCAAATTTCTCTTTTGTTCTACCTACACAAATAGGACAACTGGCTGAAGAGAAAATTTTGCTAGAATCCATGAATAACTTAGAGAATAATTTGACTCTGGACTTATCCCTAGGAGTATTGTTTCCCTCAGAACAGAAATGGGCATGCTTTAAAGGAAAGTTTTTATTTGCTAACACATAAATGCTATGACTGTAGTTGCCTATGAAGCCTAAGATCTCTGAGAATTTAGATCATACCGGCAATGTGAGGTTGTCCAATTGAAATATGTTTGGAAAGCTTTGGTATGTTGTGTGACTCTGAGCAGGAACTAAGTCTCTAATGTCCTTGTTTATATTAGTGCTTACTAATTGGAATATTCCCTAGGCCATTGCTTCAGTTTCATCCTACAAATTGTAGCAGGAGCGGATGTGTTACATTTCTTTCATTGATTTAAAATCATAACATTTTTTCACTAATGCAAAGTGAGTCAAGATTTTAATATACTTGAATGATAATAAGCAGGTCCATCTTTGAATAAACTGATTTTATTTTTGTTTCAAAGTACAATAAGCTTGGCTTTGCATGCAATCATTGGAAATGTGGGGCTTTGATCAATAAGCTTTGCTGTGAAGAAATACTTTCATTTCAAAGGAAGTACATCAGCTTCTCTTCAGAGAAATTGAAATAAAGTGGCCCTTTCAGATGACACAGACTTCAGGCTTGCTCTCTGATTTGGGAAATCTTCACAAGAAAGGAAAACCAAGTGAAAAGATCAAGTAAACAGAGCTTTAAACATCTGATCTTGAATTTCACATGGTTAAAGAGGGGACTATGTAATCCACAGGGAAGAAAGACCTTTTTATTGACCACAAAAATGACACTCAACAAACCATGTGTTCTTTTAGGTTTTAAAAAACATTGAGGCGTATGTAAAAAGTGATTGTATTTTAATTATGGTTCACAAAAATCCCCAGGTTGTGAGAATTCTGTACTCAATTTTTTATCTGTAATTGTAGCTGTTAATATAATTAAATTTCATAATTTCTTTGCTTTAATTTGTTTGAATAAGAATTAGCCTTCCTTACCTCCCAAAATGGCATGACATAGGAGGTGTACGTATGTACCTCTCTGAGTGCTCATTTGCTTTCGTGTATCTTCTTGGTGAATTAGCTATTTATTTGTTTTGCCGACTTTTATTGGAGAGTTTAGAGGAATCTTTATACATTGTAGATACTTGTTTATTGGCAGATATGTGACTAGAAAATATTTTCCTCTTAGATGTACTTTATTCATCCTATTAAAAATGCCCTTTATACAAAAAAGTTTTAAATTTTATAAGCTCCACCGCTCTCCTCTGCCTGACCTTTTCACCATGCCTTCCCGCCTTGGACCCAGGCAACTATGGACTAAAAAATGAATGAAATTACTTCTCCTTTGAGTTGTGGGTGCTGGGTACCGCGTGCCAGGAACAAGACAGCGACTGAGACTGTGACTTTAAGTACAGCAGACTCTAGAAAAGACAAAGCTACAGAAACAGTAAGATCAGTGGTTTCCCATGGCTCAGGGAGAGGGACAGAGAAAAGAACAAGTGGGGCATGGGACTTTTAGAGCAAGAAAGGTGTTCTGTATGACAGTTTAATGGTAGATATGTGACATTATTTAAAAAGAAAAGACCCATACAAATGCACAACACATTGTACCAGGACAGTCCTGTAATAAGGCTCAAGTCAACAACTTCTGACATTGCTGGTCTTATGGAAAACCTACTACCTTTATGGACTACTGGACTATATTGGAATATTTTGCTGAATTCACGCACCTACAATATTTAAATGACAATGGAATACCCTTCTCTGACAAAACTAAAT
>NW_004524614.1:15176803-15211617 GCF_000260255.1 Octodon degus
GGGTTACTCTCCTGTGACACTAAATAATATACAGTTACATATTCATCATGATACAAACCAATTTCATTCTAAGAGCTCCCTTTTCATTATCTCCCTCCCCTCCTACCATCCTCCAAATTTTTTTCCACTGACTGATCTATTTTCTGTCCCTAAAGTTTTCAGTTGTCTTCCTACTAAAGAAGAACACATAGTATGCAACTTTTGGAGCCTGAGCTTGTGCATGTAGAAGGATACACTGAGGAGTCGTCCTCGCTAGTACAGTTTTCGTGTTTTGCACATCATTGCTACATGGTATTGCATTGCAGGTATATGCTACAATCTGATTATCCCTCCCTTGTTAAAAGAGAGTTGAGTTGTTTTTAGTTTTCAAAAAGTAAGAAAAGCTGATTTTAAGTCCTTATGTATGAGCTATTAGGTGAACATATGCTTTCATTTCTTTAGGAAAATGTATATTTAACTTTATCAAAAACTACCAAGTTGCTTTCCACTGGATTGCTTTCAACAATAAACCAGAATTCTAACTGCTCTCCATCCTCATTAGACCTTGATATTGTCAACTTTCATTTTTCTTTACCCATTTAAATAGGAGTATTGTTATATATGCACTTCCCTAATGACTAAGAATACTGAGTGTCTCTCCGGGTGCTTACTTGCCTTTTGTATATCTTCTTGGTAAATTATCCATTCATTTGTTTTGCCCACTTTTATTGGATTGCTTGCTTTCATATTTAGAGTTTTGAGGCATCTCTGTACATTGCAGATACATGTCTATTTGCAGATATGTGGTTAGAAAATATTTTCTTCCTAGCTGTAGCTTACTTTATTCATCTTATTAAAAATGACCCTTATACAAAAAGGTTTTAAATTTTATAAGTTTCAATATTCTGCATTTTTTGTGGATTGTTTTGACCTCCTTGCCTAACTCAAAGCAAGGATCTCTTTTTACTGTCAAAACTTAGGGAACTCTCCAGAGACGTGCAGTTGAACCTTGTATCTATTAACTGAAAAAAAACAGTATGACAAAATGTATTTGTTGTCAGAGTCTCTATGTTTTTTAATAAAATGGTAATTTCACCATCCAAAGACATGTGTTGCCACTTGGTTAGAACCATAGTTTTGGATCAGCAAAATAGCTCAGTGATCTAAAAAGCCTGCTTAGGCAAGCTTAGGCAGGTCAGGGAACCATGGTTGGATCCCCGGCATCACATGTTATGCCAGCTCCTCCCTCAGAGTGGGCTGAGCCGGGCAAAAACAAAACAAAACAAGAAAAGAACTGTAGTTCTATGTGCAAATTCAGGACCCTCTTCCTAACTGTAAGTTCCCACTAGATCCTTGTGGATCTAGTGTCCTGTGTCCTTCATCAGTTAGGATTCATTGATGGCAGCCTAAATAGATACTCCAGTGATTTCTGTTTATCATATGTTTGCAGCCTCATTAAAAATAAAGAATAATGCTTTGAAACAGCCTGGAATTAAATTGATTCCAACAGCTTTGAAAAGCCACAAATGCAAGTACTAAAACAGTGTTAGTCTTCTCTGCTACTGGTATGGTCAGGCAAGGATGGCCTTTATGAATAAATTCCTGCTGTTTTTAGACTGGAATGTGATCAAATGTCCTTGTTTTAGCATGTTCTGCTCAGCTATACAGGCCCAAGTGTAGTCTTCTGTCATGAAATGGAACCCTGACATCAGTTTCCCCAACCCAAAACTATGGTTCTAACCAAGTGGCAACACACGTCTTTGGATGGAGAAATTCCCATTTGCACTGTAAGGCCACAAAGCTGTTTATTCAGTAAACCAAAGAAACAGAAATCTACACTAGTATTTATTGTGGTTTAGATTCATTTTTTAAAAATGATTTTATTTTGATACAGGGTCTCACTACACATCTTGGACTTGTAGTGATCTTCCTGTCTCAATCTCCCTAGCGATGGGATTACAGGCATGCATCACCACATCTGGTTTTGGGGCCAATACACCATGCAGTACCAGAGATCAAACTCCAGACCTTGTGCTTGTCAAGCAGGTGCTTAGACTGCTGAGCTATCTCCCCAGCACTGTGATTCAGATTTAAAATGCCCCCTCACAAGTGTTGTGTTCCAAGGTGTGGCTTTCAGAAGATGATTGAATAAGTTCATTGATGAGTTCATAGCTAAGTGTGCTATTTAAAAGGTGGGGGGCCTTGTCAAAGAGCTGAGTCATTGGGGACATGACATAGCAGGATGTGTTCTTGTTCCTGGTTCTTCATTCCTTACTCCACTTCCTGGTTACTGGGGATTCAACAGCTTTCTTCTTCCATATCTCTCCATTACACTGTTTCCTGCTTGGAGCAAGCTGACAATGCATGGGCTGAAGCCTTATAAACCACCCTTTCTTTAAATTTTGGCTGTCAAAATTTTGAGCCAGTAACAGGCAACTAATACAATGTTCATTTGAATTCAACTAATTGATGAAGAGCCGTATGAGTGGTGCCACTGTGCAGCAGGAATAATAGAAGCACAATTTGCGTATCCTGTGAAATATTGTTGCCCAAAAAAGGCATTATGAATATTGCTAGGAAAGCCAGGGAAGGAACCATAGATGATATCACATTTGAAAGAGTAAAACTTGGGGTATATCTCAGTGGTGAATGTGTGCCTGGCAAGAGGAAGGTCTTGAGTTCAACTCCTGGAACACACACAAAGAAGAAAGAGTGGCTTACAAGAGGCAAAAAAAGTAGGGGGGAAAAAGCAGGAAGAGATGGGTAGTTTGTTGTAACATGAGTGAAAGAGTGAGTGGCTGGGGAAAAGGCTGCAGTAACAGGATAGTCCTGATGGTCCACAGTAGGGCTTCTATCCAAACAGCAAAAAGGAGCAAAGGCTCAGGCTGAGGATGTGGTGGGAATGAAGACAGAGAGTGAAGCAATCACACAAATGGCTATAGCAACCTCAAAGCCTGATTATCTCATGTTAACTTAAGGCTTAAAAAGACTTGTTTTGGTAGCATCTTTCTGCCAATAGACAGAACAAAATATAGAGCTATAGAATGGACCAGGGTTTTTGATGTTATCCACGGGTATCTGACGTCTTCGCATTCAGAAAAAGAAAGTGAAAGCGCAAAAGACACAACTCACTGTCGTGATTTATCTCTGGATCTCCCCTCCAAGGCTCATGTACTCAGAGGTGGGACTTTGGGAAGGTTATTGGATCATGGAGGTGTGATACTCATCAGTGGATTAGTCTACTAATGAATTTATAGCTAAATACAATGCTGGGAGGTGAGGCTTGGTAAGAGGAGCTGGGTCAAAAGGGCGTGGCCCGGAAGGTGGTATTTCACTCCTCCTACCTAGAACCTTCTCTGGCTTCATCATCTTGGAGCCTGTCTAGTGAGATTCCTGCCATTTCTGCTGGCAGCAGCTGCACTCAGGTGGGTCTTTGGATGGGGCGCCCTGCCAGCGAGCTTCCTGCCTCCCCACCACCTTCACACTGTGCAGCCATCTGGAGCTCTTCCCAGACATTATCAGAAAGGACTGCAAGTCTCTCACTCTCCTCACGGTATTACTGCCAAGCTTGCTCAGTCAGCTAGACCAATACCCTTCTCTTCCTACATCTGTTTCATTGACTATCTGCCAGGCACTGTGCTAGATGGTGGACAAAGTGGGTAATGCACTGTTCCTGCCCTCTTGGAATTTATGGTCCATAAGGAAGCAGGCCACATTTACAGTTAATTTAAATTATCTGTCAAGATTGTAACAGATATGTAAACAGAGTGCTGTGGACACAACATCTAGCCTGGGAGAGGATGCCTCCTGGTTCCAATGTAATTTTCTCTGCTGGCACACAGCCCCACACCTGGCATACAGATGGTCTCCAGAAGGTGAAACTCATTTTCTTGCAGAAAAACACATGTCTGATTTGTACAACCTTTTGCCCTGTTACAGATCCTATAACTACTAAGAGGCCTGGTGTTCTTTAACCTTAGGACAAGGTGGCATTTTACCTTCAAAGGATCATAGCCAATGTGATTAGAGGTAGCCCCATTCTGCAAAAACTTATTCTCTCCTTCCTTTGTGGCACTGGGACAACACAACACTCACATCCCACTATGGTTTGACACTGTGTATCTCTCCACACAGTCTATGTGTTACAAAGTTCCCACTTTGGCACTATGGGGAGATGGCGAAAACTTGAAGAGGTGGGACATTGCTGGAATTCCTTGGGAGCACGTCCTTATGGGACATATGGGACCTTGTTCTCTTCTCCTTCCCTCTGCTTCCTGTCCATGGAGTAATCGGCTGTCCTCCACCATATGCTCCCAGGGCAGTGGGGTCACTCAAGCACAGAGTGAAACTTCCAAAACTGTAGGCAAAACCACACTGATTATGTTGCCTATTTGTTTTAGTAATGAGAGCTGACTGTGCCAATTAGTCATAGTAGCCAATTTGTCTGGATTTAGAGACCCCTGGAGAGGCTAACAGATTATGGGAGCACTACACTCATCCCTGCTAATCCACTGATGCTCAAAGCTTAATGTGTTGCTCCAAGATAGAACACCATTGGTGGTGACTCACTGGGGGCATGACTTTAGAAGGTGTATCTCTTGCCACCAGTCTTTCTTTGTGCTCCCCTTCGTGGCTGCCATGAAGCAAGTGTCTTTGCTACTTTTTCCATAATGTTTCTGCCTTACAGTCACCCACATATGGACTGAGCTGTCTAAATTCAATGAGCCAGATATACCATTTTCTCTTTAAAATATGGATATTGAATATTTTTGTCCCAACAATAAGAACACTAATTAACACACTATCTCAGTTACTTTTCTTTTGTTGCTGGAACAAAGTACCCAACACCCAGATGTAAGTAAGGAAAGGCTTATTAGACTCACAGTTTGTGGAGGTTTCAATCCATACTTGGCTGGCTCCAAGGCAGAGTGGTGCATGGAAGAGAGCAGCAGTTCACTATGGCAAAAAAACAGCAAAGGGCAAAGGGAGGAAACACAGCAGCTGCCTCTCTCTCTTTTCTTTATAAGAAGGATATCCTGAGGTGGGAATGTAGAACTCACACAATGTCCATGCCCTCCTGCACAGGATGAAGATGTTGACAAAGAACCCTGGCTCCCTGTTGAGTCACTTAGTTAAACTTCTAAATCTATCAAGTTGACACAATGTATCAGCCAGTACATACAATGACTACACTCAATGTCTAACCCACCATCATTTATAGAGCAAAGAGAAATTAAATATAATTAAAGTAATTAGAATATAAAATCAGTTTTTGATAGCCTGTCTTTAAAAGTAGTCATCAGAATATAGTGCTCAGTTTACTATTATATGGTAATAAATTTTTAAAGCAAGTATGTGTGCCCAGATGCAAACATAATTTTTACTCCTTTTAGTTACATCAGGCAGTTATAAACATTAAAATTATGTTATCATAACTAAATAAATTTTACAGAAAACTCAATCTCATTAGTATCATGAAAATTCACTGTATCACAGGGATATAGATGCACCCATATGAATAGAAGCACAATTTTTTATATGTCCATATCTTGTATTCTGAGTCATTATATTTAAGATAACAGTATGAAATTTATTAACTATTTTTATCTTACTATTTTGTTATGAAATTCTGTCTTACCTTTTTCAATAAAATAAAAGAACAAAGTAAAAAGACAATGTCCAGCCTCATAAAAAAACTTCATTTCCACGGTGGTTGTATCAGTCTACACTCCCACCAACAGTGGAGAAGGGTTCATTTTTCCCCACAACCCTGCCAGCATTTGTTATTGGTTGATTTATTTTTTTATGATAGCCATTCTTTCTGGGGTACAATGGAATCTCAATGTGTTTTTAATTTGAATTGCTCAAATGACCAGTGATGTTGAACTCTTTTTATGTTTTTATTTGCCATTTGTATTTCTTCATCTGAGAATTCTGTATTCATCTCAGATGCCCATTTTTAGATTGTGTCTGAATTTTGGGTGTCTGAGTTTTAAAAATTCTTTATATATTCTACATATAAGTCCTTTGTCTGAGGGACAGTTGGCTAAAATTGTTTTTTCCAATTCATGGGTTTACTTTTTACTCTGTTGGTCATTTCTTTTGAGGTTCAAAAAATTTTTAATAAAATGAGATTCTGCTTGTTGATTCTCTAAAGTACTTTGCATATAGTTTGGTTTTTATTCATGAATTCTATGACTATACCTATGTTTTTCAGATTTCTACCTACTTTCTCTTCCAGCAGATTTAATGTTTCTCTTTTTTAACATTTATCTCTTTCATGATCCATTTTGACTTTAGTGTAAGGCAATAGACATTGGTGTAGTTTTTGCCTTTGACAAATGGAAAGCCAGTTTTTTCAGTACCATTCATTAAAGAGGCTTTTTTTCCAGTGAATACATTTGGTTCTTTTGTCAAAGATAAAGTAGCTGAATGTGTTTGTAGTTGTTTCTGCATCTTCTAATCTGTTTTGATTATCCTCAGATCTGTTTTTGTTGTTTGTTTTGCCAGTACCACATTGATTTTAATCATAGTAGCTTTGTAGTATAATTTCAAGTCAGAGATTGGGATGCCTCAGTGTTGCCTTTGCTGTTCCAGGTCTCTTTTCATTCCAGACAAATTTTAGAAATGTTTTCTCTAGTTGTGTGGCATTTGCTAATGGAATTTTGGTCGAGATTGCATTAAATCAGTGTAATAGTTTTAGAAGTATGGCCATTTTCATAATGTTGGTTTTTTCTATCTATGAGCAAGGAATAGCTTTCCATTTTTTGAAATCCTCTTCAAACTCTCTTTCAAGATACTATAGTTTTCAGGGTACAAATCTTTAATCCTTTGTTAGACTGATTTCTAAGTACTTCAGGATTTTTGGGGGGTGCTATTGTGAAGGATTTGGTTTCGCTAATTTCTCACTGAATGTTAGAAGAATTTATTGAGTTCTGAATATTGACTTTGTATCCAGCTATGCAATTAAATTTGTTATTAAATTTAGAAATCTTTGATGGAGTTTTTGGGGTCTTCTATGTAGTGTTCTAGCATCTGAAAATAATGATAAGTTAACATCTTCCTTGCCTATCCTTATTTCTTTTATTTCTTTTTCTAGTCTAATTGCTCTGGCTAATGTTTCCAGAACTATATTGAGAAGGGTTGGTGGAAGTAAATATCCTTGTCCTGTTCCTTATTTTAGATAGGAAGCTTTCAGTTTTTGTCTGCTTAGTATGTGATGGAGATTCCTCTAAAAACTGGATTTGAGGTCCCATTCAGTCCAGCTATTCCCATTGTGCATATTTATCCAGAATTGAAAAAACATCATACCACAGCAATATATGTGCACCCATGTTTATAGCAGCACAATTTTTAACAGCTAAATCTTGGAAACAGCCCAAATACCCATCAACTAAGGAACGGATAAAAATATGATTTATGGTATTTTTATAAAATCAGTTATTACTGAGCTATAAAAAGGGCAAACTGGAGACTTATGGGTAAATGGATGCAACTAGAGACCATACTCATAAGGAAAATAAATCAAAACACATGCATAAATATCATATTTTCTCATGACTGCGAGAAACAAAATGAGTAAATAAGATCCAAAATGTACAACAGATATTGTGAATTAGGAAGAAACTGTTCAAAAGTTAAGAAAAACTGTGATGGTGGAAATGAAGGATGGGAAAAAGAAAAAAATATATACACAAGATAGTTAAGACACTTACACAGCTAAATTCTGTTAGTTAATTTAAAAGAACAGTTAGTATTTATATTGTTTGATCCGTTTTGCATGCCTGTACCTGATAATCTGAGCAACTACTTTGAAGATAACAGTACGCAATGTAATAATCACTGTTAATTTTCTATCATCTTGTTTTAAAGTTCTGTATCATTTTTATTGTTTTTTCACTTTAAAACAAAATAATCATGTTCTAAGCAATGTTAGTTATTCTATTTATATATCTTATTTACCTCATTCCAGATGGTTTTTTATGAAGATAAAATGTCTGGGCATAAGAGAAGCAATAACATTCTAACACCCCTGAGCTTTACATCATCTGAAACTGACTTCCCAAGTTTTACTAGATAAAAGTTGATATCTGGAAGACTGTGTAATTATTATTGTTACCAAATAGTTATTGTCCTTTCCTACTTCCTTAATGTTGGTTTCCCTTGAAATATGAATGACTGTGATAACAGATGCTTTAAAAGCATCGGTTGGTTCTAAAAACTAATTTTCTTTCTGTCATATGGTTGGTACACCCTATTTAGGAATTGTTCTCTCAGCCTCGGTCTTTGCATAAAGATGCAGAGCAAAACCCCAGTCATCTTCTAGGAGCATGTGACATACGCTGGAAATGATTCCTTGTTGTTGGTCACTGGTGTTTGGAAGTTTGTTACTACAGAACAACCCAGCCTACGCTGGTGAAGGCTCACGGCCTGCAAGGTTCTCATATCTGCCGTCCTCCTTCTTCATGAGCACCTCTTTCTTGCTGTTCCACTCTTCACTGACTTCTTTTCCACACACTATGACTTTTTATAAATTCCTCAGAACTTCCAAATATTTTCTTGTTTAAGGACCATTACACATTCTATTTGTTCTGCTTCAAACTGAATTTTTTTCTGAGTTCTACCGTCCCTCCTACTCTCTTGATATGGCAGATGCCTACTCATTCTTTCACTCTCAAGAAAACTGTTTTACCTTCTCTAGAAAAAGAAAGCCATAAAATCAGTTACTATAACTATATTCTATGTGTTCAACCAGAAATATGGATATGGAATATACCAGAACTTCCCACATAGAACTTCTAGAAGAAATTATACGGACATTATTATAATAGATACACTGAAAATTAAGAGATTATTGACCAAAAAGAGAGGAAATTAGTAAGAATACAGAAGTAAGCAAGACTATCAACTGATTTAATCTAATCTATAAAACCCTTTAACCAACAATAGCCTGCCCTTTTCTTTCCCAAGTACACACAGAGCATTTGCCAATAGACAATGTTTTGGGTCTTAAAACTGCTCAATAAATTTAAAATAATTCAAGTCATATAAGGTATTGACTCTAATAATTATGGAATTAAATTAGAAATCAAACTAGAAAAAAAACCCTAAATAATCTCAATATTTGGAAACTAAGTAGCACACTTTAAACAATTTGCTAATCAGAAAGAAAACAAGAAAATTATAAACTATTTTGAACTGAATGAACATGAAACTCCAGCATATATTTTATAGGATGCCACTATTGCAGTGCTTATGGAAATTTTTAGTTCTACTACAAGTATTTGAAAAGAAGAAATTTCTCAGATCAACTGATCTCTGTATAAGAAAAGGAAGAATCCAAGAATAGGAAGAGGAAATATGGAGAAGGGAGAAAACAACAAAGGTTGGGGAAAGTGATTAACAATATTTAAAATAGCACATTGAACTGGGATGAGGGAAAGGAGAAAAGAAAGAAAAAGGAGAGGGAAAAATAAAAATATATGTAATAACTGTGCTTTTAAACTCAATGTTTTTAATCAGAAAACCCCCAATAAATAGTATGTCTAAAAGATCAATATCCATACTTTACATTCATCTCAAAAAGAAACTACATAAACTATGAAAACATAGAAATTAAATGCAATCTTAAGCAATTAGTGGATCACAGAAGAAATTATGGATGAAATATGACAATTTCTATAATTAAATGATGATGTCAGCACATTTCAGAACTTGTGGGACACAATGAAAGTAGTCATACAGAGAAAGATTATATCTATGAGTGCCTAAAACAGAAAAACAGAATGAGGTCCAATAAATAAACTAATGATGCATAGCAAGGTCCTGAGAAAATAAGAACTGTTCAACTTCAGAGCTCATATAAGGAAGGAAATTATAAATATGAGGAAGAACTCGATGAAATGGAGACTAAAACTACAAAGAATCAATTAAATGAAGAGCTGATTCTTTGACAAAATAGACAAAATCTTATCCAGTCTTACTGAAGAAAGAAACTATACAAATCAATGTAATTAGAAATAAAAAGATGAAATTACAATAGAAATGGTTATAATCCACAAAATTATCAGCACTTACTTCACAAACCTATATATCAAAAATTAAAAAACATTGAAGAAATAGAGAGATTCTTAATTATCCATAAACTACCAAAACTAAACCAAGGAAATTTAAAAGTTTTGAATAATTCAATGACATGGAATGAAATTGAAGCTGTAATTATAATTTTAAAAAACTAGAAATTAAGAAAAGCTCAGGACCTGATAGATACACAATCAAATTCTGCACAAACTTCAGGGAATCTAACATCTACACTACCCAAATTCTTTAATGAAACTGAGAGGGAAGGTATACTCCAAAAAATCATTCTTGGATGCTGACATTATTATGATCCCCAAATCAAACAAGGATCCAATCATAAAAGGAGGTACAGGCCAGTTTCTCTAATGAAGATAGATACAAAAATCCTCAGCAAGATGTGTATTGCCAAATAGAATGCAACAAATAATCAAAAACATCACTCACCATGACCAAGTAGGCTTCATTCTAGAGATGCAAGAATGGTTCAATGTATACAAACAAATGAATGTAATTCATCATGTGAACAGAAGCAAGAACAAAAATTACATGGTCATGTCAATAGACAGAGAAAAGACCTTTGCCAAAATCCAAAGTCTGTTTGTGACTTAAAAAAATTAAAACCCTATAGAAAATAGATGTAGAAAGACTGTATCCCAATCTGATAAAAAAAAATCTACTTCCAGCATCACAGTAAATTGCAAAAACCTGAAAACTTCCCCTCTAGAATCATAAACAGGATAAGAAGGTCCACTGTCATCATTCATATTCAACTTGGTCAACAAAATATTATTTTGGCATCTGTGCTCTCTTTTTTCATTTAGACTCTAATTCAGTCACCCCTGTACCTTTTTTTTTTTAACCTACTCAGTCCTTGTTGTATTTTAACAGCATTTGTGGGCTCCGACTCTATAACACTTAACATGAATTGGCTTAACATTAAACTTTTATAAATTTGGTGTTTAACCTAGACAAGCTCTTGGAAAATTTTGAAGACTTTTTTCTTGTGATCCTCACTGCTTTAGTTTTAAAGGCCAACTGAAGCACTGACAAAGTACCTGACATCCAGAATTAAGGAAGAAAAGGTTTAACTCATGGTCTGTGGAGGTTTCGGTCCATAATCACCTAGCTCCAAGGCACATGGCAGGGGGCAACAGTTCATGGTGGTAGAAAACAGCAAAGAGCAGCAAAAACAGCCAGAGCAAGTCTCTTTACCTCCCTTGTGTTGTAAGCAGTCTGCCTGCCCAGGACAGGAGCAGCACTCAGACCACAATTGCAGCATTGGACCAATGAAAAAATTCTTGAGGCCCTCTCTGTGACTGCATGAGACTTTGGGGGGACATCTAGACGCAAACCACAGCAAACATAATTTTGGCTGCTCTTGAATGAGAGCTCTGTGTGTGCATTGTCTCCCATGTGGCTGGGAATCCAGGTATGTGCCATTGTCCTTGGGGTGGCCAAGTAAAGCAGAGAGCTGGAAACAATCTACTCACCACATGGTTCTACCATTGGCCCAGGGAAGTTGCTACCATCAGACAATAGGAGCAGCAGTTAGGTGTGCAGGGAGGGCAGGGGCTCAGATGCTAGACAAGACGGGCATAGGAAAGGCCTGGCTTCCCAGCACCTGAGCAGCCCAAGCTAGGGTATGTAGTCAGAGTACAGACCATGCTCCCATGGAAACTAACATAATGTTTTCACAGAGTGGGTGTTTGGGCTCCTGTCACCTTCCCCAGCAGCTCACACTCACAACCTTTGCATCCCTATTATACACACCAGCCTCTAAAACTTCTGGAGATGCAGGCTTTGGAGTTTCTCTATCAACCTCATCCAACTCTTGGTCTTCCCAAGGGGCCGGTAGTGAAATGTTTTTCTTCTTCGTCACACTTTTCTCTCTTGTCCTGTTCTGAAATAGAAACTTTTTGGTTACCAGTACTTAGCAGACCTAAAACAGACTTTTTATCAGGCCCCAAGTTGAAAAGTTGGGGCTGGGTATTTGGCTCAGGGGTAGAATGCTTGCCTAGCAAGCTGGAAGCCCTGGGGTCAGTCCTCGGCACCAAAACCAAAAAATAAACCTCCCCTTAAAAAAACAGTTCAACCAAAAACTCAGTGGAATAAGTGCTTCCCTGGCAAGCGCAAGGGCTTGAGTTCAATCCCTGGTTCCGGAAAAAAAAAAAAAAAAAAAAAAAAAACAAACACAGTAAAATCAAAAAAGACCAAAACAAACAAGACAACCAAGTTGAAAAGTTATCAGGGAAATAGTTTCTCCTTTGCCATGAGCTCTCTTTAAATTTTTTTCTGCCTCATCCCAATTTTGAATATCCAAGGTTCCTGCCTGTGGAATCCACAGATTACAATTAACAATTTCTTATAACACTATGGTCAACTTGCCAGTGCTGACTCAAGCTCTGGCTTGCTCCAGCGACATATGCAGTGACTGTATGCATGTTTGTTATTTTACAGACAAGTCCTGCCCCATTTCCCAGCTAACTGAAAACCTTCTGTAGTGCCAAATGCTTTACCTTCCACCTCTGCTTAGGCATCCCTGAATTGGTCGTACAAAGTCCTCTTGCTCTCTCTGATCCTGCCTTCCCACTCAGGTGAGTCTTTCTCTCAGATCTTAATTTAGGAAGGTCCTGATAATGTGCCAAATATCTAGGACCTGGCCAAGGTCCCCAACTGCCTGTATAAGGATGAATACTTGTACATCCTTATATGTGTATTAAGACAGTATCATCCTTTCCATCACCTGAAACAAATTTAGTAATTCATAAAAGGGGAGCTGGGTGGTCAGTGTCTTAGGATGGGCCAAGAAGACAATGATTCCTCATGTGGCCACTATTTATTGGGTCTACATAATAATTGGGATGATTGAATGACTCACAGGTAGTGGTGATCCTATGCTGATGTATCCTTGCTCTGGAGCTTCATAGCGTCATGGGACCATTAAAACTCCATCAAGATCTTCCAGGCTTAGCCTCAAATTATAATTTGTGGTCCCCAACTCAATGAATGAATTTATTTTATTTTATTTTATTTATTTGCAGAACTGGGGATTGAACTCAGGCCCTTACGCTTGCCAGGGAAGCGCTTATTCTACTGAGCCATTTCCCTGGCCCCCTTCAAAGAATGAATTTACTTATCTAGTTCTTCCTTATAAACTAAAGTCTGTTGTCGCTTTGTTTTTTTTCTCATTTCTTCTTCACAGTTCTGCTTCCTAGAACATTGAGAAAATCTTGTATTTTTTGACAAAATTTTGATGTATTTGATGTTATTAAAATAATTGTCCCTCAAATATTTGAAGACAGCTAATGTCTGTCCCCTTCAAACTACTACAGGACAAATTTACCTCTAGATATTGTCTTTGAACTATCTCTTGAAAAACACCTATTTCTTGGTCAGTATATTCTGGAGGCTCTGAATTTGTTATATTTATCTTTTCTTTCTTTTTTTGTATTTTAGGGAAGGGTCTACAGGGTGTTCAGGGGCTCACTACTAGATCGGACTCGTAGTGATCTGCCCGTTTACAGCTTCCCAAGAGCTGGGATTACAGGTGCAAAGGCCACCATGCACAGTCTCAGTTGCTCTCTCAGCATGCCCCAGGGGCAAGGCCAGCTTGGCAGGCCTGGGGATCAACCCCCAGCCCCTGTACCTGCTTATAGGTGCTTTAATTTGCCGAGCTATTTGGTTGGCCCTGTTATATTTATCTTAATTTGGAATCTTGAGCATTGAAATCAGTGTTTCAGCTGTAACCAGTCAGTGGAGAAACCTACTATGCTTACTGTTTTCTGGACTTCGATACCACTATCATATTAGTGCAATTTTAAAAAATATTAGCAATTCCATTAAGTTGTTGGTTTATGTTATAGACATACAAAAACCTCATGCCTGTTTCACACCAACTATTGCTGATCCACATCTCCCAATTCTGAATTTAGGAAGTTGAGTTTTCAAAAGTATATATAGAACAGAACACTTAGATTTTGCCTGTCATTTCAACCTGTCAAGAATGGTTTGGTTCTTGATTTTATCACAAATCATATTCTTAGTAAAAAGCTGGAAAGGATATCATATCATACCTTTTCCAGCTTTCTTCCACCTCCAAACTGGATAAGCATGTCCTCTATGTCTTTATCAAATCTCTGATAAAAATGTTAAGCACGACAGAGTTCTATAATTTACCTCTAGGTACTGTCTTCAGGTTTCATGAATTTGTCCACCAAATATTTCCGAGCACCTCTTATATACCAGAAACTATGTCAAAGGAAAAAGAAGTGAAGTGTAAAACTATTTAAGATATGATTCTGACTTCAGAGAACCTTTGCATTTAATCAATAACACAGTACCAGTAACATTTTGAGGAAGATTTTGAAGCAACAATCATTCCATGAAACTTTAATTTTTTTTTTCATTTTTAACACACCAAGAGTATAGATAATACAATTTATAACCAACCTAGAATACAATAAATCTCATAGATCTGGGTCTAGCAGTTATGTATATACAAGATAGGATAGATATGCAGCTACTTTCTCTTAGTTCAATGAGAAGAAAGGTTTGTACTAGTATTATTTAGACTAAGATATCATGTCTGCATCTTGTCCTCTGAATAACTACCATGGAGACAATATGCACTGTATTAATTATTGTAATTATCCTACTAACCTGTTTTGAAACTATTTTATTGCTATTTGATCTTTTTCTCATTAAGATGAATAAAAAATAGAAAAGATAGATAGATAAATAAATTTGTTTTTAAAAAGAGTGCAATAAATCTCTGACAAACTCCATTATTTAGAACATAAAGTTAAAGAGAAAAAGTGAAGCTAGTTCAACCAAAGTCATCTTTGTAAAGCTGTATCTGTCCATAGAGATCCATCATTTTTTACTTTTTTTTTTTTTTTTTGGACTGGGTCTACAGGGGTTCAGGGTCTCACTGCATAGATCAGACTCATGCTGATCCTACTGTTTACAGCCTCCCAAATTCTGGGATTACAGGTGCGCACCACCACACCCAGTCTCAATTGCTGTCTCAGCGCACCCCAGGGGCGGGGCCTACACAGCAGGCCAGGGGATCAAACTCCCAGCCCCTTCATCTGCCTAAGTAGGTGCTTTAATCCGCTGAGCTATTTGGCCAACCTCATCATTTAAAAAACAAAAAAAAACAAAAATGTGAGCCAGTCCTAGATTTAAGTCCTACTTTCACTACATGTTAATGTTGCAACACTGAGCAAGTACTTATTTCTCTGAAACTTTCTTGCATTGGGGTGATAACCATGCATATGTCATAGAACGATTACAAGGATCAAAATTTTAAAAATACGTATAATATCATTAAAATTAGTTGCCTTTCTCCTAAAAGTCCATGTATTATTTGGAAGTATGAGAGTTTTTCCAGATCTCAAATTTATTAGTCTACATTTAGAGTTCTACTGCTTCATCTGGCTCAAAGTAAGGTAACATTTCTCCATCTCCAGTGCTGAGGCCCGTTCCTTCTCTGTGATTTCTTTATCCATAAGGTAGAGTTTGCACCTGTGATTATTTCAGGACTCTAAGGTGTTTTTCATTTGGATCTAAAAAGAAGGATGTTGGTTTTAAGGGTCTAAGTCCTTTTCTACAACCCTTCCATTATACAGAATTACAGTTTTTTGAAGTGATGTCTCCAATTTGAATTCTCCTCTACTCTCCGAAGACCAGGAAAGCATAAACCTTGCTTTGGCAATCAACTAACTCCAATTAGCCATGCTAATTCTAAAAGCTTGTCAATATATTAATTTCTCTGACTCTGAAAGCTTAATGATCTGTTAGTCTACTGAACTCCAAAAGCAAATGGACATGTACTTGTGGATTTGATTTCCAGCTACTTTACAGGGAGCAAAGTCTCCAAGGCGGTGCCACTCAATGCTTCTCAAGTTTAGTGGAGAGAAATATTACTTGTAATGAATCATCCAAATGGTTTGCAACTGGCCCATTCTCCTAATATTATGTACTTGCTTCTATATTCTTGCCTCTTTTTCATATTTTGCTTTTATTTTATCTCATTTTGCTTATACTTACAATATTTGTATCCTGCTCAGAAAAATGTACTTCTTGTGGTGGCTTAGTAGTCATTTCTTGAGTCCTTTATTTTGAGTCCTTTTATTGTGTAGACCTCTTGTCAGTTATTTTCCCAAAAGGAGCTACTGAGTACTAAATTCTGAGATTTTTGGTCACTATAAGTCTCTGCATGTGTTAATATACATGAGTAATGTACTGCAGCTTTCACATGTACAAGATTCACTGTGCCAAAGCTTAAGGGCAGATTGATCACTTCTACCAGGGTGATTTTTCTTTCTTGTGCATGTATTTCCTGTATTTTAGTACCTTAGCTATAATATGTATTACTGTGGATCATTCTGAATAAAAAAATGTCCAGAGGTTAGTAACAGTTTAGTCTGTAAAATTTTCACTTGGGGAAGTTCTTTTGTATTTTGTCTTTGAATATATCTTGATGTATTTGTTGCATCCTCAACGTTAAGGTTTTCCACTGTGTGCATGTGGACCTTCTTGTCTGTCCTTTTTACTGGTTTAGTCTCTGTATTTCACCTTAATTTGTTGTGATAGTCCTAAGCCTTTCCTTTATTGTCAGAATTTGATTTTAATGTTTCCAGTTAATCTCTTTGCTATTTTAATTTCATTTATTAATCATTTGACACTATTTTCCCTTAGTTTTTGTGATTTCTGCTTTCATCTCCATTAATTTAAACAGTCTTCTGCTTAAACTCTCATTTTACTGAGTGTTTTCATTAAATTATTATGGGAAATAGAGCAATTGTATTTTATTTTCTTTTGTTTCTTGATTTGTGTTTTCTCCAAGGTTCAGTGTTTTGTCTTTGTGTGTGTGTGTCTTGTCACAATTAATACAGAAATTTATGTATCTGTTGCTGTTCTTTTCATCTGGTTCTTTCTAAAGTTACTCTATCTAAGCAATTCATTTTTCTGATGAAATGATGAAATCTAATCTAATCTAATCTGATGAAATCTAAGCAATTCATTTTTCTATCTTGTCCCACTTATCTGGAAACAGAATGTTTTCTAACTTGAACATAGTTAAAGACAACCTACGACGTTCTATTACTTGTCTATATCCAGGTAAAACAGTGGGTAGACAAGAAACTATGGTCCTCACTCTCCTTTGAGACTTGAAAATCTTAAACCAGTTTGCTTCATTTAATCTGGAAATATGTCTAATTATCAAAGAGGAGACCCTGAAGATCCTCATTCTGTGCAGGCTAACTTTCTTTTTATCCAGTAGAAAAAATCCAGCTCTCCATATTTTATTTTATCCTTGTATCACATGTTGATTAATATTTTTTCAGTTTCTTGTTCAAGAAAGGAAAATGATAAGGTCACCCCTTCATTCTACTTCTCTCCAGAGTTTGGGCATTATACATTATCTGAGGATTTTCTGAACATATCAACATATCATCTAGAGAAAGGGGGGCAAGTCAGGAAACTAGCCTCACTTGCTAATAGTGGCTTCCTATTCTCCATTCTAAAATCATGAATATCTCTCCTTAGCTGTTAGGCTTTAAATTTATTGCACTGGGTTTTCCCTCTTCCTTTATTTGGATTCCGTTGCAGAAATTTGTGTTTTTTAGCTTTTACTATAGTTTGTTCATTTTGATAGAAGTTTACAATGTTAAAATTTGAAATGCTATTTTGACTTTCTGTTTTTGTTTTTTTTTTCTAAATTTTTAGTTTTTATTACTATGTGTTTAGAGCACATAATGATTAGATCCTTCATGAGGGATTGGTACATGTCCATCACACATCTTAATGCTTTCGTTCATCTGCTTCCTCTACTCTCCCTCCATCTTTTGATTCTCCTCACTTCTGCAAAAGATCTATCTCCCTACTTCTTATTATTCGTCTTTTTTTCTTCCTGCACTCACTTTGTAAACCCTCAGTTGTGCACTTCTGAAGATGCACAGTAGAAAGTTGTCTCCAGCCTGGGGAGAATGATAGCTGCACTTCCCAGCAAAGATTTGTGCCAAGAGGATTCTTAGAACTGAGTAACTAGTTCGTGTCAGCTTGAGACCAATTCAAGTAAGTGCAGAAGATCGTACACACGTGTTTGGGTACATTTTGTATGCCTGGATTTATCTAATTTTTCTTATCTTTATTTCATCATTTCTTTAAAAAAGGTATTTTTGTACTGTAAGTGTCTTTGTAAACAAACTCAGATTCTTTATATAAGGAGAGATACCAGCATATAAATAAACAGTTGTACCAGGAGGTCTTCCTTCCTACTCTCTCTCTCCCAAGGTGGCAGATCTATTTCTTGACTCTCTTAGTTTTGACATGGCTTAATGTCAAATGCTTTGTTGTTATCATCAGCAGTCTTTGAGACACAGGGTTGCTTTAGCTCTCCTGCTATTATTCTGAAGGCTGATGCCAAATTTGTGTTTGTTCTTAATTATTCGCCCTTCCTTCTATCTGCATTGAACTATAATTTGCTTTTTTCTGTTCTCATTACCTCTTGATACGACTCAAAGTCCTGTAGGTGGATAAGATAACTGGCTATTGATAAACAATCTAAAAATACTTGCACCAAAAATTTTTGAATCATGAATTCACTGGATTTGGAGAAGAAAAGTTGTATAAGTGTTTGCAATGTCACCTGAAACCTTGGTAAAAATAAGAGCAGGGGAAAATATTTTAAATTGCTTTGTCTCTTAAAAATTAAACAGAACATTGCATACAAAGTTGAAATCCTGTTGACCCCACACCTACAACAGTCTCACTTTTGCTTCAGAATCTTATTATCATAAATCTATATTTGAGTCAAAGTTTAACAGCTTTATGTACTTCAGTATATTCTTAAATAGTACCCAAGCCCACACACTAGATTTTCCCTGCTGCTACATGGATGAAGACGAATCATCTTTTGGGCTGGATCTGCCCATTCTTGCTTTTCCAAGAATATCAATTTAATCAATCGTTCTTTTTATTTTTCTTGTATTACCAAATTTCCTCTCTTATTGATAATTCCCAGTAACAGACAAATGCACTTGCATTTATTTGTCCATTTTGCTTTGCAAAAATCACTGGAGGCTAGGTACTGTGTAGGACAGTGCAGATCCAAGTCATAGCAGGTAGTGTCACATAGTGGGAGAGCACCTGAGAGCCATAAGCTGTGTGCACATGGGAAAGTCACCATCCAGGAAAGGAAGTGAGTCAGCAGAGAGAGTAAAAGTAAGCTTGCTTGTAACAGTTACTAACATGGTCACTAATCCAGTCCTGTGAGAGTGAGAGTGCATGTCTGTGGGATCTGGCTCACTCCTGAGAGTTAAACCAATGTCTATCTCTTAAAAAACAAACCTTCATTCTTCATTCCCTCTCATTGCTGCACTATTAAGGACCAAGCATTTAATACATGAACCTATGGGGGACAAACCTTCTCCAAGCCAAAGCAATTTCTATTTTAAAACAAGCATCTCCTCCACCTCCCATCACATTCTTCTATTCTTTCTGTAGCTCCTTGAGTTGTGGGTACAGGTCTGTCCCCAGTTCTAGCTCCACTTTCTCACACACCATGTTAGGTTTTTGTCCTTGCCACTCTACCAAGAAGTTCTCATCAACAGCACTCTGTAGTGTGAGATTTAGTCATCAGTTCTCCAGCTTTACTTATTGACCTGGATGGCATTCAGGAAGTTGACGATTCCTTTCCTCCTGATTGCTTGCTCCCTGTGGCTTTCAAAGCATGAAAATGCCTCATTCATGCTCTCCTCTTATTTGACTGGCTGTTCTTTCTGTGTAGGTCGGCCTTGAGTTATTGGAATGCCCAGTGGTTCATCTTCTTCGTCTATGTTCATACCCTAAGAGCCCCACTTAAGTTACATAGTTTCACTGTCATTACTCCATCAGAGACTCACCAAAGTTTAATGTAGTTCTCCACTTCCATTTTTTCAGCCAGAAAAATATTTCCCAAAACCTTCAGGTATATCAGATTTCTCATGAATTTTTTCTGGGACATATACCATCTTTAAAAACTTTTAGTACATGTTCACAGTACATAATTATTACATTGCTTGCATAGAGTTGGTACAGACACATAATACATTTTAATTCTTTTCATCTCTGTTCCCTCCCCTCCCTTCATCTCTTGGTCTCCTTCCCTTCTGCAAAAGATCTAACTCCCTACTTCCTATTATATTTTATTTTCCTCTTTATACTTTTGTTTCTCATATATCATGTGATATTCAAGCTGTGTGTGTCTGATTTATTTCACTTTACAGCATGTTCTCAAGGTGTGTCAATGTTCCTACAAATCACTCAAATTTATCCTTCTTTTACTCCAACATATATAAATACCACAATATCATTGTCCACTCATCTGTTGATGTGCATACAGGCAACTAGCAAGATTTAACTATTATGAATTGTGAGGCTATAAACAGAGGCATGCAGGTGTCATTATAATATAATGTCTTTAACTCTGTGTGGAAGGGAATATCTGGATCAAATGAATTTCTAGTTTGGACTTCTTCAGGAATTATCACACTTGTTTTCATAGCGGTTGTACCAATTTACATTCCCACCAACATTTTAGAAGGGCTCTATTGCCTTGTTAGTATTTGTTATTGTCTATTTCTTGATGACAGTCATTCTTTCTGGAGTAATATGTAATCTCAGAATTTTCATTTGCATATCTCTAGTGGCCAAATATATTAAAAGTTTCTTATGTAGTTATTGACCATTTGTACCCCTTCTGAGAAGTGTCCATTAATTTCAGTTGCACATTTGTTCTGGCTGAAGTTTTGATTTTTTTTTAATTTGTCCCTGAGTCCACTATATTTAAAAACCCCAAGAGTTAAATACCCCTGAGATCTTCTCTCACGTATTTCTTTGGGTTAGCTTTTTTTTTTTTTTTTTTTTTTTATTTTAGAACAGGGTCTACAGGATCTCACTGCATAGATTGCACTCATAGTGATCCTGCTGTTTTCAGTCCCCCAGGTGCTGGGATTACAGGCATGTGCTGATCACCAGCATGCCCCAGGGGTGGGGCTGGCATGACAGGCCCGGGACTCTAACTCCTGGCCCCTGCGTCTGCCTAAGCAGGCATTTTAATCTGCTGAGCTATTTGGCTGGCCCTTAGGTTGGCATTCTTGTTTCATGGGTGACAAAGATTTTACTTGACTTAAGCTCTTGCTTTCAAAGAGCATATTCTCTGAATGCATCCTTATAAGAAATGTAAGTCAAGTAAAATATTTGAGAGATTTTCATGTTTGAATATGCCTCACTTTTAAACCACTGTGTTTGAATATTTGGCTTTTAAAGTAGATCCTAATTTAAAAAATATTTAGTACATAATGTTTTACAATGTTTTTTTTAAAAAAGCTTACATTGTTTTTATTTGTTTTAGTTAGGGTTTATAGGTTTAATTCAGGACACATAAATTATAGGATTATTTTATGATATTCACCCAAAGAGTCAAATGCAGAAGAATGCAGGAGATCTGTCCACACAATAGAGACCCAAAGAATCCAGCTGAGGGTTTGGTTCTCATGGCAGTGTCCTACGTGAGTCCAGTGGAAGACCTAGAGCCCATGGCAATGTCTCATTCAAGTCTGCGTCAAGGATCTGCACTGGGAAGGCCCAGAGGTCAGCAGTGGAAGCTAGAAAATCTGCACCAGCAGAATGAAGGATCTGTGCCGGCAGGGTGAGGGAGCTGCTCTGGAGCCAGGAAGTGATACTCAGGGGAAGGACCACAGCTCCCCCAAAAAGAACCATAGCCATCCTCAGTGACAGGGAGGACCCATGCTCCTCCAATGATGTAAACATCAGAGTCATATCAGGAAAGCCAATGTGACAAGATTCTCCTGGAGAATCAGCAGCACACTATCTTCCCCTCCAATGCTCATTTTGTGCTGTTGGTAACGGTCCTCATGTAAGCCTTGCACACCCAGCACAGGGCTGATTCAGTTCAGCTGGGTGTTCCAAGCTGACCATTAGTTAATCCACCACATTATTGTTCTTGTTATACAACTGCTTTTTGGAAATCCTAAAATGTCCTCTTTAGCCCAGTATTGATTTACTTTAAGTCCAGTACTAATTTTTCTTTTCTTAATTTTTTGTTTCCTTACTGAGGCTTAAACTCAAGGCTGTGAGCTACATCTCTAGCTCATTGTACAAAATTTATAGGTTTTGAGATGGGGTCTCACTAAGTCATTAGATTGCTCACCCCAGAAGTGTTGGGATTATAGGCATGTGCCATCCTGCCCACCTTACTGTAACATTTGATGTGTATTTTGGTGAACTTTATTCTGTTATTATGCTAGTACTAAATGGTATGGACATGTCATCTTGTTCTGGAGAATTTCTCTTTAACTATGTACATAATTTTTTTTTTGAGACAAGACATTACTATGTAATTCAGGCTTCCCTGGCCTCTGGATCATGGTAATCCTCCTGCTTCAGCTTCCTGAGGATGGGATTAGTGGTATGCACCACCAAGTGAGGCTAATGTTACTTTCTTAAAAATATTTTTACTCTGCTTCATTATTATAGTATCTTTTTAATTTGGGATTTGCTGTTTTGTAGATTTTTTTTTCCTCAATCTTATCTCTGTCTTTTAAAGTGTTCCTTTCTATCTTTTGCTGCTTTTACCAAGGGGGAAAGAGAGAGTTATCAGAAAACCCAGGTGAAGAACTTCCTGATTTTTGCTTTGAAGATATAAATCTGGCTGCATCCATCAAGGAAAGAAAGGAAGTACTCACAGCTCAGGAAGCAATACCCCATGTGTCAATGTCTTGGGCCTCAGCCTGCTGACATTAGAAGGTGATAGGACATTTAGGAGCTCAGGATTTGGCCGGGGATATAGCTCAGTGGCACAGCACCTGTCTGGCAACTGCCAGGTCCTGAGTTTGGTTCCTAGTACCAAAACAAACAAACAAATAAATAAATATATCCAGCTTAGTGGGAGACCCTAGATCACTGAGCTCATACCTTCAGTTGTTTTGTTAATACCTCAGATTAGGGGACACTGGTTTCTTCCTCTTTGCTTGGCTTCACCGCAATGGCAGGAGCAGCCAACTCTGACATACTCCACCCCCAGTTGCATCCATTTACCTGTAAAAGTCTCACATTTATCTTTTTTTCTTATAACTGAGCAATACCCATTGTGTAAAAACAGCACATATTTTTTATTCATTCCTTTGGTGATGAGCGTTTGGGTTGTCTCCAAGATTTAGCTAAGACAAATTGTGCTGTTATACACATGGGTATATATATATCTTGCTGTGATATGATGTTTTTGGTTCCTTTGGAAAACTACCTAAGAGGGGAATAGTTAGCTTGAATGGGACCTCCAATTCTAGCCTTTTAAGGAAACTCCACACTGATGTCATAGTGGTTGTACCAGCCTGCACTTCCACCAACAGTGGAAAAGAGTTCCTTTTCCCCACAGCCCCTCCAACATTTTTTATTGGTTGACTTTTTTTAATTTTTTTTTAATTTTTGGTGGTACCAGGGATCAAACTCAGGACCTTGAGCTTTCCAGGCAAGCACTTATTCCACTGAACTATCTCCCCAGCCCCTGGTTGACTTCTTGATGATAGCCATTCTTTCTGGGCTAAGATGGAATCTCAACATTGTTTTAATTTGCATCTCTTGAATGACCAATGTTGTTGAACATTTTTTCATATATTTATTTGTCATTTATATTTCTTTCTCCGAGAAGTATATATTCATCTCAGATGCTCATTTTTGGATTGGTCTTTGATTTTTGGAGGCCTGATTTTTTAAAAAAATCTTTATATGTTCTAGGTAGAAGTCCTTTGTCTGAGGGACAGTTGGCTACAATTTTCTCCCATTTCATGGGTTTTCTTTTTACTCTGTTGGTGACTTCTTTTGAAGTGCAGAAACTTTTCAAAAGGATGAGATCCCAGTTGTTGATTCTTTGAAGTATTTCTCTCTCTCTCTCTCTCTCTCTCTCTCTCTCTCTCTCTCTCTCTCTCTCTCTCCTCTCTCTCTCTCTCTCTCTTTCTCTTTTGTGGAACCAGGGATTGAACTCAGGCCCTTGTGCTTGCTAGGGAAGCACTTATTCCACTGAGCCATCTCCCTGGCCCCCTGAAGTATTTCGCTTGCAGTTTGGTTTTTGTTCATAAATTCTCTACCTATCCCTGTCTGTAAGATTTCTACCTACATTTTCCTCCTGAAGATTTAGTGTTTCAGTTTTAATATTTAAGTCTTTGATCTATTTTGACTGTAGTTTTGTGCATGGTGATAGACAGAGGTCTAATTTTAGCCTTGGGTATGTAGAAAGCCAGTTTTTACAGCACCATTTATTAAAAAAGCTTTTTTTTTCTCATGAACATGTTTGGCCCTTTTATCAAAGATAAAGTGGCTAAGTGTGTTTGTAGTTATAATTTCTTATAACTTTTAAAACCAGTTTTGCATGTTTATATCTGGTAATCTAAACAAGTAATTTGAAGACCACATTATGCAATATATCAACCATTGTTGAATTTCTATTATTTGTTTAGTGAAATTCTGTATTGTTTCTTTTTCTTTCTTTCTTTTCTTTTTATTATTTTTTATTCTCTTCAAAAAAGTAAAGAAAGAAAAAGAAATCAGCTTGACAAGTTTTGGCCAGGAAAATTTTTTATATTCGATCTAGGTGTTTAAAACTAGTCCATAAATTTGAGGCATTTAAAAAATAAGTGGATACAACTGGAGACCATACTCTCAAGTGAAATAAATTGGACAGAAATGTTCAAAAAAATAAAAAAATAAAAATAAAAAAAATAAAACTAGTCCAGAGAGCTTTTTTGTATCTTTTGATAGATTCATTTGTCACTTACATTCTTTTTTCATTATTAAGAATAAGATTCTTTGGGCCAGCCAAATAGCTCAGCAGATTAAAGCTCTTGCAAGCATGCACAGGGGCAGGGGGTTCAATCCCCACCCCCACCTCCTATGCCCCCACCCTGCCATGCCAGTCCCAACCCTGGGGCACCCTGAGACAGCAATTGAATGATTGAGATTGGGCGAGGTGGTATGCAGCTGTAACCCGAGCTCTTGAGAGGCTGTAAACAGGTGGATCACTACAAGTCTAATATAGTAGTGAGACCCTGTAGACCCTTCCCTAAAATACAAAAATAAATAAATAAATAAATAAGAATAAGATTCTTTCCATGCTGGTCCTGCCCCCAGGGCATGCTGAGGTGGTGATTGAGACTGGGTTGCTGGTGCATGCCTGTAATCCCAGCATTTGGGAAGCAGAAAAGAAGAGGATCACCACCAGTCCAATCTGCACAGTGAGACTCTAAATACCCAGTAGACCCTGTACCAAATACATTTAAAAGAAAAAGGTTCTTCTTCCTTTATACATTTCAATCATGCACAAGTATTTATTTGCAAGATTTATCTGGAAAATTAGCAAAATTATCTCATTAAATTACCTGGCAGGAGTGTAATTTTAGTAGGAAGACTTTTTAAAGAGATCCATGAGTTTAAAAAATTTATTTAGGTTTTTACTTTTCAATTCAGTTTTTCTAACATTATTTTCTAAGTGTCTTTCATTTTAAAGTTAGAAATTCACTGACATTCATTTGTTTGGTTTGGCTTGGGTAGGCTTGGATTGGCTTGGCTTGGCTTGGCACTGGGAATCAAACTCAGGACCCCGCATTTGCCAAGCACACACTGTGCTGCTAAGCCATATATATCCCTGGCCCTGACCGTCATTTGTATCTGATGGTCTCTAAAAGTTTTAAGTCTCTGTTGCATCTGTACCTCAATTACTTTTCTGTAAGTTGTCTAACTTTTCTCTGCCCCTGACAAAATTTGACTATTATGTGAGCATTTTCAGATAACTATTTCCTATTATGTCCACTATTTTTTGTCTTATAGTTTATGTTTTCACTTTATTTTATTTTTATTTTTATTTGACAGAACCAGAGATTGAACTTGGGCCCTTTCACTTGCCAGGTAAGCACTTATTCTACTGAGCTATCTCCCCAGCCCTTCATTTTATTTTATTCTATTTTATTTTTATTTTTTGGTGGAACTGGGGCTTGAACTCAGGCCCTTGCACTTCCAGGCAAGCACTTATTCTACTTAGTTATCTCCCTTTTTTAAAAGAGAATAAAAATAAAAAATGCAGAATTTCAAAACAAGGTAATAGAAGATTAACACTGCTTAATATATTGCATTATTGTTATCTTCAAATTAGTTGCTCAGATTCCAAGATTTTGATGAAATACATTTCTGATTTTTAACTTTTCATTTCCAATATTATGATTTATTTAGATCTAATTTGTAATTTTCACTAATTCCTTGAATTAAAAGCAATGAGCATTTCTTTTTAAGTCCACTTATTTTCTAATAAATATATGTATATAATGTAATAAACTTATTTTAAATACTTCTTTATGTAAATAATATGAATCATTGATAAGCATTTTTATTGTTTGTTTTTAAATATTTTATATTTAACCCATGAATTAATTATTATGGTTTTCAAAGTTGTTTTTCTGGTTGATCTCTGCTTTTATTGTGCTATTAGTGGAGCATGTAGTTTGTGGAGAGCCCCGCTGGAATGGACCTAGTCAGTCTCTATCAATGTTTCATGTGTTCTTCAGAAGCGTATATGATCTTTCTTTAGTATTTGTACCAGGACCCCCTGTAGAAACCAAAATTTGCAGATACTCAAGTCCTTTCTACCAAGTGGATCAGTATCATACCTACGCACACTTTCCTGTGTACTTTAGATCATCGATGGAGTATTTAGAATGCATAAAATGAGACCAATGCTATGCAGGTACAGTGGCTGTCACATTTAGTTTTGGGGAGATAGCAGCAAGAAAGACACGGTGGAGTGCAGCTTATTTTTTCCAAATGTTTTTGCTCTGTGGTTGAATGGATAACAGCAGAGCTCACAGATACAAAGCCCACAAATAAGGAAGATCAATTGTATATTTTCTACACATCTTATTCTTGGACACAGAGTTCAAGATATCTATTACATCAAGATGCTGAGCACTGCTGTGCTTACAAATCTAATGCATTCTAATTACATTTCTGCAATTATCATTGTTTTATGTATTTCTCTTTCTGTTTTCCTGTTTGCCTTACATGTTTTGCAGCTAAATACAAATACTAAAGCCAGAGTTTACTGCCTCTAAAATTCCTTTGAGACCAAAACATGACATATTCAAAGTATTTTAAATGAGAAATATCTATAATATATGTGATTTTTCTAGGCCATAAACTTACTGAAAATACTTGCAATTGGACTTTAATATTGTGAATTATGGCAAAATTTATGACTCAAATATATATTTAAAACTGAATTGACTATCATTACATGAAAGATGAGCTGGAGAGACAGCTCAGTGGCATAAGCACCTAACTGACATGTGCAAGGTCCCAAGTTTGATCCGTGGTACTGAGAAAAAAAAGATACATGCAATATTATTTATAAAATAAAATATTATAAAGAGCCTTCTGGACATTACATTTTATGAGCCAACTCAGATATGCACAGCAACATCTCTTAATCTACTAGAAGACACCAGTTTATGGACATGAGGATATTAAAGGCAAGAAAAAAAACCAGATTCCTCAAAACGATTCATGAATCATCCTTTTATAGTAGTCTTACATGCTATATAACATAACTTAACACAACATAACATAACATAACATAACATAACATAACATAACATAACAACATAACATAACATAACATAACACCAGAACATAAATACAAATGGTATGTCAGACCTGTGGGAAAGTGTCAACTTCTTAAATTTGAAGCAATAGGAAAAAAATAAAGGGAAAAAATGACACATGCAATTTTAAAATTTCAAATAGCTCACCTGAAAAGTAGATAAATTAGAGTAAAAAGGTAAATCACAGACTGAGAACCTATAATATGAAATGAGTTAATATAATGTGCAAAGCTTATTACAATTTACAAAAAAAAAAAAAAAAGCAGGAAAAGACTAGCCAGGAAAATGAATACTTTTCCAATAGAACTTTAAGGAAATTACATTATTAGAGATAAATAAAAAGTATTCATTTCCCTGGCTAGTATTTTCCTGCTATGTTCTTTTCATCTTTTTATTTTCAATGCTGAAGAAAGGAATATTTGCTATCATTTGAATATCTGTTCCCTTAAAAACCCAGAGTGAAACTTAAGTGCTTTATAATTGTATAAAGAGGCAAGACCATTAAGAAGTGAGCAGAGCAGAGACGGGCACATTTTAGAGATGAGGGCCCAAACTGCAACCCAAGCCCCACATAATTATCACAAAGTGCAATTAGGCCCAAGTAATGAGGTTTTAGTCTAGAAGGAATATCCTACACAGTTTTTCCTTTTCCCTTCCTTCCTTTACCCCTTCTCCACTCTAGTTCCTCTTGCCTTTTAAACAATTTCCTCCACTTAAAAAATACAAAATAGTTATACTGCTAATTTGAAAGGAAAGGTTTGTGCTAATATCATTTGGAGTAATTTTTACACCCATGTCTTATACTCTGAGTAACTACTTTGAAGACAAGATGCACTGTACTATTGTTATTCTCCTTGTATTCTTATGAAATTTTGTTTTATTTTTTCCATAAGAATTTATACATTAAAATTGTTTGTTTTAAAATAAAAATAACACGGGTGTCATAGTTTCACCACCACTGGATTAGATAGAGCAGAAGGATTCCACTGTCTTGGTAGCATTGGAGGCATGAGAACAGGATAACTTTTGCTCTTTCTTCTGCACTCATTTTCCGTCGTGCATTAAAACCAGAAGACTTCTTTCTGCCAGAAGTTGGCCCCTTGATATTGGACTTTTCGATTGCCAAAAATGATAAGCTAATGCCTTTCCCTTTGTTATAAATTACAGGCTGTCCACCTTCTAGGTCTCCTCCCTGAAGAGCTTAAGACATCATACTACAGTATCACATGCACACCAATGTTTACAGCAGCACAACTCACAATACTATGTCCTGGAAGCAGCCTTTAAACCCATCAACAGATGATTCGATAAGGAAAAATGTGCTATCTATATATAATAGAACACTTTTAGCCATAAAGAAGGATAGATTTGAGACATTTGTAGCAAAATGGATACATCTGGAAAATACAATGTTGAGCAAAGTACTCCAGAAACACAACCTTGAAGAGGCCATATGGCCTCTCTCCTTAAGAAGGCAAAGAGAATAATAAAGAATGGATAAGAGACGACACGGCTGGACCACCTGCAACAGGGATGGTGAGGGACCAAGGATGAGGGGTGAGGAGGGAAAGAGGAAATAAGTGGAATAAAAATATGTCACGTGGAGGAGCCTAGTAACCTCAGCGAATGTAAACATACGCCACAAACACGAGCTAAGATTAATAATATCACAGAATGGAAACTGGGATAGGAGAATTAGGGGGCAGGCAGAGGAGATTTTTAAAAGAACAAGCTGTATTAGGTACATGTACCCATTCCCAAGATGACTTTAGAACATATAGACTAGAAATATACTAAAACCAAATAAATAAATAAATAAATAGTTGAAGTTTAGGTATTTTGTAGTAGCAATTTAAAAATATACTAAGAGTGATACTCCACAACTTTTTTTTTACTCCATTCCTACTATTCCAGGTCTTTTTATCCATTACTCAGTTGATGAACATTTGGGTTATTTCCAAGATTTAGCTTTTACAAATTGTGCTACTATAATACGGATACACATATATTGCTGTGGTACAATGTTTTTAGTTCATCTAGGAAAATACCCAGAAGAAGAATTATTGACGGGAGTGGGACCTTTAATCCTAATTTTGAGGAATCTCCATATAGATTTCCAAAGTGATTATACCAGTATACACCCTCACCAGCAATGGGGAAGGGTTCCTTTTCTCCTACAGCCCATCCAGCACTTGTTACTGGTTGATTTTTGTGATGACAGCTATTCTGTCTAGGGTGATATGAGATATCAGTGTTGTTTTAATGTGCCTTTCTTAAATGACCAATGATGTCAAACAGTTTTTCATTTACTTATTTGTCATCTTTACTTTTTCCTTTGAGAAGTATGTATTCATCTCAGATGGCCATTTTTGGATTGGGTCTTTATATTTAGGGGTCTGATATTTTCAATTCTTTATATGTTCTAGATAGAAGTCCTTTGTCTGAGGCACAGTGACTAAAACTTTGCCCATCTTGTGGGTTTCCTTTTCACTCTATTGATGATTTTTTTTCTTTTTTTCTGTACCAGGGATTGAACTCAGGAGCATATGCTTGCCAAGTAAGCACTTATTCCACTGAGCTATCTCCCCAGCCCAGGTGATTTCTTTTGATGTGAAGCTTTTTAATAAGATGAGATCCCAGTTGAGAAGGACAACTCAAGGTTTTCATAGGTAAATGGGTGCATCTAGAGACCATACTTGTAAGTGAAATAAATCAGACTTGCGTGTGTAAACATCATATTGTCCCTCTAGTGTAAGAAACTGAAAGAGTAAACAAGATCCAAAATGTACAATAGATATTGCAAGAGAGACAGTAACTGCTCACAAGTAAAGAATACTGGAATGGGGAAAGGAGAAAAGAATGGGAATGAATATATCGTTAAGATAATTATACCACTAATTTCTATGAGTTCATTGAAAAGAAGAGTTGTGCTTATATTGTTCAATCAGTTTTGCATGTGTGTATATGAACATTTGTTAATTTCCTACTATCTTCTTTTGAATTTCAGTATCATTGTTTTTCTCTCTAAAATAAAATAAAAAGGTGATAAAAATAAAATAAAATGTACTAAGAAAGTGTCTTTTGCATTTATTTAACAAGTCAACCTCACTTGTATCAGTTTTGATTGTTATAAGGTTTGGATTAATTTTACTGCTTTAGCTTTACTTTCTTGATTGTGATTTCTCTTTGCTTTACTTTTATTTCCTATGGTGAATGAACAAAATGTATCTTTTTATATCATCACATAATGTTCAGCTTTTAGCTTTGTAGATATTTCTTTCTTTTCTTCCTTCCACCCTTAGAGTCACCCAGTTTTTTTCTTTTCTGTACATGGTACAAGGGTTTGTACCTGGGACCTTTCCACCAAGCCATAGTCCCAGCCCAATCCTCCTTGTATTTTGACATTAAATCATGAAATTGCTCAAACTGAGCTTAAATTTGTGATCTTCTCGCTCCAGTTTCCCCATGTACTGGGGATTATATCATGTGCTAACCAGCTTAAAATTTTAAGGCTTTCATTAAAAAAAAAAAAAAAAAAAAAGCCTGCTCCTGTGATTATTTACCTCTTTTTGTCATTCAAAGGATGTTATTAGCTTTTTATTTTTTTTCAAAGCTGAACAAGCAATTTCAGCAGGCCCATTTTGAAATCCTTTCAATTTCATGATTTCTACCTCTTTGGGTATGATTCTCTCACTTGTTACAACTCTTAACTGCCTCTGTGTGTGATGTCTACAGTCCTCCGTTCTACCAGCTGAGCTATCGAAGGGTGCACTTAACTGCCTCTATGGATGATGTATTTCACCAAGTACTTGTCACAAGACACTTCCCTCCATACAAACTCATTTCCTGGGTTTTCTGTTTGCTACAGTGAGGCCCTCCAGGTTGAACACAGACAAACCATGTTTTTCAATTATAGGCACAGAGACGGTTTAACTTTAGAGCTTTCTCGGATGCGCAGCATGCTGTGGCCTGTGTGCCCAAAGCTCACACTGCTGGAGTGGTTTCATCTGTACCCCTGGGCCCAACCAGAAACTCCTGTCTGTATACCAGAGTTCTCATGTGGCCTCTCTTTTCTTCCCAGATCCAGACAGTGGCGCACTGCAGTCATACTGTAAGATTTTACATAAAATTTATTTAGGCATTTTCTGTTAGGAGTTATCTGGCATTTTACATTTTCAACTATAATATGTGTTTTTATATTACTATTACAACTACCACAATTAACACAACTAGTAAGTATAGATTTGTGCTTTTTATGGATATTGTCCTATGCTTTTGTACGCAGTTGTCTTCATCACATGCTTTTCACTGAGACACAATGGTTGACACCTACAACTTAAAGGAGAGTTTTATTCTGGTTTAGAGTTTGTAGAAGTTTTAGTCCATGATTAACTGACTGTAAGACAGGGCAGCATGGCAGAGAGACATGCTGGAGAAGAATCAGTGCACACAAAGTAGAGAGATAAGGAGGAAAAAAGAGAGATAAAATCCCCTGGGTCATGCCCACCGTGACCTTGCTCTTACCTCCAAGGGTGAGTTAGCTTTGATGCCCCCGTAATCCAGTCTCCTCCTAAAGTTCCTTCCTGTGATTCCGTGAGGCTTTGGTGGGACATCTAGGTACAAACCATAGAGCAATGTAGTGTCATTATAGTATAATAGAGTAATTAGAGCAGTATACATAACACTAGTGCTCTGAAATTGTTCTTCTTAGGTGATAAATACACGTAGAGTCCTAGTATTATTTAACTGACTTTTGTCAAAACTATTTTTCTTTCACTTACAACTTCACATTTATTTATCAAGAAAACTTTTACTTGGAGTATTATAGCACCTTCCTGCAAAGAAAGCTTTGTTACAAAATGTGTTTAGTGTGCATACACACAATAATTCTTCTGTGAACTTCATTTATACTTAAAGTAGATGACAGTGTGGAAGGCAACCTTGGCCTTAATGCCATTTTATGGACCACATATTTTTAAAAAGAAGGAAAAAATTCTTGGTTTTCATTATTCCACAATTTTCTCTTCTAGAAAATAAAGCTTTAATTTCCTCTAGGCAACTATTATGGTTCAGGTGCTTTTTAATCAAAGTTGATGGTTTAAATTTTAGGCACATAGAAGACTAAACATCTTATCTGTGATTTAACAAAGGATCTATAGAGTAATCCTTATTTGTTCTAGTGCATATTACTAGCTTTACATCTATTTGTGAATAAATATCCAGATGCCAAATGAGATCTTCAAAAGTGCCTTAGGGTGCTTCATTTTATGTCTTATAATGTCTCTAGACTGTATAATGATAACTTCTGTTTTATTTCTGGTGACTAGTGTTCTTGCTTTTCACGTGATCAGTTTGGCTAAGGCTTTGTTGAAATCGATCTATTCAAATAACTAGCACTAGGCATGCTGGCTCATGCCTGTAATCCCAGTACTGGGGAGACTGAGATAAGTTCAAAGCCAGCCTGGGCTGAGTTTAAGGACAGCCTAAACTACATAGCAAAACACTGTCTCAGAACAATAAATAAACAAACATACATGTAAGAAAACCTAGCATTTGACTTTCTTAGTTTACTGCTGTCTGCTCTCTCTTGTCTGTTTTCTACTTTTGTTTTTAAGCTTTGCTACTATCTTTATTTCAATCTTTAGGTCTGCCATTACTTTAAATTAGTCCTTCCCTTTTAATATATTATATGTAAAACTTAGAACAATGATTTGATATTTTTAGTTTTCTTTTGTGAAAAAAAACATGCATTTATAGCTATAACTCCCTCCGTGTATCATTTTAGCCCTTTTACACAGATTTGGGTTGGTCGTATTATCACTTAGTTCAAAATATTTTCTAATTTTCCTTGTATTTTTTCTTTGACTACGAAGGGACAATCTCTTCAGTCAGCAAGACCCCAGATTACAGGAAATGAAAGACTGGGTTCAACAGTGATTGCTCAGTTTTCACGATTTCACTCATCTCTGTGTGGGTTTGCAATTGTTAGGTATTCTAAGCACAGGCTTAGTTCCTACAGTTTAGCATATGCACACTTTACTCAGTCCTCTAAGTTCACAAAGATAGCAATGCCCACAGCACAATTTTCTGTTTACTTAAGAAAAAAGCAGTAGCAGGTCAGGAAGAAAAATCGGCTCTTCTTGTATTTGTGATAACACACGTGCTCTAGAGAGTGAAAACGTATAAAGTGAAAATATAGAAACAGGCAGCTTGAAAAGAATTTAGTGCAATTGCAACCAAATAAGGAAACATTTCACATCACCTGTCATTTTTCCTAATATGAAGAAGACCTATATTTTCTCAACAGTAATATCATGAGCGTTTTAAGAGACCCACAGAAATATTGACCTAAGGATTTGCATGTCCGGAGTGCAGGCGTTAGACTGGAGAGAGCTTGCGCCCGCAGGCTGCTCTGCGGAGGGAGACCTCTTTCTCAGAGCTGACCAGGGACCGGGGACTTTCGGAAATCCATGACTGGCAAGCTTATTAACAGCAAACAAACCGAGATACAGCTCTGATAGGGCTCTGTGCTGTGGTTATGCAGCTGGGAAAAATACAGTGAAACCGAGCACAGCTGCTTTACTCAAGGGCGGGATCGTAGTGGGCACTCTGGTAACTGGCAGCATTGCAGCTTTTCTTATGCAAAGGAAAAACGGAAACTCTTGCATATGGAAAGGCCAAAATAAAAATCTTAAGCATTAACTGAAGGTTTTTAGACTCAAAAATTTAGAAATGAGTAAATTGGAAGAAAAAATTATAAGCTACAGTCTCAAAAAGTATGCTTACAATTTCTTATTTTCCTTATCTTCATTCTATCTTTCTTTGTGGTAGCCTATCTCAACACGAAGCGAGATTTGCTGAACATTCTTTTTTAGGTACTTGCTTGTGACTTTGTCATCAGAGGATAGATTTTATTTTTTTTTATTTTTATTTATTTTTATTTATTTTTTATTTTTTTATTTTTCAACAAATAATACACTGCATATATTCTTCTTAGTGGTTAATTGCTGTACAAGATGCGGACTTGTGATCCTATTTACAAAC
>NW_004524614.1:15211717-15219748 GCF_000260255.1 Octodon degus
TTTTTTTTAAAATTTTTTTTTATTTTTCAACAAATAATGCACTGCATATATTCTTCTTAGTGGTTAATTGCTGTACAAGATGCGGACTTGTGATCCTATTTACAAACACCATTAGAACAAATCATTCTATTTATTAACAGAATGTAACTATTAGAGGATAGATTTTAAATGCATTTATTGTAAAACAATTTAAATGTGTGACATAATGTATGGTTAAAAATGCAAAGAAAATATGAAGAACTGAAAGTATACCAGATAGAATAAAACCTCAACCGCTTGAAAAAAGGTTCTTTTATGTAGTTATGTGATGATAGTTTTAATGTAACTGTTTCATTTCAGTTAAGTTCTCATTACCTCTCCTTAAGGCTTTTACAAAAAATAAATGAAGCAAGAGAATTCCCAGTGAAGTCAGTTATTAGTCAGAATATTGTCAGATTTTTTTCTTTATCTTTGATCTTAAAAAATACAGTGGACAAAAATAGCAAGATTTATACTTCAGATTTTAAGTCTGAGTCTGTATAATTTTGGGGGGGGGCACTGGGACTCAAACTCAGGACCTTCAGTTTGCCAGGCAGGTGCTGTGCCCCTGAGCTATATCCCTTGCATGTTTTTGTATCTTTCCTTTCTTCTCTGCTTAAGCCTCAGCTGCAAAAATATTTTTTTCTCATACTTCCACTCTCCTTAGGAGTATACAAATGAAGCTGAGCCTAAGAAAAATCCATGTAGCCCATCATAATGAGAGAGGGTGGCACCAGCCATCAGCTCAGAGGACAAACTGAAATGTAGATCGTAACCCACAGCCTCACCCAACCACTCCAGCCCCAAGGTGGCCAGGCAGCACTGCCCATATCCTGTGTGAAATCCGAATATGAAAAGCAAACTACTCTATGATCTCCAAACATTCTCTACATTTTCTTTTTCCCTATCATTTTAAAAAAATGTAATGCTGGTCAGGGAATATATAATAAACTGATGGTAGTTGGACATATCTAAGAAATATGCTTTTGCCAGATGCAGTCTTTTTAGAGAATATAGGGCTTAATGATCAACTTCTTGTGAGTTGATCATTATCATCTTTATTATTTAAAAATTCCAAATGCCATCATTATTTGTCTTAGTACAACAGAAAGTGGAGGCTACCTTTGCTAAAAAACATCAGCTTTGCACTTGGTTCTGCAGACGGTCAATTAATAATTAAAAGCAGGATAATTCTTGGCATCTCTGCCTTCCTTTTGTATCTGTCTCCTTTATTACCTTAAACTTCGAGTCAGAATTCTGCTCAGCTCCGCAGTTAGGTATGTTTATCACATAAGGATTGTCTAAAAGCTCGTGATATCAGGTTTATTGGTCCTAAATTTGTTTGATCTATCTCATCACTTTTCAAAACTAAAGACCTTAAGATAAAAGTAACTAAGATATTTCCAAAATGTGCAGGGCACTCAATCCCCTTACCAGTCCTGTTCCAGTCACCCTGGAGTGGTGTTAGAACTCTCTGCAGTGATTGTCTTAGAACTGTTGTCATGGAGCTGAGCATACCCCTGCCCAGTAGGAGTCATCATACCACGACACCTGGATTGCCCCCACCAGCACCAAGGACCTCTCTGGAGGCAACTTCAAAACCAGAGCTGTGGAAATGGTCAACCAGCCCACAGTTTGACCAGTACTATTTAATCATCAGTCCCTCTTACTACCTGCCCCAATTCTTCCTCTATTTAAACCTAAAATTCAAGCAAGTATCCCAGGAGATAGGGCTAGCGACTACTGGTTCCCTTGCTTTGCTAATGTATTATATTGATGAAATTACCTTCCTACTTCACTTTTACTTTTTCCATTTGCTTTCGTGGTGCTAGTGGCCAGAACTGACTTATTAGAGGCCTGAGAGTCGGCTCTCAAGTTTAGCATTCTGAAACCATGATTTTAACTCTAAAACTATTTTAAGATTATCAAGTTCAAAGCCCATTTATTGGTTTATCTGTTCTTATTTTCAGAATATGAGGTGATCTTAAGGTTTACCGCAAAGAAAACTTGTAAGAGCCAGACAGTTATTTTTAAACAAAAATACTAGCATCAAATGTGGACTCAAACCCAGATAAAATATCTCATGACTCAAAACTACATTATTTAAGCTACTTATTCATTTTTTAAAATGTATTTAGTACAGGGTCTACAAGGTCTTACTACATAAATCAGACTCATAATGATTCTCCTGTTTTTAGCCTCCCAAGCACTGGGATTACAGGCGCGCGCCACCACACCCAGTCTCAATTGCCATCTCAACATGCTCCAGGGGAAGGATGGCAAGCCAGGAATAGAAACCAGCCACTGTGCTGTGCCTAAGCAGGTACTTTATTTTGCTGAGCTATTTGGCCAGCTTTTAAAAGCTCCTTAATCTTTAAAAATTTTATTTTCTTAGTTATTTGCAGTTAATCCTTAAAGGGTTCCAAAAATCAGGAAAATTAGCTAAAGAAGACTAAAAATAAGGAACACTTCTAAAAGACAAAGTTAAAATTTGATGAAGCAAAAAAAAATTGATAAAGCACACAGTCAATGTCAATGAAGATTCCCCAGCATCTTTAGTGTGTTATAAAATTATTGGGAAGGATAGTTAGAGGTTACAGCCTAGAATAAATCTCCAAAGAATATGTTATAAGAAACACTGTTCTGGCACATTCAAGGACCAGGTGTTCTGCTAGGTCTTTCCCTCCTCTCTATCATCATGATGTGCAGGTGTATAAAAGTCTTATATAAATTTCTGGGCACTGAATTTCATTCTACAGGAAGGCAGAGGAGAAAAGCTCTACTGATCTTAGGGGAAATCCTCATGTGTGCATGTATTCCAGCACGAAAGTGATTTCTAGTGTTATGCCAAAACGGATTATGTTTTAATCTCATCTATAAATTCTCTGAACAGACTGGGATTATAATGGTTTAAATTCTTTTAAAAGTACTGAGGGCAGAAATAGATCATACTGAAGGGAGGTAAGTGGTTCTGGAAAAGGGGTCCCCTCTTAAGGCTTAATGGGACAGTGGTGAATTAATACTACATTATTAAATACATGTCTTGTGCATTTGTCTCATATATGTGGAAAAATACTTTTCTTTAAAAAAAATCCTATTTCAGATAAATCACTGTTTGCAGCAAATTGAGAGTAATCCAAATGCCCTTTAAATTATATAAACAAAAGTAATCCGATTTTGCCTAACACCCCAATTCATTTGGGACTCTAAGAAAATGAGGGTTTTATCTATTTCAGGGCTGGACTTCAGTGTGTTCTTGCATTGTAAATAGTTCTGCAATAAGCCACCCAGAAATAAGTTTTGCTTCTGAACACCGAGTACTTGGATTTGTGTTTCTAAAGTCATCAGCATAGTGATAAACTCTTTAACTGCCTTGACATTCAGGTTTTAAAAATTGGTTTAAAATCATCCATCACTGGTCAGGAGGGATGCAGGGATGCAGAAGTGGACAGAGCCTGTCCACAAGTCACCAGTGAAGGGCAGGCAAGCAGCTCTTAATCCCAGAGGATCCTATTTTTCCGATCAGTTCTGTGGACATTTGTCAGGACCGATCTTGAGTTCTCTCATCTGTTTCTTAAAGTGAATTGTAGGGCATAAATGGAAAATGTTAAATTCTTAGCCCAATAGAATAAATTCTTAAATCAGTAGAATAGAATGATTCTGAACTAAGGATATCCTTTTTCTTAGTGCATCCTTTTAAAACAATGACATACATATTTGGAGCACATCCATGCCTCTACAGTAAGGGTGAATGATGATTTCAGGGGACCTATATACTCCCTTAAATTATAGTTTAAAAGGCTTTATATAGTGACTGCATCTAATATTCACCATAGTCTCAAAGAAGTTTCTAGTCTTAAAATTGTCAAGGGCCACATTTCCCTGAGTGGGGGGCACACACCTATCCTACCTACTCTGGAGGCCGAGGCAGAAGGATTGCAAGTTCAACCCCAGCTTAGGCAACTCAGGCAGATGTTATCTCAAAACACAAAATAAGAAAGATGAGAGTGTAGCTTGGTGGCAGAGTACTCCTGGATTTGATCTCCACTACCACAAAAAAATAAATACAATTTAAATAGCCAATTCTCTAAGGGAACATTTTCTTTCCAAGGAAATTATGGTATTATTTAATTCTTTAAACCATAAACTAGAGTTATTTCTTTACCCAATTCTATGCTACATACCTGAGATAAAAACATCAATATAGAAAGAGAATGCAGTGTCATTTATTAAGTCCCTACTGTGTGTTGCAACCAAGCATAAGGACTTTCATGTAGAGCCTAAGGATTAAGGGTAATTCTATAGATTTACAGTATGATAGTCATGGAGGATCACGGAATATTTGGAATTGAGTCAATTGAAGTGGCCTATGTTTGTTTACTTCTTCTGCCTCTCTAATTATATAAAGTGAATGAAGGGACTAGCTATTAAGTAAATGCAAGCTACCTCCAGAAGGGTCTTTACGTCTCCTTTTTACTTATGTCCTCACTATCCAAATCACAAAACTCACATCCTTCCCCTGGACAAAAACAACAGTGCTTTTATGTGGTTTCCTGTTTCTACCCTTGGTGGATCTAATAAACTTCTCCACACAGCAGCCAGGCAATCATTCCAAGAGATCATATGATCTCTGGGCTTAAAATTTGCAATGGACTCCTATTGAGCTTAGCAGTGATCATTAGCTGTATGCAGTGGTACTCTTAGAATTGGGGAAGGAAGTTCTTGAAGGGATCCACACATTTTAAGGAACCTTCCATGAAATTTTGAAAGACACTCTTGTTTCTACCAGGGTCTCTCACTAGCTGGTCAGATGTGTCCATGTAGGTTTTCAGATATGTCCATGTCCTGTTTCTCCCCTTTTCTTCCCCAGCATACTGATGGGTTTTCTTGAGCCCAGCCTGGGCAGAACCAGGAGTGGTACCTGAGGAGAGAATCACTTTCCACTGGCCAGACGTATTTCTTTTGAGAAATCTTGTGAGATTTTGCCACCAGAAAGGAGATGGCACGCTGATTTAGAATGACACATGGATGCAACACAAGTTTCAGACTCCTATATTAGTTTTCCAACAAATGACCACAAAATTAGTGATTAAAAACAACACAAACTTCTTATCTTACAGTTTGGAGATTGTATGTCTAAAGTTAGTCTGCAGGGTTGAGTTCTTATGAAGTTTCTAGGAAGAACCCATTTCCTTGCCTCTTCTAGATGTGCAGGTTCATATACCTTCTTTGACTTATGGCCCTTTCCTCCTTCTTCAAAACCAGCAGCATAGCACCTTCTAATATTCTAGTTCCTTCTTATAAAAATTCTTGTGGTTATACTGCCCACTCTCATTGTACAGTATCCAAGATCTTCCAATCCAAAGAGTCTCAACTAACCCCACCCACAAAGTCTCCTTTTCTCTATATAATGACATAGTTACAAATTCTTAGGGACAGATTGAGAATTTGGGCTGGTATTCAGCTTTAAACAGCCAAACTACTTCACCTTTTGTCTGTGGCCCCTTCTTTCCTTCCTTCCTTCCTTCCTTCCTTCCTTCCTTCCTTCCTTCCATTAGGCTCCTGGCTGGCATGAGGCCAGAAGCCTTCTCAGACACACACTCCCTCCACCATGATGTTCTGACTTCCTTTAGGCCCTAAAGGAGCTGGACCAGCTATGAACTAGAACCTCTAAAACCATAAGCCAAGGGGCTAGAGAGATAGCTCAGTGGACTAAGTGCTTCCTTGGCAAGCACAAGGTCCTGAGTTCAATCACTGGTACCACCAAAACAAAAAATGAATAAATATTGCAAATCAAACTCAATCTCATGCTTGCCAGGTAGGCCCCATGCTGCTGAGCTATATCCCCAGCAAGCTTTCCTCCTCTTGTTTGTCTGAGACCAGCTGTCAGAGTGATGGAAGGCTAACACCACATGCCTGGTTTATCTTACCTGAGGAAAATGGGAGGTGGGCATGGCAGACATGCTTTGCCCTGAGAGACAATAGCTCTGCCACCTTCAGTAGCATTAATGTATATGAACTATGCACATAGGTGTGCCTTGATTAAACTGTGGAAACATCTTGAGCTATTTCTCTGAAATGAAATATTTTACAGCCTATGAAAGCTTCCTTGCTCCTGAATATAATACTAATTCTAGTGGATTAAAAACCTAAATGTAATAAACAAAAATTATGAACTATAACAAATATATTCATGATTTGTGGTAATTTCTCATAGCTGATACAAAAATGACTCCCATAAAGAAAAAGGTTGACAAATTTGACATTAAAACATTTCTTCATAGCAGAACTATAAAAGGAGTAAAATGAGAAACAACACAGTAGAAGGTATTTGCATCATACATAATAGAAAAAGAATCAGTGTCTAGATATATAAATAATTCTTATTTAAGAAAAACAAACACTCCATTTTCTAAATATCTAAAATCTTTGAACACTCTCATCACACAGAACAAAATTCAACAGACTTTTAATAAAAGTGTACCCAGTCTTATTAGTAATCAAGGAAATACAAATTAATACCACAAGGAAACATACCACAAAAAAATCTAAAAGTGCTTAATATTTTTATGTAAATATGGAACGTTAGGTACTCTTACACCCTGCTTGTGGGAAGACAAATGGGACCCACCAGGTTGGAAAACAGGGATGTGATCTAGTTAACTGGAAGATACATGTACACCGTATGGCCCAATTATTCAATGTTGGATTTATTCTCTAAAGAGATATGTATTTATGTGCAAAAGAATACATGCCTATGCATGCTAACAGCAGTATGCTTTACAGTTTCCCCAAATTGGAAATAATCCAAATATCCATTAGTAATAGAAGGGATAGGTAATAGTACACACCATGGAATATCATAAAACAGAAGTTGATGAACATCATGCTCAGTCACAAGTTCCATTCAATGTTTATTCAACTTCTTTATTCAAAGGATAAAGAGCTAGAGAGTTTAAAAACAAACTAACATAAACTTTCCCTGTGGGAGCTTTCTGGGAAAAAAAGTTAAATACTTACCAATTAGTGTTTGCAAATTAATGAATTGCTACACTCACAGAGTACTTCATAGATTTATCACGCTGGGCCTTTTCCTCATTCTTTTAAAAATGTCTTTGAAATTAAACAAAACAAAAAACTGAATCTGTTCACAGTATTTTGGAAACAAAATTACATACATAAGTGGAAATTCTAGTGGCTTAACTCTCATGGATTCTCACTCTTATTTATATTATTTTATGATCAATACAGCCCTGTTCCTCTAGAACAATTGTTTTGCTTTTACTCTCATGTGCTCTGGGAATTGTGAAATTGTAGGGTCAGAGCAGCCCCTGGGTTAAGGTTAAAAGACCCAAGCCCTTCTTGGAGGGTAGAAAATGCAGGACCTGTGTGTCTATGAGCAGCACGCAGTTTTGAGGCCGCTCGGTGGCTTAGAGCTGCCCGTCTAGCATGGACACCTGCCTCTATGCCAGTAGCACCGCCCTCCTAGCGCAGGTGGCCACGCCGACCTCAATTCCCCACTAGCCCACAGACCAAGCCCCTAGCACAAGCTCAATACCAATCAACCAAATGTCGACCCGCAAGGGGGTAAAGACAAGACCACTACCTATCCCCGATCCTAGGCAGAAGGATGGCTGAGTCAGAGGAGGAATGGAACCAGGAAGGGGAGAGAGGCAGAGACCTGGGACAAGCTAACATAGCATGGCTGACGGCTACAAAAATGACCACCTGGTTACTGGAAATTGTCTTTCATGACGCCTTTACAGGTATAGAACAATCATTATTAGGGACTCACTTTCATCTCCTGGACACCCCCTGACATTCCATAGCCCTTAGCCCACCCTAGCAACAAGCTCACCCCAGCAACGAAGCTGAGACCAAAGACGCCGTCGGGAGGAGCTCGATTTGGAGCGCTTCACATGTTGCTCAACAGCTTGGTCCCCACTTCAAGCATTATACATTGGGGCCGGGGAGACCGCTCAGTGGGATAAGCGCTTCTTGGCAAGCGCAAGG
>NW_004524614.1:15219848-15236800 GCF_000260255.1 Octodon degus
TATATATATACATTAAACCCCTGCTTCAGGCTATTTTCATTTCCTGAGTTCTTTATTCCGCACTGGGTAGCCAGGGAATCTTCAGCTTTTGGTCAGCCTTGTGCTACCCTTATGTTCCTCGCCAGGGGGAAAGCAAGCATTAACAGAATCATTTTTTCAATTGTTTGTACTGTTTCTCTTCTTAATTTTGTATACATTTCTTTCTTTCTTTCTCTCTTCTTCACTTTTACATGCATGTTTCTGGTAATATGAATAACTGGTTGGAAGACAACAATATGTATTATAACAAATACTGTGAAATTTGAATCACTTTAAATAAAATTCTGTTTCACTTTTAATTTTTTCTGGCTTAATTATAATTTGTACTCTCTTTTAAGAGTAGAAAACTATAAAATAAAAATTAAAAAAGAAGAATGGGAGGCTCCTGCCATGGGAAATCCCTGCATCTCGACTCCAGCTGTGGTGTTGCAAAACTAATCAGTCTTCTTTTATAACTGATTCCTAGATGATAAGAATCAAATTAGTGTCCACCCATGAGCATAGATTATACGTCTTTCCTAAGTTTTTGCTTGACTCTGTTACCACCTTTTCCTTTTCTGCTTCTAATGTGTCTTCCTATATTTTATTACTTGCATTCTATGCATAAGAGCCATGAAAAGTCCATTCCAGAGTAATGCAGTGCCTGGATGAATCAGATAGAATTAGAACGAAGAGAGGACAACATTGCTTCATTCCTGTTCAACAACAGGAAGTATTTTGATTTCCAGTCTGAGTTCCTCTATACCTTTCTGCAGCTGTTTCTTTATTTCAGAAGCCATTGATTCATTGATTTCAGCTGTGAGTCCCACTTTGTTCTGTATTAGTGTCTTCTGCACTTGTTATGGGTGGGCTTGGAGTCTGAGTTTGCATTTTGCTCCTTCTCATTGTCATTTTGTGTAGCACTGTCTTCTGACCTTTGTTGTAGAGCTTTGGTGCAGTTATAGCCTTAGCACCTACTGAAGTTCACGTGCAGGTCTACAAAGTTTGGATTTATCCTGCTGTGCCTGGCTTGGGTCTGGCTGCTGTGCTCAGCTCCTTCCTGCTGCTGCCCTTGGGAATGATCCTGTTGTGTCCCTCTGACAAGATATTCTGCTCCTGGACTAGCTGGGTGGTTCTGTCCCCTACTCTCTCTGCAGGGATTGCAGCTGCACAGTTTCATCCCAGGCCTGTATGCCAAGCCTGAGCTGAGTCTCAAGGGGACAAGGTGGAGTAGGGGGAGAGGCAGCTCTCCCACACATTCACCAGGCCTGGGCTAGTGCTGGATCCGGGGGTCCCGAGAACACGGCAGAAGTTCTCACTCATTTGGGGAGTTGGGGTGACTGCAGAGTGGTGGGAAGGGTTCCAGGGGGTGGAAGAGAGTCTCACCCACGCTGTGCCTGGGCTCGTACAGGACAGGTCCTGCATGCGCAGGGTAGCCAAACAGGAAGTATTTTGAAGGAAGATACTGTGAGCTACTCATCTTTATCCCCTCAGAATAATGCCAGACATGGAGTGCTACAGGATAAGCTAAAAAATCTCAGTAGCTTACAACATTTATTTCTTAATCAGCTTACTAATGTCTGGAGATCAGATGTGAGCTGTTAGGATCTACTTGGATCTGCCTGGCTGATCTCCTCATTGACTGCTTGGATCTCCTTATCCTACAATCTAGGATGAAGAAAAAGCCATGATGTAAGAGATGGCACTAGGAATCATCTTCAGTTGTAACATGCAATGACATTTAAGGCTTCTGTTTATTCACAGCAAAGATCAGCCCTGGTCCATCCCTTGGCAAAGCATGCCAAGGCAGGTAATTGAAAACTTGATGTTTGATAAAAATTGCCTGAGTGTCACAGCCACTATGGATGTAGGTTAGCTAGACTATGTGGTGAGGTTCCTATGCTGTGACCAATTTCTTTCAAGCAAATAATGCACTTGGATCAGCTTCAAATAAGGTATGGGAGAGGAATGATTCCTACCATTAGATCAATATTTCCTCTATCCCTTCATAGTTTCATGAGAAGAGCTAATAATAATTGAGATAGGAGAGGTCAGAGGCTAGCAAATTCTTTTGTATATTAATTTTATTGAGAAAGAAGTAGCAATAAGACAGTTTCAAAACAGGTTAGCAGGACAATTACAATAATTAATACATTGCATATTGTTGTCTTCATAGTTGATGTTCATAGTACAAGATGCAGACACGATATCTTGTCTAAACACTATTCAAAACTTTCTACTCACTGAACTAAGAGAAAGTAGCTGTATATCTATTCTAATATATATATATATATATATATATATATATATATATATATATTCACGACAAAATGGTCCTTAATTTATATCCCCCCTTTCTGTATACTCTTGTCAGAGATGGGTATTCATGTCAACAACTTCTGACATTGCCAGTCCTGTGGATAACCCACTACTATTATGGACTACTGGACTATATTGGATTACTTTGCTGAATTCATGTACCTACAATACTTGAATGGAAATGAAACATCCATCTCTGGCAAACTCTTCATCTTAGTGTGTACAAGAATCACCTGGGCCAAGTAGGGGGTGCATAGCTATAACCCCAGCATTCTAGGAGGCGAAGGCAGGAGGATCACAAGTTCTGGTTCAGCCTGGACAACTTAGACTTCAAGAGATACTGCTGAATAAAAGAAATTGGGAATATTGCTCAGTGTAAAGGGCCCAGTGCTATAAAAACAGTATAAAACAACAAACAAAAAACTTGAAAGTTTGCAAAAAAAATATAGATTTCTAATAAAATCTGGGTCCAGGAGTTTCTTTTATAAGCTCTCCATGTGTCTCTGAAGACAGCCTGGTGCAGGAACCTCTTTCAGAGCTAAAGGCAGCTCTGGCCTTGAGTGCAGCATGCTCTTCCAGTGCAGCAGATCCTGCACTCCTGACCATCATCCGTGATGGCTTCTGGGCTTGGCACTGACTTTCACAGACTGATTCCTAGTGAGTGCAGTTTGTTTCTGCTCTGTAAGCCATTGCTCAGGGGACGCTGTCAAAGCCCCCACGCCAGAGGCTGCTCTACTATGCCCCCGACAAGTCACATTGTCAGAAAAGTAAGTTTGCTCTGTGAGAGAGAATGAGAATGGACAGCAACAGCACTTGCGAAAGAATGCATTTCTTGTTGCCAGCTGGGTATGGGTACCTTGGCCAGAGGAATTTAGAGCACGGAGCAGGGCAGTGTGAGGGAGCAGACAGAACAAATGAAGATGTTCTGACACTGGCGGGCTCCTGCTTCTTCAGAGTGCCCAGACTGTAGGTTGAAGATGCACTGGCACACTGCAAACAGCTGCCCTCTGGTTCAGATCAGAAAGAGAAGAGCGGCCAGGACTGACAAGTGGAGCAAGCACACCTGACTCCTGTCAGAGGCCACAGCCACTGACATGCTGCTCTGAGGCAGCGTCGAAAGGCCAGGTTGTAAGCTTCGAAGACCGTTTAGACTGAGCTGGGTATCTAAGACTGAACTAAGACTGAGTTTCAATCACTTGTCTACTCTAAATTACTCCCCAAGTATGGCATCTAGCACTCTGGCAATGCAGATGGGCAGAGGTCAGTACATCTCATTTACATCCATTCATGAAAGTTGCCTCACATAGAAAATAATGGGTTTTTTTTAAATCAAATATTTGTTGACTGAGTGATTTTGAGAAAATTCCATAGACTTCATGTGACTCAATTTTCTCATCTGCAAAATGAGTATATTATTCCTGACTTTGTATCATTGCATAAAAGAATAAATGGAATAGAGTACACATTACACTGCCAGATTTCCAGCTGTGTTTGTATATAGGAAAACTTTCCCTTTTCTCTTCCTTCTCAAAATATTTTACACTTTTCAGAAAACATCATAGTTACTTTCCTAAAATCTATTTTCATAACGCAACAACTATGCTTAAACGTAATGCTTATAATACTGCATTGTTATCAATGATATTTGCAGTTTGCCTTCCAGAAGAGGTAAATGTGAACTCCAAAGGTGGGCAGGAGCTGAGGAAACTCTTCAATTTATCCATGCTTGTCCCTGCATCCCCAGAAGGGTGGAGGGAAAATTTCAGTGCCCGGTTCTGTCAATAAAATTTTTACTGTAGAAAAATTCACTTAAAAAGTATCAGCTGCTCAGTTTTAAGATCAGTTTAATCAATGGAATAAAACCACAAGTCACTTTCACATTTGCAGTCTTAGCCTCCCTGTCTTGTGTGGGGCCCACAGCATTCCAATGATGTGAAGCTATTTTTGAAGGTCTTACTTGCTGCCTGGCTGAGCTGGGGTAACAGGAGGTCCGAGCGCAGCCAGCACCTCAACCTGAACCTTAGCCAGCACGTAGCTTCTCGCTCTGTCCCTCCACCCCTCACCCAGGGCTTCCTTCTAAATCAAAAGCCTGCAGTAGACCTTTGATGGACTTTGGTCCTGTTTTCTTCTTTCACCTCTGTATGCTACAATTACAGAAAGAAAGAAGAGTGAGAGAAGGCCAGAAAGCCCAGTAGCACTGTCTCTGAGCTAGTGCAAGTTGGCTGTTACGTGCTCTGGCCTGGCAGGCATAAACATTCATTTTGCCACAGTATTTTTAGGGTTCCTTGGCGAACTCTCCACATCACCCCCACTTTTGGGGAGACATTTTTTATTCGGTCATAACAGTGTCTCTCCCAGCAGCTCTCCTGTCTGGGTGAGCATGCCTTCCAGACTCCCACTACGTGGCTGGAGGTGTAAAAAAGTTTCTCTTGACCCCGCCAAGCCATTGTTCTCCTTCTGTGATGACCACCTTCGCTGCCACAGGCTGACTGTGGCTGGGTGGGGCTAATTTTGATGGCTACCAGACAGCGTCTGATAAGTTTGAGAAGGTCTGGCTAGATGTGTGTAGTACTTCTCTTTAGTATGCAGAAGCAAATCTTACCTATCTCTCTGCTGTAAGACATCAACCAAAATTCTCAGGAAATAGGCGGAAAAAAGCCTATTCAATTTTTTCATAAATTCATATAATAAATTATGTCATATTTACTACTTGTATGCAATATAAATGTGAAGTATAATTGTTTATAGAACACCTGAAACAAATTTCAAGACAACCACAATCATCTTCCTTAATTTGAATTTTAAAATAACTACTTTATGAAAATCTGCCTTTAATTTCTACTCTGAAGAATTTAAAGGGCTGGTGAGATAGCTCAGCTGATTAAGTGCCTGATTTGGCAAACAAAGGGACTGGGTTCAACCCCTGGTACTACATGCTGCACCGGCCCCATCCCCTGGCTGTGCTGAGCCAGCCACGGAGACCAGATATGGTGGCCCATGTCTGTATTCCCAGCGCTGGGGAGGTTGAAAACAGGAGGATCACTATGAGTCTGAGCTGCATAGTGGGACTCTATACCAAATACATAAAAAAGAATCTAAAGCCTCTAGCTGATGAAAACAATTCAGCAGTGACCACAAGCCAAGAACATCAATGACTCCTTTAACTAGTGTGATGTGAAGTCAAGCACATACTAGATACTGGGTAGATACTCCGATCTTTAGAAGCAGTTTTGCAAAGGCGGTATTCTCATTCATTTATTCACTTGCACAGATGAAGAAAATGAGACTCAGAGTAGCTAACTAGATCAAGGTCACACAGCAGGTGAACACTCACCATGAGTTTCTCTATAATTTTTCCGTATTCTTGTTTCAGCTCAGACACCTAAATCTTTGCATATTTTTCATGTCACAGAATGATAGCTATTTAAGAAAAGTTTTTTTTATACCAGATTGCATGAAATACTATTCAAAGGAAGATGTTTTTTAAAGGGATCCTAGGAAAAGCCAAGTAAGTAATGGAGGGTTCAGACAACTTAATAGTTTCAGTTATTCTTCCTTAGACATTTCAATATGCAGGTGGCTATTTTGTCACTTTGGGAGACATCATCCCAATCTCATGGGCCCCATAACACTTTTTTTAGAACAGTCTTGTTGACTCCTCCATTTGCCAACTGCTTATTGGTGATAGCTCCCTGAAAATCACTTTCTTTTTCTTTTCTTTCTTTTTTTTTATTTTAGGGGTCTACAGGGTGTTCAGGGTCTCACTACTAGATCAGACTCAGAGTGATCTGCCTGTTTACAACCTCCCAAGTGCTGGGATTGCAGGTGCGCGCCACCACACCCAGTCTCCATTGCCGTCTCAGTGGGCCCCAGGGGTGGGGCCAGCATGGCAGGCCCAGGGATCGAGCCCCTGGCCCCTGTACCTGCTTGCACATGCTTTAGTCTGCTGAGCTATTTGGCCAGCCCTTCAAAATCACTTATCTTTGACTTTTCTTCTTCCAAGTCACCAACATAAGGTAGATAGAGCAACACAAGTTCTCTCCCTCCCCAGAATAAGCCTCTTATGTAGTCTCAAGATCCCTGTGTTATGGAAGTTACTGGTTTACCATCCTGGTGGAGACAGCCCCTACTCCACCTCTCTGCGGTACTCACTGCTGGTCCATCTTATAAGAAGCTATTTCTCTCTTTAGAATGAATTTAATCATAGGGCTCTCATTCTGAGCTCCTCTAGGAATCTTCCTCTCTTCTTTCCATTTTGTGTATTTGGAGACATTTTCCCCAAGATGCAGAATCACTTATTTCTAAACAATGCTTACAAAACAAATTCCTTACTCTGATATTGCATCACATAATATACTTTGGCCAAATCACTCACTTTGCTTCTATTTTCACTAGGAATCGAAACAATTCATTCCTAACTACAATGCTTGAATTTGTTTTAAATAATTTTTAAACATTTTTAGAACAGATTTAGATGTATAGAGAACTTTTGAAAACAGTAAAATCTGTTTATACCACACCACTTTCACCTGTTATTATCTTACATTAGGATGATATATGTATAATAATTAATGAACCACTGTGGGTACATTATTATTAATTGAAGCCCATTTTTTATTTATTTGTATTTCCTTAGTTTTCTACCTCTCTGTTCCTGAATCTCACCCAGGTCCCCACATTACACATAGTCATCATGTCTCTGTGAGAGTTTTCAGATTGTCCTTGCTTTTGATGACTCTGAGAGACAGAAGTAATGGTCAAAAGTTTTATAGAATGTCCCTCAGCTGGGCTTTGTCTGATATTTATCTCACAATTAGACTGGAGTATGAGATTTTTGAAGGAAAATAATGGCATTAATGTACATTTTCATCATCTAATAACAAGGGTATAAAAAGAAAGTACTCAAAAATGATATTTTGATCTCTATCTTCATCTGCAATTTGGTGACTTGTTAAGTTGCTCCACTGGAAAGTTACTTTTCCATACAGTATTCTTTATTTTAAAAAAGTAATTTATGTGCAGCCTACACTTAAGTAGAGGCTGTTATGTACCACCTTCTTTTTAAATTTTTTTAAATCTTTTTTAAAAAATTTGTTTGGTACAGGGTCTTGCTATGCAGCTTGGACTCTTAGTGATCCTCCTGTCTCAGCCTCCCTAGTGCTGGGATTACAGGCATCCCCCACCACACTAGGTTTCAGTGGTCTGCTCGTGGGTCCAGGGTTCCAGAGCCAGTACAGCAGGCAGTACCTGGGATAGAACCTGGATCCTTATATTTGCCAGGCAGGTACTTAGACTACAGAGCTATCTCCCAGTCCCTGTACCACCTTCTTGAGGGGAAAGTATCTACTAGTAAATAAATTACTTAGAATTCTGTATAAAAGATGTATCTCATATATTTATTGAGTTATTTATGTGATCATTTATTTCTATCAATATGGGCCCATGAATATTTATTTTATACTTTGGGCTATATTTTTTTGCTACTTTATTTTGTTTCTGAAAATGTTTTAGTTTTGGTCATTGAGGCACTTTACATTGGTGTTTGTGACCCTTTGCCATGCGCCATCACTATGTATGATTAAAAAGAACTTGGGGGGTACTCAGTTTCTCCAAACACTATTTTTTGTATTCAAGAGTTCCTGAGAAATGAAACATCAGAAAATAAGACTGTTGTAAAAACACAGCATAGTTTGTCAGCTTGCTGAAAAAATATCTGGTCATTAGGCCAGGAAACAATTTGTGTGATGCTTAAAGTTTACAATAGATCAACCCTTAGTATCTCTCTATCTTAATCCAAAACTGTCCTACTTAACCCTAATTTCGTAAGACAGTTTATGATTATGGTGAGCAAAGGAATTCTTATGAGTGCAAGTGTGAGAGAGACTGGAATTCTTTTGGTGAATCAATACATGTGGTAGATGAAGAAAGTGCTGTCAATATTATATTGTGAGCAAAAATGAGATTTCCTTAAGAATGTTCCCATTTTGAAGCAGAGCAACAGGGACTAATGCAGAGGTGCTCAGAAATCTGGAGATCTAGCTTGTCCACAGGAATCCAGGTACCCAGCCATTCTTCAGCAGGAACCAGCACAGCGGTGCTTGGAACACTTGAGACCTAGCTTGGCTAGAGGAGTACCTGACCCAGTAAAATACATGGAGCAAAGCACTGGGAACCTGGCCATTGGCCTGGCTAGAGGAACTCCAGGTAAATCCACTCTAATAAGAGGAAAGATTTGGAGTACAAACTCACAATTTATGATTGGTTTTGGTATATAATTATAGTCTTTGTTCCTATGGTCTAAAGTATAAAACCATTAGTTGCCAAAGTTTGTCAATTTCTGTCTCAGTTACTCTTATTTCATTGCTGGGACAAAATACTGAGCACCCAAAATGAAGGAAGAGAGGTTTATTTAGCTCACAGGCAGTGGAGGTTTGAGTCCATGTTCAGCCACCTCCAAAGATGTGCAGAGTGGCACATCTTTCATGGTGGTGGCAAAGAGCAGAGAGCGAAAGGAGTAGCAGCAGCTCAGGCAGCTAGCTAGCCTCTCTACTCCTTACATTATAATGCAAATCACCTCCCCCAGGCATGGTGCAGCACCCACACCCACAATGATCACTCACTCCAGCAGCTGTCCCATGACTGCATGAGGCTTTGGGGGCCACCTAGACATAAGCCATAGCATTCCTAAATTTTTCTTGATGTCATTATTATTGCTAATTTAGCTAGGATATCATATCTATATTAACTATTTGTTATCCCTTGGGTAATAATATTGAGAAGCAGTGGGGTAATAACCTCACCAAAGACCAACATCTAAAGATGCTAAATGGAAAGCAACACCCCACTGTTAATTAACTGAGAAGACAGGGTCTTGCAATAGACAGTGACTAGGAATCTCCAGGGCACAGAAGATATCCCAGAAGAACAGACTCTTTTTAGTGTGACTCTGATGGTAGTAATATAACTACCTACTGTCACAATTTAATATGAATTATCAAACAAATCAAAATAAATATTTTTTTATGAAATAGAAAACAAGCCAAAGGAGCAAAAGGCAATCTTAGGCCTCCAGCCACCCCACAACAAATCCAAGCACCATCAGCACAACAGAAATTAAAAGTCATATACCTAAAATCTCTGTAATGATTGCAATTAAAGCAAAAAGAAAAAAAAAAAAAACAACTCCAGATGGGTACAGAGGAAATCTGATCAGAAATAATCTCTCAAAAAAAGAAGTGATAACCATAATTAAAAAATTGCTGAGCATATGTAAAGAAGACACTGATTAAAAAAAGTAGAGGAACATAGAAAAATGATAGAAACCTTGAATGAACAATATAGGAAAGAAACAGAATACATGAAATAGATTTAAGAGATATCCAGGAAATTTAAAATTCCTTTAAAGACAAGCAAGATAGCTCAGCGGTCTAAAGCACGTGCTTAGGCAAGCTTAGGCAAGTGCAGGGACCGTGGTTCAATAACTTGGTACCACATGCCATGCCAGCCCTAAACCAGCCAAATAATTAATTAATTAATTAATTAATATTCCATTAAAAGCTGACAAAACTGTATGAATGAAACTGATGATAGACTTTCAGGACTTAAACCCATCATTGCAGCTAATGGCCAGAAAAGGAAAGATCTCTTAAAAGTAACAAGGAACCAGGAAACAAAAATTCAACCCTTACAAGACAATGCAAAGATGAACAATATAATACATAAGGTGTCAATGAAAAAGGAATAAACACAAATGGCATAAAAAGACTAGTTATAGAAGTAATAGCAGAAAACTTCCCAAGCATTGGGGAAAGAATATGATATACAGTTAAGCAAGGCATATTGAACTCCAAATAGCATCTGGAAATTAAATAACACCCCCCAAAGGATCACAGATAAAATTACACAAGAAATTAAACACTATCCACAATCTAATGAAAATTCAAACATAACTTATCAGAATTTGTGGGATACAATGAAAGCAGTTCTCAGAGAGAAATTTATAGCAGTGAAGGCACACATTAGGAAAACAGAATGAGAACAAGTAAATATTCTAATGCTGCACCTTAAGCTTCTACATAAAGAGCAAAGCAAGCCCCAAACACAAAGACATGAGGAAATTATAAAGATTAGAGCAAAAATTATCACAATGGAGGCAAATAAAACAATACAAAGAATTAATGAATCAAAGAGCTGGTTTTTTTGAAAGATTAAATGAAATTGATAAATAAAATAAAATTGATAAATCCCTAGCCAACCTCATCAAAAAGAAGAAAGAAAAAACTTAAAGTCAAGCAATAAGAAATGTAAAAGATTAAATTACTATAGATCCTGTGGAAATTCAGAAGATCATCAATAGCTATTTTGAAAATCCTTGCTCTCACAGAATTGAATACACAGAAGAAATGGACAGAACTTTAGGTCAATCTCCCTCATAAACATGAATATAGATATAGACACAAATATCCTCAGTGAAATACTGGCAAATAGAATGAAGCAAATCACCAGAAAGATTATACATCATGACCAGTAGGATTGATCCCAGGGATGCAGGGATGGTTCAACATATGCAAATATATAAATGTACTATACCATATTGATAGAGTTATAAACAAAAACCATATGATCACCTCAACAGATGCAGAAAAACCTTTGACAATGTCTAACACTCATTCATGATAAAAAGAAACCTACAGAAAATTGGAATAGATGGCCTATACCTCAATCTGATAAAATCCATCTGTGACAAACCAACATCCAACATCATTCTAAAGTGAGAAAAACTGAAAGCTTTTACTTGAAAATCAGATACGAGAAAAGGAGGTTCACTACCATGCTTCCTACTCAATATACTTCTGGAAACGTTAGTCAGAGCCATTAGACAAAAGAGAGAAATAAAAGGAGTAAAAATTGGAAAGGAAGATGTCAAACTATCATTACTTGCAGAAGAAATAATGCTCAACATAGAAGACCCAAAAAAACCTCCACCAACAAAATCCTAGAATAATAAATAAATTCAGTAGTGTAGCAGGATACAAAGTCAACACCCAAAAATCAATAGCAGTCCTCTACACAAGCAACAAACTCACTCCTAGAGATATTAGAGAAACAATGCCCACAATACCATCCAAAAAATTGAAATACTTAGGAATTAACTTAACAAAAGAAGTAAAAGATCTATACAATGAAAATTACAATACTCTGAATAAGACATCAAAAAGGATTTCAGAAAATGGAAAGGTATTCCTTGCTCCTGGATAGGAAAAACCAACGTTGTGAAAATGGCCATACTCTCAAAATTGTTATATGGATTTAATATAATCCCTATCAAAATGCCATCAGAATACCTCACATATCTAGAGAAAACATTCCTAAAATTCTTTTGGAACCAGAAAAAACCTAGTATAGTAGAGATAATCATGGCCAACAAAGTCAAGGCAGGAGGCATTATATTCTCTGACTTGAAATTACACTACAAAGCTACTGTGATAAAATCATCACGGTACTGGTGGGGGGAAAAAAAACAGACCTGAGAATCATTGTAACAGATGAGAGAACTGTTACTTATTCCAGCCAGTATGTTTGTTCGTTTGTTTCTTGGGACTATATCTGACAGCTCGTAGATCTTGTCTGGATTATCAAGAAACTCCATGTAACACATGTGCTTCCTGGAAGTATATCTTGGTGGAAAAAAAAAAAAAAAACACAGCTAACCTATTTTTATTCTGCCTCATTGATGTTGTTCAGCTGATTGAAAATGCCAGCAGTCCTATGTCTTTCCAGTCACTTTCAGTATTCCAAAATCCTATAATTAAGGGGCAAAATGAAGTTTCAAATCAGAAATTATTAAATTAATACTGGTGTACTAATCAAAGCTCCACGTTCATTTAAGTGACAGTGGTTTCGTTCCTTCCAGGTAAGTTAGATTCTGGGGTGGAAGGAAAGTTTTATCTGTACCTTCTCTCCTCTTAGTTACTATGTCAGATCCCACAGTTTGGAGGAAGGGAAGGAAAGATATGAAGAGCAAACAAAATAAAACACCTTATTGATTTTAAGTGTACTAAGCTGCCTTTTTTTTTTTAAAGACTGGCCTTTGGTTAATGGTGATGCATGCTTACTGCATGCGATTTTAGGTTCCTGGACATTCACCCTATTAATGGGGAGTTTTCATCTGCTCTCCCCCCTCTAAAGTCAGTTGTATACCCTGCTCCACTTTGTCCCTTTCCTTGACCTCTAGCTACTTCCATTCTGACCCTCTCACTTTCCAGTTGGCAATAGCAGAACAACTTCCATGGACTACGCAAAGTACTTGTGCTCCCTTTACCTGATAATCTTGGAGCCTCTGGAAGCTGCCTGTCCTACATCTCAGCTTTCTATCAGCTAGCCAGCCTGTCGCTTAACTTCAGACTTCTCAGAAAGGAAATTGTCTCTAATGTCCATGTCCTTCTATTTTCAAGGAACAACTATCAAGTTCTGCAAATTATTCCTCTGTAGTTCCTTTTCTTTGACTTGAAATGAAGAGATATTGTAAATACATCCCAACCTTCTCTCTGATAGAAAAGGACACTAACCACAACTTGCCCCAGCTGTCTTAGTTACTTTTCTCGTTATTGACACAAATTACCCAACACCCAAAGTTAAGTGATGCAAGGTTTATTTAGCTCACAGATTGTAGAGATTTTTAGTCCATAATAAACTGGCTTCAGGGCCAGCCTGATAGCTCAGTGGATTAAAGCACCTGCTTAGGCAGAGTACAGCAGCCAGGGTTCAATCCCTGTCCTGTGGTACCAGCCCTGTCCCAGCCCCTGGAGCTTGCTGAAGTGGCAATTGAGACTGAGTATGGTGGCACACGCCTATATTCCCAACACTCGGGAGGCTGTAAACAGGAGAATCACTGTGAGTCTGATCTACATAGTGAGACCCTGAACACCTTGTATACTCTGCCCTAAATACAGAAAAATAAATAAATAAATAAATAAATAAATAAATAAATAAAATAAACTGGCTCCAAAGCAGAGTGACTTGACAGAGGAGAGCAGTTCATGGTAGGCAGACTATAGCAAAGCAAAAAGGGGCCTTAATAGATTCTTTCTGTCCTTTTACCTTACCCATGCGACCAGGATTAGGACTATGCCAAATCAAGCAGCAGATTGATTTAGTAATCACCCACCCTTAATCCTAGCATTGCGCCATGAATCAACCACGCTCTCCAGATTTGGCGATCTCTGAAAAAGCCCCATGTATGACTGCATTAGGCTTTGCAGAAATATCTAGTCAGAAGCCATAGCATCAGAAAAAACATACTAAAAGAACTGAGACAGCTGGACATGGTGCACACCTATGATCCTTGCACTTTGGAAGTCTGAGGTGGGAGAATTATAAATTTGAGCCCATCCTGATCAACTTATTAACTTAATGAGAAACAGCCAAAATATAAAAAAGGGTTAGGAATATAGCTTAGTGTAAAGGCCCTGGTTTGATCCCCAGTACCACTAAATAAATACATATTTTAAAAGCACCTTCCTTTTGCTCCTCCTCAATACCTAGGGTGAATAGCTTAAGCATCCTCCTGACACCCTCAAGGTTACTTCTGCAACTACTCTCTAGGCCACTTTGCAATGGAGTCAAAGTTTGGGTGATCATGGCAGTGCTCCTCCTCCACTCCTGGCACTCCAGGTGTTATTTCTGCCTTTTCTGAGGAGCAATGAGAGAACTCCATAGACACAACCCATTGTTGATATTCCCACAATCCCTAATCTCCAGGAATTCACGATCAATATGCCTGGCCTCCCTAAAAACTCCCGAGAAGCAAAAGCAGCAACTGGCACCATGATAGTCACAAATGTCCTAAGACTCTCTGAGAGGTTTCTATCTTGGCCATAGGAGCTTTGAAACTAATACGAGATTACTTCATCCTGTGGCCACTCCTGATGACACTACTCTGCAACCTCCTGATAACTTGTGCCCTTGGCCATTACTTACAGTTCTCAACCAGTCCCCAAAGTGCACAAGACTGTGTATGTAGAAGCTGCTCCCCTCTGGACCAGCAGCTCCCTCTCACTTCTCAGGTTAGTCAAGAGAGCTCCATCTTACACTTTCCCCCCAGTCCTGGAGCACAGGTCCAAATAAAGCCTTCCTCGGGTGATTGGTAAGCCTATCTGCAGTTCTTATCTCAGGTGCTATGCACAGAGAAGGTGTGGAGACCCACTTCAGATTGCTTCAAAGCCTGGGGCATCTGGAGACAGGTGACGACATGACTCCACTGTCTAGTGCAGGCACACAACAGGGTGCACTTAGGGAAGCATGACTTAGCATAGACAACCACGCGTGCATTACATGGTTATGACAGTACACAACTGTGTAAACCTTGATAATGGCTGATGCATACAAGCTGAATAATAAAAATATTTATAGTTGTTGCTGATATTGGCTCTGCATGCTTTTTTTCCTCTGGGGATTTCACCTGTGAAAATAACCCTTCAGCCCCCTGATGCAATAAGTGGTGTAGTTGGCAGGATGAGATGAGTGTTCCCTCCTCATCTGTGACAACAGCACCTGATAGTGATGGAGAGCCCTGGGAGGTTGCCTACGTGCTTCTCCTGGCCTAAGCTGGTGTCTTCTTTGGCAGTTTGTAGTGGGCTCAGGGACTGGTATCTGTCTGATACCTAGGGACATGTTGAAATGATAGACATACAAAGGATGTAAACCTTGCCTGGCTGTTACAAGAAGAAGAAGACTCATAGTTGGTCCGTGAAAGCCAGCTCATCCTTGGCTCCTAGTGGTCACCTAGATCTCAGTGGCACCAGCAACAGAAGCATTCTGGAGAAGGTGAGGTTTAGGGAGCAGGTTCAAGTAGGAAGTATGGGTTATGCCCCTCAATAGTGAGAGAAGGGGCAGCATGAGCCATGGCCGAGGACAACAACCAGACCCCACAGAACCACCAGGAGCCAGCAGCGTTGAGCCTTTCCTGATCAGCATCAGTCAGGGCATGGTCAGGGGCGAGCAAGTAAACCAGCTACCATGGACTGAGGAGGACCTGGAACAAGAGCTGGCCACTGCAGAAGTCATGCTTCTGGGCACAGAAAGTACCGCCTCTTCACAAAGTGTAAGTCTCCATTCCCCAGAAGAGACACCTGGTTTGCTTGTGAGGCTTGAAATTATCAAAAGGTAGAGGTGGAGCAGCTCCTAGCCCAAAGAAGGGAGACCAGGGGACCGGCCACCTCTCCCTATCACACAACATATACAACCTACATAGCCAGAGCACTACAGGAACTGGTGAAACAACTAAAAAGAAAAAAAAGATGGGTGAAACAGTGCCTTCATGGCTGCTATGGCTATGGGATGCAGGGAATTATAACAGTCCACAGGAGATGTTCCAAATAGCAGCATAGCCAGCAACCCCTTTCTTTGATGGGTTCCACAGGATGTACAAAGGACAGCCCCACTCAGGAAATGGGACACTTGTAGTATTGTACCAGGACATGGGAGGTTCTGGGAGCCCACATGCCAACTGAAGCTTCAGGCTTCTGCACTGGGCTTTAGCCACAGCCCAGAGGCAGCCACAAGGCACTGGCACTTGAGCTGTGTGCCACCATGGAGCAGCAGAGAGGGCCTCTAGTTACGCTGAACAATCCAGTGTGTGCCAGTGACAGGAAAACCAAGAGAGCTGACATCGCTCTCATGTTGCCAGAGCTGAGCCCGTCCGTGTGGCTCAGGCAGCAGGAGCTCCAGTTTGTCCAAGAATGTGGGAAGGAGATTTCTGGGCATGTGCTCCTGTCCAGTGACCTTCAGACAGCAGGCCATCTCTAGAAGTTCTTCATCCATTTCAAGAGAGCCCACTTGACTGGGTGTCTTGTGCTTGGCTCCTTAACCTTATGATGTCTGTTTCCCTGGTTGCTGAATATATACTAGGGGTGGACATACTGATGGGTGCTTGGCTCTGCACCATGCAGAGAGAATTCCACTTGTGAATTCATGTAGCAGAAATCATAGTCTGAGGACATCAATACCATGCACCACTGACTCTCCTGCAGGCTACACAGGTTGTGTGCATGAAACAGTGTCAACTACCTGGAGCTATGAGGAAATGGGACAAACCATCTTGAAATTGGAAGAGTCAGGGATAATACACCAGACCTGTATAACCCTTTCAACTCCCTGGTATGTCCTGCATAGGACCCGAATGTGATGTAGCAAATAACTGTGGAATTACCAAATTACCAGGAGTTGAATAAAGTAACTCCTCTGTTGCATGTGATGGTGCCTAATATTGCACTTGATGGATCATCTTATCCTGATGCTGAACTGATACCATTATGTAGTAGATTTGGTGTCTTAGTTACTCTTCTCTCGTTGCTGGGACAAATACCCGACACACAAAATGAAGGAAGGAAAGGTTTATTTAGCTCACAGTTACTGGAGGTTTCAGTCCATACTCAGCTGGGTCCAATGCACAGCAGTACATAGCAGAGGGCAACTTTTCATGGTGGCGGCAAAGAGCAAGAGCACAAAGAAGGAGTAGCAGCAGCTCAAGCAGCTAGCTTCTCTTCCCACCTTACATTGTAATGCAAATTACCTGCCCCAGGGTAGGGGAAGTACTCACACCTATGGGTACTTCC
>NW_004524614.1:15236900-15254346 GCF_000260255.1 Octodon degus
TTCTCTTCCCACCTTACATTGTAATGCAAATTACCTGCCCCAGGGTAGGGGAAGTACTCACACCTATGGGTACTTCCCAGTACTTACCCACCTATGGGTAATACCAGCAGTACTAAAACCCATAATCCCAACCTTGGATCACACATAATCCCAGTGGATCATGAGTTAACACAAACTCTAGAAGTCCTCACCCCATGACTGCATGAGGCTTCGGGGGGACAACTAGACACAAACCATAACATTTGGTCAATGCCTTGTTCTCCATTGCTGCTACAGCTTGATGGTCAGGAACAATTTTCTTCCACCTGAGAGGGCAGGCAATGGACTTGCCAGGTGTTGCCACAAGGCTATGGGCGTAGCCTAACTTTGTGTCATGGCCTGGTGGCCCAGGACTTGGCCACCTGGAAGAAACCATATTGTGTCACTATTCCACTATATTGATATTATGTTAACCTCTGATTGCCTTGCAGGTTTGGAAGCTGTTGCACACAGTCTGAAGGAAGCTTTGCTGGCCTGGAGGGTGGGATGTCAATAATGACAAGGCCCAGGGAACTGACTTGACTGTCAAAATTTTGGCTGTTATCTGATTAGGTAAGAAGAGAGTAACTCTTGATGACACTACTGATAAAATCTAGACATACCCCAAACCCACAACAATACAGCAATTGCAGGTATACATGGGTTTAGTGGGCCTTTGGTGGACATTCATACTGCACCTGGGTACCCTGCTATGTCCTTTGTACCAGATGACAGAAAAAGACATGACATGGGACTGGATGAGTGCAACAGGGGCTTCTTTCCAGAAACTGAATGGGGGCAGTTGTGCAGGCACAAGCCCTTTGAGTCATTGACTCTACCCTGCCATTTATCCTAATGGTGAATGGAGATGATGTTGGGTTTGGCTAGGAGGTAGGATTTGTGCATGAGTGTCCCATTCCAGGAGTGAAGCGGACCAGGCTCCCACCCTGATACATGGGGACGTATTTGCTGCCACGGGCCTCCTTTTCACACAACCCCTTGGCAGTCAAGCTGATAGTGATATTGGGACCAGTGACGTGTATGACACAGAAAACCTTACAGGAAGACAGGCTGCAGGTAATGACTTCTAACCCCTAATGCAGAAGAGAAAAAGGGACCTCTGGCTGAGATCTGGTATATCAATGGGTCCAGCCATGGCACAACTCCACAATAGACAGCAGTCACTGTCTAGCCCAGGACAGAAATCCTCTGATTTGAAACCAGAACAGGCTAGTTGAGCTCATGGCAGAGTTGCAGGCAGTGTGGCTACTTGTAATATGTGGCTGCTTACATGTGCCCTACTGGCTGCAGGCCACTGGTATGATTGAAAGGTGTCATGAGCTCCTGAAAACCAAACTGTGTATTTGGTTCCAAAATTCACCAGGTGGGTGCAAATCTTACCCCAGGCCATTCAACTGCACAATGACCAGACCCAACATATAGGTGACAGCCTGTTGGATCACCTCTTAAAAGCATGTCAATCTGTCTGGATATTCAACTCACAAAGCAAGCTTCTAAGACGATCAAAAGGCCTTAATCTTCCCATATTGGAAGCTATGGGGTAGGACTCTATCAATGGACTTGGGATTGGCCCACAGATTCCTAGTGGGAAACTGCACATTCCTCTTGGAGCACTGGGAGGAAGGACTAAAATGTACCATAGAAGTACAGACATGGATTTCAACATGGCCCCTAAGGGCCTTAGTGCATTCTTCATCAAATATTGGAGCCATCATTCTGAAAGAAAGTGACCTAGTGGCTGCTTGGCCCATCCCTGGGAGTGGTGGACCTAGCCCCAACTCCTTTACCCCAGTAGGAATGGGAACCCAGATTTGATATTCTAAGCCAGGGGGCAAGATGATTCTGGCCACAATCATATTACAGGATGAACATGCATCCTTTATCCTCCAAGATGGGTGGATCTCCATGCAGTGGAAGCAACTGGGAGACTCCACAAAGCTGCAAAAGGGTGCTACGAGCCTCAGCTGCTGAGCACCTGATGGGGTGGGGAGGAGCTGTGCAGAACTGTGCAGCCACTGGCCCTCAAAGCCCAGAGCTGCTAATGCTGATTCATAATTTCCATCTAAACTGAGTGAAATAACCCTCAACCCATTGGCAACAGAATTCTTCCTAACCGGGTGTAGATGCATGCGTGTAATTACAACTAGTCAAGAGACTGAGATGGGAGAAAAAAAAGTCTAGTAGTTCAAGGTCAGCTTCAGCAATATAATGAGACCCTGTCTCAAAAAACACCCTTTTTTCCCTATTATCCCAACACTTTTTATGCCCCAAATTCAGATAAGGGTTTTAGTGATGTGAAATACTTTCATACAAATCCTTTTGGCAAGTTCTACTTGATATTCTAGCCCACAAGTCACCTTAGTTTGCAACAAGTGACAATTTACTATCTTGACCACAGCTGTCATTTCAAGAAAAACATGATTTCCTAAATTTGTAAAGTCCACAAAAATCATATTGTTGAATTTTTTGGCTAGAATGGAAAATAAATAATTTTGCTAGTTTTCAAAATGCATTGAGTGGAGTCTGGAATGTACCCTTTGTTTGAAAAAATGTGAGAACTCACTCACATTTGAATTCCATCTCTGTCTCTTGAATTTGCATGTCTTGTTGGTTAGGTGATTTGTGTCTCTCTAAGTGTGGGCTGCTGTGGTTACTTCCCTACACACTATGTCCCGTGTCTGATCCTGCTGTAAATTCTATCTTCTGCCTCCTTCAAAATGTTTGGCCTCAATGTTTTTTTCCCCTCTCTTATAGAGTTCATTCTTTGAATATAAATTTACTGTTTTAATTGCTGATTTTTCTGTTGTCTTACAATAACTTACAATTTGAAATTTCAAGATAAAAGATGTCCAACACCTTTTCACTGTACCGTATTTTCTTACACCCTAGGAGGAGAGGTTATAGAAGTATGGTAGCTCATCCTAGACCTACGGCAAAAGTGGCATGGCTGCAAAGATGCAGGAATGACTGACTGACTATGTCAACTTGAAATGTTTAGAAGCTTCACAAAATTGGCTCAGTGATTCTACATGCTGGAGTGTAGAAGAAGACACACCCTCGGGTGGCTCGTTGGTATAAAGGAAAAATGATGAAGGACAGTTCTGCTTCTGTTCTTCAGAGAGCATCAGTCTTTGTCTTCGCTTTGAAATCATCTCCTGACTTCCACTGTAGACTCTTCAGCCTTCCATTGCAGACTCACTGGCTTCCTGCTGTGGACTTACACAGGACACTGCACTAAACTCCAGATCTTGGCCTGAAACCTTCAGTCTGCACTGTCCAGACACCTTCTGCACGCTTCTTCATCCAACTATCCAACTCTGTGGGTGACCATCGTAAGCCAATCTTGTAATTTCACATACTTTGTATAACTTGATATCTGTTTCTCTAGTAAAATGCTGACTGATACAGATGCCAAAGAAATGAAGTTTTAGTTAATGTCTCCAATTAAATGTTTAAATATTTCATGTAAGATGACCACAAACTTTATGTCATATGCACCCCAAGATTTCTTTTATTCTCACTTCATGTATCTTCCCTGAGTGAATTCACCCACCCAGGCACCATTCAGGGGATGCTCTGGTGGTATATTAGGGCAGCCCCAACTGCTCTTTGAGCCAAGCATTGTCAGGTTTCAAAAGCTTCCTCTTTTTATTGTATGTCTTCTTCCAACAACAACAAAGACTCAGTGAGAAAAAAATTAAAAACAAAGTGAAAAGAGCTTATACAAATTGTGGGTATTTTTCTTAAGTTCTTAAGAGTTCATATTCCATATCCTTCCTTGCCTTTTACTTTCAAGTCCCAATAGACTGCTAAGCTTCCCCAGATATTTGGCAAAAAAATCTGCAAAATCACTCTGGCTTTCTGTGCTCTTCTTATGCAACAGTAATAGATTGCCAATCTCTCCTGGTCAATCTGAAACTAGGATTATCATCTCTTTTAAAAGATCTGTACATGCCATAATTCTAATATACAACATTTTGGGATCATTGTAGTTCACACCTGTGAAACTCTCTTGAACTGTGTTTCTAGTGTCCTTGAACTATTTCAAACATACATCAAACCTCAATGGGCTACTGTGATTAAACCAGGGACAATAAAATCCTTCAACAGATCAAAAGTATTTATTGACTTATGTCAGGCATTATGTACCATGCACTACATAAGAAGAAAAATAAGACAAAATACATGTACTCTTCATGACAGGGGACATATAAAAATAATTGCAACACATTTGATAAGTGATTAAATTAAGATAGGTACTGAGAAAGGAGTCCTAGCCCCTTTAAAATTAAGTGAAGCTTTTTGAATCTTCTGAAAGATTGACTGAGTTCCAGGAAAATAATTGGCAGAACAGTGTCATTCACAGAGCTAAGAAAGGCTGGCCTTGTGCTGGAATAAGGCTGCTTCTCTTGAAACCAGAGAAAAAGAGCCAAGATATGTACAGCTATAACAGGTAAGACCGAATAAGCAGGAAGTAGAATAACTCACAGGGAGGGATAGGTTGGAGACTGGGGTCAAGGAAGGACACTGGAGGGCTGTGACAATTTGTGATAGACACCAGAGGACATAAAGAGGCTGCAGTGCTGGCCCTGGGAGAGATACCTGTGTAGACTACAGCTTGCAAGAACTAGTGTTTGTTGTTATAGCAGTGTTCAGTTGCCCCAGGTGATAGTGTAAAATATTGTGGGAATGGTCTGAAGTCAGGTTGTACTGTAGAAAAAAGTCAAGAACATTAGAGTGGAAATAACTGAAGTCATCAACCACACAATCCAGTCTGACTGGGAAAGTGAGTTCAGAGAAGGCGATGAAGATACGCTTCAGCATCTACCTTGGAGGACTTTCTGTAGGTAATTTAATCAAGAGCCAGGAACAAAGCACCCATTATCACAATGCTCAGGCACAAGGGTCAGGTCACTCCCCCTAGAACTGTTGAAGGTCATCCAACATGCCTGAGATCAATCCTAATTGAATCTGGCTTTGCATTAGAATTACACTAGAGCTTCTAAATCGAACAAGTAATAAGAACACCATGCAAACTCCTCCAGCGACATTGATTTGGGATGAGCCCCAGATCTTCAAGTCTACTGCATATCCAATGTGCTTAGCCAACATTTTGGATGCTCACCCCTCAATTAAACAAATCAGGCAGTGAATTGGGAGAACCACAGTCCTTAGAAAGAAGTGAGATAGCTGCATTCTGTACACAATGTGATCTCATTTTTGCTGATAGCTTCACTCTTTTTATGTGCTAACTAGGTGATAATTAATACCCAAACTGTCTTTATTTCTCCTCTTTACTTCTGCCACTCATGATAAAATAGGGATGCTAATTAACTGGGAAATGGCCCTCAAAGTGGCCAAAAAACAAAAGGAAGTAATGGGTATGAGAAGTGTGTGGGGATCCAGAATCTGGTTCTTCATACTTGTAAGAGGAGTGCTAAAGTGTGTACGCTATTGTCTGCCAAGCTTCAGTCTAAAATTTCTATTCACTTCTCACAGCAGCTCTATGAAACAGGCTTTTAAATTATTCTGACTTTACAGATGAGAAATCATAGCACAAAGATGATAGGAACTTGCTCAAAGTTATACCAACAGCCTGTGGTAAAACTGAATTGTGTGCAGGTTGTCAGATTCCAAAGTCAATATATATATATATATATATATATATATATATATATATATATATATGTATTACTATATATGTTCTATGCTATATATTATCAATAATATAATATTCTTTATGCTGATATATTATACATTATATTATTATACTATAACATATATAATATAATATATTATGATATATAACATATACTATTGTATATTCAATAGGTTAGTAAATTCATTAATTAAAAGAAAGGATGGTGAAACTGTGGTGGAACTCATTGTAGAACACTTCCTAGACCTAAAAGAAAAAGAATATTATCAATATATTAAAGAAAGGAACAATGGAAGAACCTTATAGTTACTGTTCAGAGCAATCTAAAAATGTATTTCTGAATGGATCCTGAATACAACTCTTTTTCGTGTCCATACTGCTGACTCACCATGTGGCATCACTACTGCTCTAAAAATATCTGCTTACATGGACAAATTACATATAATCTCTCTCCACTCTCCAGCTGTACAATTTTTCTCAATAATAAAATTTCCTTTTTGCTTCTCCATTTGTATTCATTGCCCCACCAAGTAACAAAACCTTAATTCAATAAGGATTTTATTAAACCCTCATCTTGTAGTTAATTCTATCCTTTTCAAAATGTCATAATCTACTTTCTCCATGTGAGCTGTCTCTAGTCAGTTCATTAATGTCTAGGTGTTTGTGTGTGCTTTGCTTTCCACCATGTTAATTAAATTACTTGTTGTATAAATTATTATAGTGTCCCAGAAGATGGAGATCAGACAAATGTCAGGACACTCATTAATATTTCCTCAATACTTGTGGAAAGAAAAGTGTTGCTATTTTGTCTTTGCATCCCCTCAAGAATGACAGATATTAGTATAGTCACAAGATACCTTGACATGACCCTAGACCGGTGGTTATTAGCTTTGTCAGTGTATCAGAATTACCTAGAGCTTTATAAAGTACTTGGCTTGAGAATAAAATTCTCAAGTGATTTCTTTTGAGAAACTTGGATTAGGAATCCATTTATGAAGGGCTAGCAAATCTGTAGGGAAAATAGTAGGTGAGACTGAAGTACTTCCTAGTTACCTGTATTTTGAGGTTGTTGTTTTTATTTTATCTAAAGCAAAAAATGTCTTGGCCTATAACCCTCTCTCTAGCTGACAGACTTTTAAAAATAGGAGTAATATTAGCATTTTATTTGTAGGATGTTTCCTAGGGTAACTGCTGATAAAATATCTAACTCTCATCACTTGGGTCATTGAGCTGTCATGTAAACCAGTAATTATTTAGGATTACCTGTGTACAGTAGAATCATTTTTACCAGGACATTTCATGTATGGTTCAGGAGTTTAAACGTCATAGAAGCCATTTGCAAGTAGACAGAGTATGGTGATGGCTCTTACAGTGCTGCAAAATTATATACCTGGGATTTTTTTTCATTGCTCATACCCATTTTTCTTGTCATAGGTAACTGACTAATTCAACTGATTTTGAAGCACAACAATAGAGTGGCTTTCTCTAAGATAATGGCTAAAATCCATGCACAGTACACATCTTTTTTCTGTATCCCCTACAACCCACCTTAGAAAGAACAGAGGATATAGCCAAGGAAAAGCACTGGACACTCAGGAGTGTGTTCACTGTCCTTGAACAAAATGTCATTTCTTCCACACTCAACCCCTTGCCCTGAGGTCCCCAGTTTTCTCAGGTACAGAATGAAGATAATCATGGTACCCACCTAATAGGCTAATTTGGACATTCAGTGCATTTATATCTCTGAAATTCCTGCAACAGATCTGGTCACATGATACTCATTAGCCAACATACCAAGTGTGTTTCAAGGACCTACAGTTATAATCAATGTCAACAGTTGAGCTGCCGCTGCTTAGAAAAAAAGGTTTAAGAAAGGTGGGAGAATTGGACCTGGGGGACACTAGAAGCAGGAGACTCCAGGACCCCAGCAGCGAGCCTCAGCTGTCCTTCTGTTATTATAGAAGACATCAGAGGAACATCTTCTTTTCTAGTATTCTCAAGCCACTGTATAGAATTCATTTTCTTTATTCTTCAGAACTGTAAGCTTCATGCATGTAGGAATAAAATATATATTATTTATCATTATGCATCCAGTAATTGTTCTAGTGTCTGACACATAGAAAATGAGCAAAAAATATTAACTAATTCAGAAGCCCTGGCAGGGTTAATTTTTTATCAGCTATTAACACATTCACCTAAATTAGACTACCCAATTTAGTCCTGATACTTGGTGGTTCTCAGGTCCGTAGAGAAAATGAATAAATTTCAAGGAGAAAGGAAGAGTTAGAGACAAGAATAGACCTGGGGGATACATAGTGCCTCAATCCACAGGGAAAACAGCTTTTCAAAGAAGCTAAAGGGCAGCATGCAATTATAGACCATCAGGAAGCAGCCAAAGTGGAAGAGATCCAATGAGGCAGCTGGAAATGCACAGAAGAGAAATGAAACAAAGGTGAGGGTGGCACAATGGAGACAAACAGGAGAGAATCCAGAGTAGCTAGTTGTGGAGAAGCTTTAAGTTATGATGATGGAAAATAAAAGCAAATAAAGCATCAAGTCCAGATATTTTGTTACATGAGATTTACAGTTCTATGCACATGTAGACACAAGCATTTGAGCTGTGGTTCTCAAAGTACGGCCCTCTGTCCGGCGACATCAGCCTTACATGGGTGCTTTCCAGATGCTCTTATTCTTGGGCCTTGTATTAGTGCATCCTCATCACTGCAATGAAATACTAGAAGCAGGCTCACTTTATAAAGAATAAAGTCTTATTTAGCCCTCAGTATTAGGTACTGAAAGAACAAACCCTTCACAGACACTCCTGAAGGCCCCTCTGGCTGCGGCATCTCTTGGTAAATTGCACTGATGGAGCCTGTGCTGAACAAGCAACCAAACAACCAAATAGGAAGCCACATGCCCTGGAGGGGCTGAGGTCAGATGTTTACAACAACCCCACTGTGAGAACCAGTAGTCTCATGAGAAATACACAGTCTCCTCTGAAAGCACACCTCAAAGACCAGAGGCTATCCCACGAGGACACACCTCTTGCATGTGTGCACCTGTGTACACAATGCGGGGCTGAGGATCGAATCCAGGGCCTCACAGAAGATGGTAGGAAGAGCTCTGCCATGGAGCTGCCCTTCTACCACTTGAGCTCCACTTCTTAATGACCAATACTCTCTCCCAACATTGCACCCCGAGGAGCAAGCCTCCAACACGTGAAACTGGGCAGCTAAGTGCCAATCGTAGTAGGCCCCTTCTCACAGCTAGTGAATGAGGAATTCTTCTGGAGTAGGGCTCAGCAAGCCCTACAGGGGTTCTGAATCAAACTAGGGTTTGAATATCACAGATTTAAAGTTCTACCCAAGAACCCTGAAAAAACAAAATGAACCTTGGATTCTAGTGTATGAGATACAATGAGAAAAGTTACTTATTAAATGTTTATATCTCCAGAAGGTAGGCAAGGAGTACCTACCATAAACTCTTGTTTCTATGTTGTGTGAAGAAAAAGGAGCACAGCTCTATAATGGAGTTGCCCAACACCTTGCATTGAGGAGGAGATAGCAGGGAGCATATCTCTCATGTCAGTGCCGAGATAGCTTTTCTTACCGATTTCCTCTGAGCAATCCATAAAAGTCTACATTCCTATTTTTAAAATATATTTTAATTTTTTAATTTTTTTGTCATATTCTGTAGGGACTTAAAGTTTAACATATCAATACTTTATGAAAAATACTTGTTCCATGTTATGCATAAGATGTTTGATATTCAGACAGATAGTGAGGTTAAGCTCAATAGCCTAGGTTATATGGTAACAACAATAAGCTTCTCTTCTGGAGGGTTAACAACCTAAGTTTGCAGACCAAAAATTGGAGAAAAAGGAGGGCTGCAAGGAAGGCCAACATTTTGGCCCTAGCCTTCCAAGGTCAATTAAGACTCAGGACATATGAGAACTTGTGCTGTGGTATCATGTAACTGAGTTGTGTCCCAGGTTTTCTGATCAAGGAGATTATGGGGCCAAAGAAGAAAGTGATCGATGATGTAGAGTGTGCCTAAGGAGAGTCACATGGAGAGAAAACATTCTCTCAGGCTTTTGTGGAAAGCAGGTTGGCCAAGCAATGGCTATGACTCATCCACATGGCTGACACTGACAAAGATTCTGTGGTCTGAGGTACAGGGTCTCGGGATACATCCTGGGGGGATTTGGCTGACCTTGTCAGATCCAGGAGCTGCAGTTCTTGTTGTGTAGATCTTGCTTTGTCTTGGTCTTGACCATCCAGTGCAAGGGTGTAAGAATAAAGTATAAGAAATAAAGCCATGCTGTTATGCTGAGCTGTAGGGGACTAAGGTCAACAACTTCAGACATTGCCAGTCAAGTGGAAGACCCAATACTATTATGGACTACTGGACTATTTTGGAATATTTTGCTGAGTTCACACACCTATAATATTTAAATGATGGAACTAAATAAAAAAGGGGATATAGATGAATGACCATTTTGTATCTGTGTATTCAAAATGGTTAGGATAGATATATAGCTACATTCTCTTAATTCAAGGAATAGAGGGATTGGTTCTAATAGTGTTTGTAAATAGGATATCATGTCTGCATCTTGTACAACAAATAACCACTAGAAAGGCAGTATGCAATGTGTTGATTATTGGAACTGTCCTACCAATTTTATTTGAAACTGTCTCATTGCTATTTATTTCTCAATAAAATTATGGAAAATAAAAGTCTACACAATGCACAAGTCTTCCTGGTATATTATTTTTCTTTTAATGTTTTGAGTATGATCAAACCCTACAAGCATAGTATCAGTCAAATTACTAGTTTTTCACAAAAAAGCTTTTATTTGGATTTGATTTCATGATCATAATAGTCGTTAATACTTACAGCATACATTCATTCACATTAATTGAGCCTTCATATTTACAATAGATGACCAGATGCAGAGAAACTTGAAAACACTGGACAAAAATTATTAATAAAAATTTGGCAAGTAATATGGAGCTATGAAGTGAATTTTATAATACAGAATCTCATATTTTCTAGAGGTTATTGTCAACATTTCCAGGAGATAGATCTATATTCACTCCTCTTCTACCAGGAACATCATTTAGCTTTAATTTCTGAGAAAACTTCCACCTCCATCAGGCTGCTCCAGGAAATCCATGATAAACAGGAGCTGACTGCTAACCCTGAGGAAATATACATCTGAGGAAGCCAAACATTGTCTTGAAAGCTGGCAAAGAAGCAAAGTCTGCAATAGTGTTGCAAGCAAGCAACTTCCCGAGGGCTCCAAACCCTCCCCATAAAACACTCCTTTGATGTGGGGATATGTTGGATAAATTCACAAAACAGAAATAAGACAAACTGCAAAGGGCACTTCCATGCCCAGAATTTTTATGCAAATTAAATGATTATTCACTGAACCTCTGCTACCGACTTAACTGACTTGCTGATTTACTTATGGTAGAATAGGTCATTTATTTTAACATATGTCAATTTTAATATAATTTAAAGCGGTTGTTCTCAACCTCTGCTACACATTTCAATCAACTGGGGTCCTTTTAACAATCCCGTGCTGAGGCTGTGTTGCACCCTAGGCTAATTAAATCAGTTTCTAGTGGCAGTCCCTGGGCATTATTAGTATTTTATAAACTCCCTAGGTGATTTGGTTGGGTAAAAGGGAAAAAAGCATTCTTTCCCTGCTACTTATTTTAGGTTCCCTAGCTGGTATCTTGACAAATTAGGCTAACAAAAGACTGATTAAGGAAAGAGCAGCATACTTATTAGCATATGCATCCTGTAATTGTGTGATTATGCATACACATGGGAGAACTCATATAAGAATCTTAAAGGGATAGGTAAAATTTGAGGTCTGTATACTTACTTTATTAAGGGAAAAAGAGGAAGAGGAGAAAGAATACTTATGGAGAAGTAAATATTATTTCAGAAAATAAATGGGTTCTTAGGAAAATAGATGGGATACAATGTGACTGTTTTCTGACAATATCTACGCAGGTGTGTGGGGGAGAGGGTAGAGGAGGACACAGTTGGAAACAGGAAGACTTGGATGAGTGTCCATGAGTTCATTCGGTTGCTGTACCAGAAAGAGGTATGGAGAGGGCCTGCAGGAGGCATTGGCAAGTCTCTAAGCCTCTTTTTTTTTTTTTAAGAATACAAAATAGTGTTATAAAGAAAAAAGCAGCATTAGAAACACTACAAGATTTCACTAAACAAAGTAATGGAATTCAACTATGGTTGCTATATTACATGATGCTGTCTCAAACTAGCTGTTCACATTACCAGATAAAAATGTGTACGATTTGTTTAAAGAAAACAAAAAGTAACAAAGAAGTTATAAGAAATTCAAAAGAGAAAAAAATGAGTTAAAAAACATTTAAGCATTAACTGCTGCTTTCAAAAGACCAGCAGAAATCAAAAATACAATTATTCAAACCATTCCGCATATATACCCAAATATATCTTTTTCCTTTCTTTCATTTGTCTTTTTCCTCATCCCAGTTTTTCCTTCCCATTGAACAATTTCCTTTCGTTTCACAATATTTGTTGTGCCCTTCAGACTTTCATTATTCTTTCAGGTTCTCACTTTAGTGAGATAATATAGTCTCTAGCTACATCCATTTATCCACAAAAGCCTCTAATTTATTTTTTATAGCTGAATAACACTTCATTGTGTAAAAATGCCACATCTTTTCTTATCCATTACTCAGTTGATGGTCATTTGGGTAGTTTCCAAGATTTAGCTATGACAAATTGTGCTGCTATAATCATGGGTAAACTTATACCACTGTGGTATGATGATTTCATTTCTTTAAAAAAAAAATACCTACAAGGGGCATAGCTGGCTTGGATGGGAATTTTCATGCTGATTTCTATAATGGTTATACCAGCCTGTGCTACCACCAACAGTGCAGAAGGGTTCCTTCTTCCCCACAGCCTCTCCAGCATTTGTTATTGGTTACTTCTTCATAATAGCTTTTCTTTCTGGCATAAGATGGTACCTCTGCATTTTAATTTCCATCTCTTGAATGACCAATGATGCTGAACTTTTTTTTGTATGTTTACTTTGCTATTTGTATTTCTTCATTTGTGAAGTATATATTCATCTCAGATGCTGATTTTTGGATTGGGTCTTTGAATTTCGGTAGCCTGAGTTTTTGTTTTCATCCTTTATATGTTCTAAATAGGAGTCCTTTGTCTGATGGACAGTCTGCTATAATTGTTTCTGACTTTGTAGGTTTTCTTTTTACTGTGTTAGTGATTTCTTTTGATGTGCAGAAGATTTTCAAAATGATAAGATCCCAGATCACAACTGTTGATTCTTTGAAGTATTTCCCATGTAGTTTGATTTTTTGTTTATGAACTCTTTACCTACCCCTATGTCCTTAAGTTTCTACCTACTTTCTCTTCCAGAAAGTTTAGTGTTTCAGTTCTAATATTTAAATCTTTGATCTATTTTGACTATAGTTTTGTGCAAGGTGATAGTCATGGGTCTATTTTAAGCATTTGCCACGTGGAAAGACAGTTTTTCAAGCACCATTTATTAAAGAGGCTATTTTTATTCCAATGAAATATTTGGCCCCTTTGTCAAAGAGAAGGTGGATGAGTGTGCTTCTAGTTATATCTACATCTTCTAATCTGTTCCACTGATCCTCAGGGTTTTTTTTTTTGTCAGAACCATGCTGATTTTATCACAATATCTCTATAGTACAATTTCAAGTCAGGGACTGTAATGCCTCCTGCCTTTCCTTTGTTTCTCAGGATTGCTTTCACTATTGTAGGCCTCTTCTGGTTCCAGATGAATTTTAGGAATGTTTCTAGATCTGTGTGGTATATTGATTGTGATTGCTTTGAATCTATATAATAACTTTGGAAGTATGGCCATTTTCAGAATGTCGGTTCTTCCTCCTGTGCTGTGACATCCTGTAATTCAGTGGTGTCCCAAATTTTCTGACCAAGGAGATTATGCAGCCACAAAGGAAAGTGATCAATGATGTACAGTCTGCTTAAGGAGAGTCACTTAGAGAGAAAAAGTCTCTCAGGCTTTTACAGAGAGCAAATTGGTCAAGCAATGGCTATGACTCATCCAGATGGCTGACACTGACAAAGGATCTACAAGGTGCTGTACATGGTTTCAGGGTAAAACATGAGGGGATTTGACTGACCTTGTCAGATACAAAAGTTACATTTTTAGTTATATAGGTCTTTGCTTTAACCTGGTCCTAACGATCCAGCAGAAAAGTATAACCATCAGGTATAAAAAGTAAAGCCATATTAATATGTTGAGTTGTAAAAGGCTCAAGTCAACAACTTCTGACAATTACCAGTTCTGCTGATAACCCATTACTATTATGGAGTATTGGACCATATGGGGTTATTTTGCTGAATTAAGGTACCTACAATATTTGAACTAGTATCAAGTATGAAAAGGTCCTTTAAAGACTTCTCCAAATACAGCTTTTTTTTTTAACAGCAATGGAACATCCATCTCTGACAAAACAAAACAAAAAAGGGGGATATAAATGAAAAACCATTTTGTAGTGAAAAAAATATGTATGTATATACCAAATAGTTAGGATAGACATACAGCTACTTTCTCTTAGTTCAATGAGAAAAAAAGTTTATACTAATATTGTTTAGACCAGATATCATGTCTACATCTTGTCCTCTGAATAACCACTATGAAAACAACAATATACAATATATTATTGTAACTGTCCTACTAACCTGTTTTGAATATGTTTCATTGCTATTTTCTCATTAAAATAAATAAAAATAATAAAAATTAAAAAATCATATTTAAAAAAAGAATGTTGGTTCTTCCTATCCAGGAGCAAGGAATAGCTTTTCATTTTCTGCAATCCTCTTCAATCTTTTCTTTCAGTGTGCTATAATATTAGCTGTGTAAATCTTTTACTTCCTTTGTGAGATTGATTCCCAAGTATTTCATTTTGGGGGAGTGTTATTGTGAAAGGGGTAATTTCCATAATTTCTCTCTTGGTGCATTCATTGTTTGTGTATAGAAATGCTATTGATTTTTGAGTGTTGACTTTGTATCTACACCTCTTGCTGAGACTACAAGTGGCATAGAACTTCTTTTGTGAAGATCTGGGCTGCTACAGATGGCTCACTGGATGCTACGGCCATGGATACATAACTAAAGACCCACCATCAGTGGTGGCCAAAAGCATGCTGCTTCCAGGGTAGGCATGGACAAAGTCAGCTGAGGAGTAAGACAAACTCTTTTCTGGGTACTGAAACTCTCTGACCTCTTAGATACAAAGGAAGCTGTCTCCATTATGACTGAGAATGGCATTTTTTAAGAACTCTATTGAAAAATAAATTGAAACAAATTTGATTAGCTTTTATCTAATTGGCTTTTATCTTTTCATTCTAGAATCAGGTGACACTTAATATTGTAAGATAGAATGATTATTTTGATATGCCAAACAGAGATGGTTGCCATTATAGGTAGAAATGGACTGAAGGAAGCAGAAACAGAACAGGAAGTAAATCGATCATTTTAAATTTTTCTTTCTTCCTGTCTTTTTCCCTATCCTTTTTCTTCCTTTTTTAGGAGGGGTCTCACTATGTAGTTCAGGCTGGCCTTCAATTCACTATGTATGTAGGCCTTTAACTCACTGTGTGTAGTACAGGCTTGCCCCAAACTTGCAGCTATTTTCCCTCCTATTTCAGTGTCCCCAGTGCTAGGATCACAAGCATCTGCTACCACACCCAGTCTTAAAGTTACCTGTCTTTCTTTTTTAAAAATGTTACCTTTCTTATAGAGTTATATCAGAGAAGATTTCTTAGACACTTTGACTCAGTTGATTGACATATCCTAGGGTTTTGTTTTTGTGCTTTAAGTAGCATGTGACAAAGTTCAGTGCCATCCTTGGCATTTTGCAGGATGGGATCCACCTGGTTTGGTCTTGCTTTCCTGGTTTGCAGTAGCTTCCTCCAAAACAACAATCCTTCATAAATTTCATTTAACACAACTTGGGTGGGGGCATGAAAGATGATTTTGAATGAGGTTTCAAAGTCATGTGAAGTTTTTTATACTTACAGAAGTTGGGAGAAACTCATACATATCATATCAATATTTAACAGACTGACCTACTGTCATTGTTCAGGGAGGTATCCATAAGAACACATCTGAATTCCAGTTCCAGGATTCAATCACTGACATAAATAGAATGCAATTTTAGACAGGCAGTGTTGCCTACTTTGGAGGACATTGCCAGAATTTTCAGGATAGGTCTAAACACAAAACTTCAACACAGAAAGCCCTAGAGCGCTGCATAATTCTTGATAGACATAGTTTTACTACCACTGCTGACAGCTGCTTGGGGAACAAGAATGTACAGCTAAGCTGGCAACCTGGGCACAACCTGATGTTTTCTATCATAAGTATTTCTAACTCAAAGAAATAATACCTTTTTCTCATCCTTCACAAGGATCATGGCCAACATGCTCATAAAAACAAATTAAGAGAAGCACAATACATTTATTTAACCTAAGTTTTATATGATACTGGTGACTTCATTTGAAGAATGGTGAATAATAGTGTAGAAGGATGATTCATCAACAAAAAAATCTGATATACTGGTCATTAATGGAGTAAAATTAGTGCTAAGACCTACATAAGTGTCCCCCCAAAAGACCTATGCATTGAAGAGTTGTGCTAGAAGTGGTATTGTTGGGAGATGGTAGAACCTTTAGGACATAAGAAGTCTTTAGGAACTAAGCAACAACCACAAAAGTGTGGAAGCTAAGAAGCAAATGGAGGAGAGGTAGCTGGTATTTAAAACGAGAGATGGCTGAAACTTATGTGAACAGAAGGGAAAACCAAGAAGCAATGTGATTTGGAACATGCAAGTCTAGAAAGATTAAGGAATTGGCAGTGCCAGCTACAGCTAAAAGAAGGGTAAAGACAAAGCTGAAAATAGAAAGATTGATTAAAACAAGTACTTTCTAGAGAAGGTAAACTAGAGGTACTGTGGGCGGGAAGCACACAGCACAGCCAACATTTGGGGGATTAGATAGAAGTCTACTGAATAGTGTGACTGTCCTCCTAGATCCTGCACTCTGTAGGTCTCTTAGGCCAGGAAGGAGGAGAATGGGAGATAGCTGGGAGAGTGGGATTCATATCAACTCAAAGGAGAAGAACTGAAGTTTCCCAAAGAAACCAGCCAGCTAGATGATCCTACAGTGCAGACCAACAGGCAATAAGCCCCAACTTAATACACAGAACTTTCAACAAACCACTGGATAATGTCACCCTTTTATATGACAAGACAACCAAAGAGTACTAGACATCTAAGTTTCAAAGTAAATAAGTGGGGAAGTAAAGGCAATCAGAGCAAATAAGAATAGTTCATGGAGAAATGATTTAAAATGAAAACCTGTTAATACCCTCAGTGACATAAAGGATCACATAAATAAAGTAAGAACAGAAAGAATCATTCAGACAACTACAAAAGTAAAACACAAGCTCTTAAAAGTTTTAAAAGTGATAGTGATGGTACCTCCCCACCCCTCCCGCCGAGTAGGAATTTGTGCCGACTTCCGGGAACCCCCAGACCCAGTCCTAGCCCAGGTCCGGTGAGTGTGTGGAGTGCTTCCTGCTACCCTGCGCCGGCGGGACCAGTCCCAGCCCAGGCGCAGCATGGGCCGGACCCTCTCCCAGCCCCTTGGGCCGCCCCCCACCACTCCGCA
>NW_004524614.1:15258231-15275545 GCF_000260255.1 Octodon degus
AGCAATTAACCACTAAGAAGAATATATGCAGTGTATTATTTGTTGAAACTGTACTTTCGATTTGATTTGAAACTGTCTCATTGCTTTATGTTTATCAATAAAACTTTGAAAAGAAAAGAAAAAAAGTGATAGTGATATAGGAATGGTATCAGGAACTCCAAAAATGATTTAGGGGAAATATCCTAACTCCCAACTTAATAGGTGTCCAATATACCAAGCACATATTCCTCAAAATTGAAGTATGAATTTTAAGGAACAACAGAGGTTAAGAGTAGGGCAGGAGGGGACCCAAAAGTAGATACTTGGGTCTTCTCCCTGCACACTCTAATAGCCACTGTCCTTCTGATCAAGCTTACCTTAGGCCAAGACCTCACTGTCCAGGCATCACGTTCTGTGATACACTTCACTCAGTACCAAGGACTCTTATGCAAAAATACCTGACTCTTGAGATAAAACCACTCAGTCCTGCCACATACTTGCCCACAGAGCTGAGCCCAACAGACCATGACAGCCTGGCACTATCTCATAAACTGTTCTAGAGTCAATCAGACTTAAAAAATAACTCTCCTGACACATGCTAGATAAACCCTGCTTATGGATGGAAGTAGCTCTGTTAGGGCAGACTAGCTTTGCTGTGGTCACTTCAGACAGTTATTTTGGGCAAAGCTCTCTTGCTATTACTTCCTGCTCCTGTTTAAAAACCTACCAGCAATGACACAAAACAATCCAGTCTAGAGGCCTAATCCCACTCCAGGAATCCCATTGACTGAAATATCACCCTCAACCAGAAAAACAAAGCACTGTCTGGCACTCCCAGAATATCCATCTTAATCAGAGCCAGATCTGCTTCCCTGCAAGCTTAGGCCACAGTGCTGGGCCCCCGTGCTCCTGCAGCCAGCTCATGCTTCAGTGCCTGTGTCACGGGCCCCATCGCCCGTTCTTTACCCATACCGAAAAGTTTCTAAGGTCCTACTATAAAACTTATCCCTAAATATGACCTTCCTTTGACATATAGCACACAGGCCACAGAAATAGAACCCTACAGAAACAGTTTATAACTAGTTAAAAGACCAGCTATATCTGTAGACATTCCTATGTACACATATAACCCAGGTACATATTAACTACCTCTACAAGTTTCAAAAATCCATCTTTAGATCCACTGAAAAATTTACCTAGACAGCTCCTCCAAGTCTCACTCTGGAGAGACAATGCACTCAAACACCTACTCTGGGCCCTGAACACTGACTAGTCCATGCACCATTGAAGCCTGAGGACGCTGTTCATAGGACTACTCCATACCTATTCTCCTTGTTCTTTTGCATTTTCTCAGGCTGCTTACCCCAGTTCTTTGCTTCCTTGCTCCCCTGCTAGCTGTGGTTTCTAATTGACTTGGATTCTGCTTGCCAAACTCCTTGCTTCCCTACCCTGTTATCTGTGTTTTCTGCCTTACACTCCATGGGTGGCTGGTTCAAGAAAATAGAATAATCAAACACTTCACTAAGGCTTGATGAACATCCACAACACCATGGACACTCTCCTAGATCAGATTAACTTCCTCACTACCTCTTCAGAGTAATGTTACAAAATTCAGACCTGCCTAAATTATGTCTCTTCCTAAAAAACAACTTAAGGAAAATCTCAATAATAAAATAATCTTAGGGACCTTGGCTAGAGCTCATCCTAGGATCAGGACAACTCTAATGTTTTCACATTAGAGGGGGGCCAAGGAGATGGCTCAGTGGAAAAAGCGCTTCCCTGGCAAGTACAAGGGCCTGAGTTCAATCCCCGGTTCTGCCAAAAAAAATAAAAAATAAAAAAGTAAAATGCCCAGCAAAGATTTTCCAAGGAAACTAAAAAAAAAAAAAAAAAAAGGAGACAATGTAGCTGAAACACCATCCCCCACACAGCCCTTATACTTTAGTTTCTTAGTTGCCCCAGAAGTAGTTCCTGTTTCAGTTCCAGGTGCTCCTGTCTCTTAAAAATGGCTGGTTCACTGTGATGCACATTGTATAAAACAGTCCTCAATTTCTGCTTGCCATTACAGAAAAAAGGAGGAGCCAAAGGAGGAAGAGAGGGAATTTCATGTAGTATTCATTCAACTAGCTTCTCTTCTGCCTTCTATTATATGGGTCAGTGTCCTTCCCTTTGGAGGCTGTAGTGTGAGGTACTATCTTGGAAGCAGAGAGCAGCCCCCTTCAGACAGTCAAACCCACTGATGCCTGGCTCCTCTTTTTCTTGGCTTGTAAAACTGCAAGAGACAGATTTTATCATTATAAATTACCCAGTCTTGAGCTGCAAATCAAAGCAGCACAGAGATTCCATCTCACTCGAGTCAGAACAGCTATCATCAAGATTACAAAACTAATAAATGTTGGTGAAAATGGGTCTGGGGAAGAACTCTAGTACCCTATTGGTGAGACTGTAAATTAGCATAGTCATTATGGACAACAATAAGAAGTTTCCTTAGTCAACTAAAAATACACCTACCACTGTATGATCCACATAACCACTCTTCCATATAAATGCAAAGAAATTAACTCAGCATTCTTTACATCCCATAATACCCCAACAGATGAAGAGATAAAGTAAATGCATTGTACAGTATGTGTATAGTGGAGTATCACTCTGCCACAAAGAAGAATGAAGTCATGTCATTTATAGGAAAATGATTGGATCTGGACCTCAAGCTAAGCAAAATAAACCAGACTCAGAAAAACAAGTATTGTATGTTTTCTCTCATGTGTGGAATATAGAGGGAAAAGGGTATATAACAGAAAAGTAAAAGGAAGACTTTTGGGAAAGAGGAAAGGAGAATGGGTGGGCAATAAGAGGAATAGATATGATTGAAACATGTTTTATGCATGTATGGAAGTGACACAATAAAAGCCATTAATATGCACTAATTAAAAATTATCCTGTCTTAGGTGTTCATTATATCAGCATAAAATGAGTTAGGTCAGGTAAACTGACTTTTATTTGGCAAGTGAAAGAAAAGAAGTAATAGCAAGATGATACACGAGTCATATATATCAAAGTATGTGACTTAAGAGATTGTAATTTTATTACCCATTTCACTCTATTCTGCTTGACTTGTTCATAGTTTCACTCAGGCTGTTTAGAAAAGACAAAGGAAAACAAACTTGCTCCCTGATGACTGTAGAAGAGACAGATGAAGAAAAGATAACAATGATCCCTGGCTATATGGACAACTGAGCAGGTGCTGAGTATAGAAAGCTCAGAAAAAAGAGCAACTGGAGATTTTACTTCCGCTTTTGATAAAAGCTGGTCATGGCTAAAGGGCAGGTCCCCAAAGAAAGCTTGTTATTTTCATAGTTTCATACAATCAACATGACTTTTATAGATTGCAGTACAGATTCTCTGACTAAAAGATTCCATAAAGCTTACCAGTCTTTGATTTTAACACTATTTTTAAAGATGTTAAGGTCTCTTCTTCCAGAGTGAGTGGTCCCCATGTGATAATTGAATTCAATCTTTCCTTGTACCTACTGGCAGGAGGGCAATCAGGTAGATAACTATACCAATGCATGCAAATGTGACAGTTGGGTTTCCTGCCTTTCAAAGCACTTCTAGAGGATTTTTACTAAAAAATACCAAATTGAATTATTGTTCCAAGAAAGTGGCCAATATTTTGGTCTTTGGTCCATCCACTGGACATTTAAAGAGTACAATTAGACTGACAGAATTTCCAGAAAATTCCACTCCTACCTCAGACATCTGTTTCTCTGTTCTTTGTAGCAATAGTTTCAGGAAGTTTTCTTGGAAGAAAATAAGAGAAGCTGGGCATGGTGGTGCACTTCCGTAATCCCAGACCTCTGGAAGGAGGAAGCAGGATGATCAAAAGTTCAAACTTGTGATTTACCCAGACAAGGCAACTTAGAAAATTAGCAAGACACTGTCTCATTTTTTTTCTTAAAATTTTAAGGGTTGGGAATGCAGCTTAGTACAAAGTCTTGATCCTTTGATCCAGGTTGAGAGAGAGAACTGAGGGCAGAGGGAAGCTCACAAGACTATCATCAGACTGTCCTTGGGATTTATCTGAACGGTCAGAAAAACACACACTAAATATGATGCATTGCTGTCAGTAAGGAAAGATAAGCAATATATGTGGCCCCAAAGTTAAGTGGTTTATTACTTTTTGGATAAGAAGCTAAAGAACCTCTAGGAAAAAAAATAGGAACTTTGTGTTCTACACATAAGTTAACTGGCAGTGGTATAACCTTGGAAAAAAATCATTTATCCTTGCTCAGAAAGAAGAGTTCTAAAATAAGAATTATAATTATATTGATCCTGTTTGTAGAAAGGTTGTTAGGATTAATATCGAAATAATTATAAAATTACTCAGCAAATATTGTATTAGATCAGAATTCATAACCCTAGGCAATATATCTTTGCATTAGAAACAAAATTATGACTGTTCATCATTGTGATAAAGAATGGAAGACAAATAAATTTCAAAAAAAGCTTTTGAAACAGGACCTTATCACATAGTCCAGTGTAGCCTTGCACTTATTATGGAGCTAAGCAGGCCTCACATTGAAGTCCTTCTTCCTCAGCCTCCCAAATGCTGGCATTAGATGTGTGTGCCAACCTTGTCTGGCTTAAAAATGCCCTTAATGATGTCAATAGGATTAGTCAACCTCATTGTTCAAATAGCTACATATATCAAATACAGTATCAGTTGAGTATACCAAGTCACATATAAAAAACAGAAGTTTTAAAAAGATATCTGGTGAATTCCATTTTAGAAACTCAGGTATAAAAATACTGTATCAGCATACAGGCCTGGGGTGAAACCCTGCAGCTGCAATTCCTGCAGAGAGTGTAGGAGACAGAACCACCCCGCTAGTCTAGGAGCAGAACATCTTGCCAGAGGGGCACAACAGGTTCACCCTCAAGGACAGCAGCAGGAAAGAGCTGAGCACAGCAGCCAGACCCAAGCCAGGCACAGCTGGATAGATCCAAACTTTGTAGATCTGCACCTGAACTTCAGTAAGTGCTAAGGTTATAACTGCAACAAAGATCTACAACAAAGTTCAGAAGACAGTGCTACACAAAATAACAAAAAGAAGGAGCAAAATGCAAACTCAGACCCCAAGCCCACCCATAACAAGTACAGAAGACACTAACACAGAACAAATTGGGAATCACACAGCTGAAAGCATTGAATCAGCAGCTTCTGAAATAAAGAAACAGCTGCAGAAAGGTATAGAGGAACTCAGATGGGAAATTAAAAAAGAAATCCCTGAATTAATAACATTTGCAGTTAAGAATCAAATGCAGAAACATATGGAGGAAACCCAATGCCCACCCAGAACAAGTGCAGAGGACACTAGCTCAGCTCAAATGTATGAATTAATAGTGTAGATAGTAAATAAGCAACAGCAGAAAGTCATAGAGGAACTCAGAGCGGAATTCTTTTCTACTAGCTCAGCTCAAATGTACGAATTAATAGCGTCGATAGTAAATAAGCAACAGCAGAAAGTTATAGAGGAACTCAGAGTGGAATTCTTTTCTAAAATAAAAAAGAATTCTCAGAACTCACAGCATCTGAAGTAAAGAAGCAACTACAGAAACATAGGCAGGAAACCCAATCTGAAAAAAACACTGCAGTAAAAGAATTTATAACTGCTTCTAAAGAAGACATTGATAAAAAAAATACAGGAGATTAGAAAAATGATGGATTCCTTGAATGAGCAATAAAGGAAAGAAATAGATTGCATGAAGCAGAGTCAAAGAGATATAGAGGAAATTAAAATCTCAATCACAAGCTTGCAAAACTGTTTAAGTGAAAGTGAAGACAGAGTTTCAGATCTTGAAGACGCTAGTGCAACTAGTGAAAGGGTAAGAAAGAATCCCTTAAAAACAATGAGGATGCAGGAAAGAATAATCCATCACCTGCAAGATGATGCAAAGATGAACAATGTGAGCCTAATAGGCATCAGTGAGAAAGAAGGAGTCAATACAAATGACATTTAAAAAAATATGGGCAGACGTAATAGCAGAAAACTTCCCAAATATGAGGAAACAATCTGACATTCAGGTAACCGAAGCATACAGAATGCCAAGTAACCTCCACCCAATTAAAAACACACCAAGACATGTAATAGTCAAGATCCCAGAAATTCAGCACAAGAATCATATACTGAAAGCCGCTAGAGAAAAGAAGCAGATCACATTCAAAGGAAAACCCATCAGAATTACGGCCAACTTCTCTTCACAAACCATGAAGGCAAGAAGAGCATGGAGCAGAGTACTTCAAGTCCTCTATAAAAATAAAAATACTGTATCAGGCAGAATATGAGGAGAAAACAAATTAATTCAAGTGGTTTAAGGAATGTCATAAAAATATGGGCAGAAGGACCTGCAAGATAGCTCAATGGACTAAGCACTTGCTTAGGCAAGCACAGGGATGGAGGTTCAATCCCTAGCACTACATGCTGCACCAACCTTGCCTGTGGCATGCTGAGCCAGACACTGAGACCGGGTGTAGTGGAGCATGCCTGAAATCCCAATACTGGGGAGGCTGAAACAGGAAGATTACTATGGGTCCAAGTTGCATAGTGAGAACCTGTACCAAATATATTTTTTTTTAATGTGGGCAGAGATTAAAAAAAAAAAAAACTTACAAAAGATGTTGAAGTCACTAGAAACTAACCATAGAAGAAATGGTTGTCATCATTAGTCTAAAGCGGAAGGAAAAGAAATACATTCTAGGAGATGAGGCCCTGAAAGAGTCTGCAGGAGCAAGGGTGGTTGAGGAGTATGGGGTTGACCAGATCATTCTGCTTAAAGCAGGAAAGCAGAGATCAACCCTTCCTTTCTATCACTAATCTCACTCACTCATCCTATGTGATTTTCAAGCCTCTGCAGATTCCTATCTCTACTTGCTGATGTTGCTGCCTCTGCATGCCAATCGTGATTCCAGTTTTCACAGCTGGTACAAAATAAGGTGTATTTGAGGAAGAAATACAAATTCAAGGCAGCAGCACAATTGAGGTAATTTTGAGAAGGAAATAAATTAGTGCTAAATAACTACCTCTTGTTATCAGATTTAAAAAAAATACTTATATCTAAAACCAGCAAAATCCAATTCTTAAGGTGTAGTTGCTACACCTCTCTGGCTGCAAGTAACAGAAAACCCAGTTCTAGTGACTAAAGCGCCTGAATTTCATGCCAGAGGAGTTTGGAGGTGGTAATTTGTTGGCACCATTGGCAAGTAAAAGACATTAAGGATGGAATCTTCTATTCTCTGGGCTTTTCGCTCACTCATTTCACCTCAGGGTTGTAAGATAGCTGTTACCTTTCTAGCATTCTTCTTGAGAACAGAGCAAAGCAATGCCAGTTATATCTATCCTTTTTGTCAGGAAAGCGAATGCTTTTCCTAAAAGCTGAACTAGATTCCACATTTGATTCATTATCGACAACTGTGACACATGCCTAACTACAAAGAAGATTTGAAAGCAAGTATGTCAGGTAGTGTACCTGCTGTTGATAAAAGCTGGCTGCTAGCAGCAAGGAGGAAAGGGAGAAACACTCACTAAGCCACTGAAAGTATCTGGCAATGTTAAATATATGTGTGTTTTATAGTTTGTTACACTGGATACTCAAAAGAATCCCATTTGTACTGATTAGGTATTTGAGAAGAAAAAGCAAAAGCAATGTTTGATCACATTTTGACTTCTCCAGAGCATGAGTCAAAGGAGTAGTGAGTTTGTCATCAGACAGTCATTAACCTATGAACTGTTACCAATCCATTTGTCAAAGCACCCAAGGTAACTGATCCAAATGAAAGCTGCTCACAACTCAACTCAAGGACTAAGGTCAGCCCTTTCTGGAACAACTGTTTCATGTTCCTGAGTGGTAGTGATTCTAGGGCTTGTATTCAATACTGATGTCTAATGCTAATATTCTTGCTTCTTAAAATTAGCACAACTCTACATTAAGTTGACTTCATAATTAGTTCTGCATCAATTCTGCTGATTGCCATGTCAAGGCAACAGCACTAGGACTTAGGAATCAAATCAGCAGAGGTCTTATTATAATTAGATAAGGTATCCTTAGATGAACTGCTTTGATCAGTTACAAAAGATAACATGCTTACAGCAAAAGATATTACACTCCAATTATTCTCTTATATCCAGCGATTGTTCTGCTTCTGTTAATGAATAGCTGCCAAGTAACGGCCATTTAGCAGAAAAAGTTACATCACCACCTCTGCAGACTGCTACAGCAAGAATTCACCCCGCTGGCACATACCCAGCATGGCACATGACCTTGAATTTGGGGGATTTTTTTCACCTCTGTGTTAGTCTGCATTACACAGTATCTATTATTCATGTGCATCATGGAGCAAAGCTGCTCTTTCTGTCTGATCACCTTGTTTTTTGTCATATTCCCTTTCTGGCCACTTCTGCCCCAGAGCATTCTTGATGGAAGAATTTGTTATAAAATCAACTTGCAATGCAAACCTTGCCCTGTGGGCCTTGCTTGACACTGGCTGACAATGAGGAAAGAAAATCATATTTTGATTTAGTATCTGACCAATTCAGGTACATAGAACAATTCAAGTGCCTCTAAAACACTCAGACAACAACATTCCAACAGCAGCCTGATGCAAAGCACACGGTAATATTCAATTTAGTATATAAAACATATATTGTTTTTGAATCAGTATTCTGTTGTAAAAAATAGAACAAAAATATTCCATGATCATGCTGAACCACAGTAGAATGTAGGTGGCGCTTTTGTGATACTTAAAAAAAATTGGGTATGTATGAATATGGAGATTAATTACTTAAACATATGGGCAAAACTTCCTTAGGCCATTTCTGAGATCCTTTCCTATAAGGCAGATTTTCCCTTTCTTCCCCATCTTTTCCTCTATCTGCGTCAGAGTCCACAGTCAGAGCTCTGGGCGCCATCTTAGATGATAAGGATGAGAGTCACAGCATAAGGACGATGGTGAGGTAAGTAGAAAGACACATAGGGCCAGCTGTGGGCTGGGTTGCGGCCTGGAAGCCTCTACATGAAAGAGCAGCTGATTTCTGTTTTGTTTAAACCATTCCAATTGCAAGTTTTTGTTATTTACGCTGAAATCCCATGCTAGCAGATACAATACAGTGAAGTGTGATGACCTCTTCACTTTGGCAGACACAGCGCTGAGCACCTGTACTACCCTCTTTCATCCTCACGACTGCCGTACGAGGCCGGCACCACTAAACATTATTTTATAGAGGACAAAGCTGAAACCTTTATATCTTTCGATGAACATTCAATGCCTCATTTCTTAAGACTTTTTCTTCTTCCAAATATTCCATCAGCTAAACAAATATGTATTTTAGTAGATTACAATATTCTGTGATATCCAAGTTTAAAAAAGGAAGGGGTGATATTTATTCTGATGAAGCAAACCTATAACTGGCTACAATTTGCCGCTAAAAGCATAATTTCACTTTCCTTACTGCTCTTTAGTGGAGGAAAAAAAGAAATAAATGATAGCAATAATATCTTGAAGAATGATTCAGTAGAGAGGGATGTAGCCAGAGAACAATGTGCAACTAATATTGTTCTCATGCAATCTTCTACAAAAGAATATTTAACATATTTTATAGGTCAGCAGTTAGAGGAAGAAAAAGGAATCAGCTAAAAATTGCCAGAAAGAAAAAAGCCAATTACCCTTGCTAAAGGTAAGTATGAACAATTTGGGGGTACTGGAATATGATAACTCTGTTTCTCCATTAATAGGATGAATTCATTACAGTTTCCAGCATGTGATAAATTTTTAAGCCTCTTTCTGGACTTTCAGTCTGAATTTTTTTTGTGTGTGTTTCCATCAGGGTATGTCTTTTCTTCATTCATTATTTTCAGTAAATATTGGGTCCCTAAAGAGTGTGATACCTTATATTTAATTCAAAGACAGGTATGAAGATAAAGAAGGCATTTTCCCCACCTTATGCCAGTAGGATAAACAAAAAGAAGAGTGCACGTGGGAGGCAGAAAGAAGGGAAAAGGGTAGGTGATGGGGCAGGGGGAACCTGCGGTGGGAACACGAGGTCTAGGAAGGTGGAAATCATCCAATGGCATAGAAAGCCACTGAAATGTTTCAGCAAAGGAATAACATCCATTTTGCTTAACTTTTTAAAAAAAAAATTTTTTTGTAGTATCTGGGATTGAACTCAGGACCTTGTGTTTGCCAGGCATGTGTTTATTCTACTGAGCTATATCTCGCTGGCCCTCATTTTACTTTAAAACTTAATTCCACACAGCAGCACGAAAGATGCATTAACAAGATCAGAATGGAGGCAAGAATTCTAGTTAGGAAGCTAAATGACACTAAGCCAAGAGAAAGATAATGATGACCCTAATCAAGGCTGTGAATGGGACAAAAAGCAAACTGAATACAGAGAGCTTTGAGAGAAAAGTTAGCAGCTTAGTGTTTGAAGAGATGGACAAAGGAGAGGAAAGACAGTCTATGAAGGTTCTCCAATGCACACTTTCTAGGTTGATTTTGTACTTTAGAAGTAGCACATAGAGAAGGAAGGAAAGAATATACAAGTTTTGGCTGCTGAGACAATTTCCCCTTGGCTCCATCTCTTGACAGCACGGCCTAAGTCATGGCGACTTCTTACACTTCAGTTTTCTCCCAAAATGTGAATAATTTTTCCTATAAGATATGAATAATTATTTCTGTCTTTAAAGTTATTTTCATTTTATTTATTTCATTTATGTGTCTGGTATGGGGCCTCACTATGCAGATCGTACTAGAAGTGTCCCTCCTGTTTTCAACTTGTTAAAACCACAATTCTCTAACTGGTGAACTACAGTTACATATGAGGCCCTATCACAGCAAAACCTACATCTGTCTAAGACATGTACTAGCCACCATTGCTTCTAGAGGGAAAAGGTTGTTCCTTATTTCCACTACCCAAATCCAAGTACTTTTGTTTGACAGCCTATTGGCTGCATCCAGAACTCTGTGTTCAAGTCCCAGGATTCTGTACCCTATAATTTAGGGCAAAGCAAAGAGACTGGAAGTAAATGATGACCAACAAACAATACCATCCTCAAGCTTTAGTAAATGGGATTTTTGGATATAGAGTTCTTCTGATCAGGAGAAAAGCAGGCTTGGAATGAATTCATTTTGAAATATTTTAGCTCTGAGATGCTATTGTGATACTTAGAGAGCTGTAAACAGAAACAAAATCAAAGAAATGGGGTCAAAGATATAATTATTTAGTAGCCATAATCTTTGTGTGGGTAGCTAAAGTCATGGAACAACTTTATTCACTCTCCCACACTCATAAACAGACTATATGTGTTAAGAAGATAGAAATGCCACAAAGGTCCTGAAGGTCTGCCCATATCCAAGGGATGGAAAAGTGGATGAGCTCAACGACTTTGAGAGCATCTTAGGAAAGAGGCTGTGGGATTCAGAAAGCTACCCAGGAGTGAGACAAAGAAGATAAAACCTTCCTGCTGTTCTTGTCCACTGGGAGGTCATTGTTTAGCTTGGCAAGTTTGGCCTCAGTGAGGAGGTAAAGTCACATTTCAGTGTCATGAGAAGAGGACATCTTGGGTATAGAATCATTCAAGAAGGTTGGCTGTAGAGCAAAGAGATAAAACAGGAAGATAAAATGCTTTTTTTAGAAAACAACTCTACATCTTGAAAAATGCTACTAAAGAATGAATTTTTTTAGTATAACAACTATCTTTGTCAGCTGTTTGAATTATAAATACAAACTTAAGTCAAGGGTAATCATTACCTTATATCATAATAGTTATTCTCCATGGTGTGATTTTAAGTGATATTTTTCCTTTTATCTTTCCAAGTTTTTTTTCACAGCTTGAAACAAGCACAAATCCTTTAAGGAAAAGCAATTATCATGATCCCTAAAGGAAAATGAAATTGTCTCAATACTTAGTGTGGGTTGGGGCTTTAGGCTATTTGATAACAAATGATATTTTTATTGATAAAGGTCTCAGACAAGTAAACCTGGTTTCTGTGTAGGTGCCAAACTTCCTGGACTCAGAGATTGTGAAAGTAACTGTGATGCTGGAATATCTAGAGAATACATTCTTGTGTCTAATTTATTACAGGATCGACAGGGTTGGAAATTAATCCTTTACATTTATGTCACTCTACTGCTGTCTTACTTAGAGCACTAGCTTCACGATGTAAGATGCCAAATTTTGACATGGAAGAAAAAGAGAACATAGTCCAGTTCTTTAAATTAGACCTGGATACTGAGTCTCCTGACCAGGACACATAGTCAGAGAAAGGAGAAGTAAAAGTCAAAATCTTGAGCCTCCTGATGCCCAAGAAAGAGCAGAGAAGGGGTTGGAAATAAGTGACTAGCAAGAAGCAATATCCAGTTCGGGCCTTAACAACTATGATTTTAGATACAGAACTTATCTTAAATGGGCTACATGGCTCATGAGGGCCCAGAGAGCCTGAGGAAAGGCCAAGGTCTGGAAAACAGGGCATGGAATGAAAAATAAGAAGACCTGAGACCATTTGACTTAAGAAGAGAACACTGAAGACTGAATACTTTTATGGGAATCTTTTTACTCTCTTTCAGTGAAAAAGATAATAAAAATTTTTGTCATGTTTTCTCTTCCCTATTTTTTCCACACACGGTGTGGTTTTCCTTACTGTTCACCTACTCAGGCACAGCCCCTTCAGGGTCCCTAGACAGGACATGGCTCTTTCTAACCCTTCCCCAGAGAAGCCCATTCCACCTAGAACTCTGGCTTCTCAGGCCTCTTTTGTCTTCGCAGGCCTCCTTTAAGGGCCTCTAGTGGAAGCACAGAGATCAACACACTCACTGGTGCAATGCCTCACGATTCACTGCAGTGTCCTTCACTGGAATCTAGCCCAGCCCTTCATGTGTAGTTCTCCAACTTCTGTCATGGTTAAACATGCAACTGTCTTTATAATAGACACTTAATAAATACTTGTGGAAGTTCAATAATCCCCAGCATAGAAATTTCTGTTGAGTACAAGACTCTAATGGTGAATATTATTCATTCTAAGAAGGTTTTAAAATAATCTCAAAATTTCTTCAAAAACAGAAATAATCTAGGAACTTTAGACTGTGATGGTACCTGAAGACACAAGGATGCAAGGAAGAATTATAATCCTCTTTCTAATTGGAGCCTTACGGGGCCTGCCAAATAGTTCAGCGGATTAAAGCACCTGCTTAGGCAGACATAGGGGCTGGGGTTTGACTCCCATGCTGTCCAGTCCCACCCCGAGGGTGAGGGATGGCACTGAGATGGTGTCATTAAGACTGGGCGTGGTGGCACATACCTGTAATCCCAGCTCGTGGGAGGCTGAAAACAGGAGGATCACTATGAGTCTGAGCTGAGCAGTGAGACCCTGTAGCAAATACATTTTGAAAAACTTTTTTTTTTTTAATTTTTGTGGTATTGGGAATCGAACTCATAACCTCACACTTTCCAGACAGGTACAGTGCCACTGAGCTACCTCCCTGACCAATGCAGACCTTTTAAAAAAAATGAATCTATGAATTGAGATTGTGAAATGTGTAGAATCTCCTCTTCACATGATTAAACTTCTTTACATAAGGATAGTATGTGCACCGTCTGGGATGTTTCTCACCTAGTAAAGTTTAAACACAATATCGGAATAAGTAAGGCCTTTACTTATCATTTAAAGTCTGACCCAACATCATGAAAGGAAACAATCAGTGTCTTTACTGCTTCAACAAGGTTCAGGCATGATTTAGCCAAAAGCAGTCAAGAGGATTTGGAAGGTAACCGTGTCTGGAGCCCCGTGAAGCTAATGAAGCTGGTGCCCGCAGCGCCTCCCTTACCCAGGCCAGGCTCTGAATGCCCCGAGCGGTTGGACAGGACAGTGTTCAGAACAGCCAGCCAGGCCACATTCAGAAGCATTTATGCACTCATTTATCGTAAGTCACTTAAAGAATTCATAAATCTTCAAAGCTTATATAATTCATTTTGATTTTTTTTATTGACATTAGGTGAGATCACTTATTACAATTTTCTATTTTTTTATAAAGCGATCCCCCAGTTATGAAAGTTTTGGGTCCTACAAAACCTAGGTCTGAGTGATATGTTCAAATTCCAGATTACTATCTGTATAACTTTTGGCTAAGGCAAGATTAAACACTGAAGATTTCCAAACTTGTTTTGAAGTTGAATTGTATGAGCACAAGTCTAAATTTGATTTTGGTTTCAAGATTAAACTTTCTAGACTGAAAATAAATTATTGCTTGTTCCATATTAATGATATTGCTGATACATTTTAGAAAAACAGAAATCACAGTTTTTAAAAGCATTATTATTCACTTATTTTTCTTTCTACTAATTTTTATCTGCAGTGGTTTTGTTCAATGGATACTTCAAAGTAGAGCAATATTTTTACTCAGAAAAAGAAGGGTGGGGAGATAGCTTGGTATTCTAAGCATCTGCCTGGAAAGCTCAAGGACCCGGGTTCGATCCCCAGTACCACATGTCAATGTCCCTGCAGTCTCAGATCTGGGAAGACTGAAACAGGAGGATCACTATGAGTCCGAGCTGCATAGTGAGACCTTCTACCAAATAAATAAATAAAAAGATTTTTTTAAAAACTGTCTACTATACTCAGATAATAAAAACCTAGCTCTACTCCTGTCCAACAACAAGAAAATTTCTTTGCAAAGAATCTTTTCAGTTCAGATGATCTGAGTTTCATTATCTTCACAAAAGCCTCTTCATGTAATTTTTGTGATTGTGGCAAATGATCTGCTCAATCATCATTCAGAGATGGAGGGTTATTGTACTGAATACCAAACTGCAGAGGCAAATGAGAGCTCTAACATAGATGCAGACCCACAGAGCCTCCTTACAACAGGTGGATCACTGCAATAAAAAGGACTATGCTGTTACTTTGAATCTCATAAATAAGCATAGCCTGCAAGATCTATCAAGTAGTAGTTGTGGCAAAAGGCATAATTTGTCCCTAAATCTCTTATTAAAAGCTACACTTAGCATACCTGAGAAAATTCAGCACCATTATGATGAATAATGCAGCACAGTGACTCCATCCAGTATGAGAAATTAAAAGTGGTAAAGGACTGCAGGGCAACTTTGAGCACCATGTCTTCTACTGGCTCTACTTTGCTGAATTAATGTGTCATAGCTTTATCTTGGAGCCAGTTCTGATCCACTGATGTTTGTCAAGTAACCTGCAAGAGGAGGGCTAAGAGTTCATAAATGTTTAGCCAATTAGCAAAATCATTTCTCTCACCTTTAATTTCTTGACTCGCTAACATGCCCCATACTGTTGAAAACGCAACAGCATTAATGACAAGGGTGTGGCAGTGCTTCAGTGTAGTTAAGATGAAGTATATGGTATTAAAAGTGATTTTTATCATCCATCTGAAGTACCTTTTTTAATATTTAAAAGGAATATTTTTAGAAAAATTCTCCACAGAACTTAACTTTCCTTAAAAAATGTGAAAATTCTTCCATACTCTTTAATATGGATGTAGAGGATGTTATGCTACGTTAAATTAGCCAATAACAAGAGCAAATACCACTTATCAGGGATCTCCAACACAGTCAGCTCACAAAAGCAAAGCATACAATGGTGCTTACCAGGGACTGAGAGAGAGGGGGAAAGAAGTTGGCAATCAATGGTACAACATTTAGGTCTTGCAATATGATGAACTGAAGATTTGCATGTAATATTATGCCTACAATAGATATGTTAGAGAATATGGTAAGAAGGTATGTTGCATTTTTTGTGGTTTTATAGCAATAAATAAAATGTAAAAGAAAAGAAAGAGGGAGAGAAGCAAAGGCAGAAGGACAGTGAGGTGTGGAAAGAGAAGAAGAAAGTACAGTATGAGAGATTTTCCAAGAAAGAGAAAACAATTCTTCAGCCTAGAGGACAGAAGCATTAGTGATTTGGAACAGAGAGATAAAGGGTGAGATGGGAGAAATAAAGAGGAGATAATGATACAGGCTAAAGTTCATCTAAGATTAACTGATTTTTGCAGGAGAAATTGGTTCCTAGCCAATATCTCAGGACACAAATTCTCTGTTTATTGCTCATGGACCTTTGAGAGTCCCTGAACACTTTAAAGATATTCTGAAACGCAAAACTATTTTCATAAGATACTATTTGCCTTCTTTCTTTGAGTTGGTATTTTCCCTCATGGCACAAGGGCAATGGTTTGTGGCTTAACCCAAGTTATGCCAGAGGCTCTGTCAGTCCCAGTGCAACTTTAGAATGTCCTTGATGAAAAAGTATAAATATTAATTTTATTAAATAAATATCAGCCCTTGACCATAGTTTTTAATATAATGCTAGAAAAATTGGAAGTATACAAGAACTAACTTTTTTGCCTACTGAAGCATAATGGTTATCTCAAGGTAAAGCTGCTGTAAGACTGTTTGAGTTGTAAGGTGAACGTGCCACTTCTTTCAGAGAAAGCATTTTTATCTGAATAAACAAATAGCTGTCCTTATCTAGATTTGAGTATCTAGCAGTTATTTTTCTCTACAAAGAAGCTAACACTTTATTTTATTTTGTTTTATTTATTTATTTATTTATTTTTGTTTAGGGAAGGGTTTACAGGGTGTTCAGGGTCTCACGACTAGATCAGACTCATAGTGATCCGCCTGTTTACAGCCTCCCAAGAGCTGGGATTATAGGCACTCGCCACCACAACCAGTCTCAGTCACCATCTCAGTGTGCCCCAGGGGTGGGGCCGGCATGGCAGACCCAGGAATCGAACCCCCAGGCCCCATGCCTGCTTGCAGGTGCTTTAATCCACTGAGCTATTTGGCTGGCCTGAGACTACCACTTTAAATAAGGGGAAAGAATGACAGTATTTTTACCAAGGATGAAATCAAGCTTTCAAAGGAAAATTAGAATTTTAGAAAATTGCATCTGTAATTACAAGCCTGACAGCTTTCCAATACTCAAAAACTTTTCTGATAAGATTACTAATGATATTAACAAATATGATCATACTATACAATAAAACATGACATATTTAGAAGTATACAACTCAGTGAATCAATATTCTAGATGACTAATGCATGATGTTACAAAACCACAGATAAAACACCCATTCAAAGTACAAGACAGGTTTTTCTGCCGAGTTCCGGGAGCCCCCAGACCCAGTCCTAGCCCAGGTCCGGTGAGTGTGCGGAAAGTTTCCTGCTACCCTGCGCTGGCGGGACCAGTCCCAGCCCAGGCGCAGCATGGGCCGGACCCTCTCCCACCCCCTTGGGCCGCCCCCCACCACTCCGCCCT
>NW_004524614.1:15279290-15286851 GCF_000260255.1 Octodon degus
ACTAGATTATTCAGCATTTTTGTCTTCATGGTTCAACTTTGATAGTTGATATTTATGTAAGAATCTGTTTTTTTCCATTTTATTTGAGTACAGGTCCCTAAAGTACTTACTAATAATCTGATTTTCAGCAGAATCCATTGTAATTTCACTTTTGTATTTTTTCTGTACTTTTAAAAGAATAAAATTGTTTAAAAAACATAAAAAAAAATAAATGCTGTATATTCACAAAAAAAAAAACAAAGTACAAGACAGACCAAGGTATTTTAATATAACAGAATTAGATAAGTTCATTGACAGATTCTGGCTGGGGAGATAGCTCAGTAGAATAAGTGCTTGCCTGGCAAGTTCAAGGTCATGAGTTCAATCCCCAGTATCAAAAAAAAAAAACCTTACATTGACAGATTCTACAGTGCAACTCACCCTTTAGAAACCACGATTTAGTGTAGTGTCTAAGAATATCTGCAATTCTCGGAAAAGATTATTATTAAAAACTGCCTTCCTAACAACTTATCTGTGGGAATCTGGCATTATGTAATTCATATCAATCAAACTGGCATGTCATAATGGATGGTATAGCTTTCAAATGTATCCAGAGATTACCTGCCAATTCTTTCTCAAAAGGTAGAGTCCAAATTTCTTACTTGGAGTGCAAGCCAGGCTCAGTGACTCTCTTCTAGCAAATGGAATGTGGTGGAGATGACACGCATCACTTGGAAAGCTGAGTCGAGAAGACTGAATAGGAGGTCAGCCTGGGCTACAAAGAGACCCTGTCTTACATAAAGAAAAGCTATCATGTGTGACTTATGGAAGATCACAAAAGGCCCTATATCTTATTCTCCTTTCTTTCTCAGAAAGGTTTCAGAAATCCAATTACCATGTTGTGAGAACAGTAAAAGAATTGAGAATCATAAAAGAAAAGCATCACAGGAATAAGAGAAATGACTATATCCTGACAATGTAAAATAAAGATTTCCTTTAGGTAACGTAAGATTCAAATACTCCCCAGCAGGACATCAAGCTTCTTGGAGATCATGGATCACGTATCACATCAGGATTTGGCCAAGACCAGAAATTGTCTGCTTTGGTAAATAAAATTTCACTGGAACACAACCAAGCACCCCACTCCACCCCAATGTCTACTTTTGGCTATGAAAGAATGGAAGAGTTGCAGGGCAGAATAGATGACTCAGTAAAATAAGCACTTCCCTGGCAAGCGCAAGAGCCTGAGTTCAATCCCTGGTTCCAGAAAAAAAAAAAAAAAAAGAATTGAAGAGTTGCATGTGTACTAATTGGTCGTTTACAGAATAAGTTTGCCTATCCCTGTATTATATTAATGGTCTTCAACGTGCAGTGTTTCTGTTTTTCCAAAGAAATTACAAGGCACGGCTACTTTTTTCCCAGAACATCTCTTGAATTTTTCCCTTTTCCTCCTCTCCTTATCTTCACCCAATCACAACCACAGATGGGTGGTCAATCCCAGAGGATAGTATTTTGAGATGCTAATTTAAGTTTTCCCTTCCATTTTACTCCCTTCACCCTTTCCCTCTTTCTACTGGGTGTAAGCTCATAGCCTCAGAAGAGAAAGGCACAAGCAATACTGCCAAGGAAACTATGCAATTATGTGTGCTAAATGCCTACAGCCCTAGAGAAGAAAGATATAAAATACTCAGAAAGGCACAGGAGGAAGGAGAACCATGAGCCTATTCATCTGCCTAGCTTAATTCTTCTCACAGGCCACAGATAAAGTTCCACAGGTCCTGAGTATAGCCAAGACCATAAATAAATCCCAACTATGACCCAGCCATGGAAGAGAAACAGCTGGAAACCAAACCTGAAGAAGGTGAGCACGCAGACATGATGGCCACGTGGTAGGCATGGAGGATGAATCAAGAGGAGCAGATGGGCATCCTCTACACGGTGTAGATCTTGGAACACTATATAACTTCCAAAAGGTGATGGCATAGGATCTCCAGAAGGACTAAGGATAAGTAATTGATTAAAAATAGACTCATGGTCACAAATCAAGTAGAATTATGCAAAATAAATGTTTCTTACCTATCCCAACTTGGAAGCTAAGATTGTTCTTCCTTACATAAGCAGCACTGGCAAGCGCATGCATTCTTTCACTCTTTTTTCCTTGCATGAATAGTTGCTTGGCAACTACCATGTGTTAGACACTAGAGATGTAGACATGCTCCTTCTTAGGAAGTTTACAATCAATATATACAACACAGATATTGCAAAAGCACAAAGATCTAACTGTGATGACTACTACACTGCAATATACCAAAACATACTTATAAAATACTACAAATGTGCTCATTTTTACCAGAAAAAGTGGAAAATTACTTTTTTTCATTTATTCATCTTATTTTTAATTTTTTTTAAATTTTTAAATAGTTTTATTGAGAAACAAATAGCAATGAGACAGTTTCAAAACTGATTAGTAGGACAATTTCAATAATTAATACATCACATATTGTTGTCTTAGTGGTTATCCATAGTACAAGATGTAGACAGGATATCTTGTCCATAATATGCTCTTAAATGCTAGCTGAGCTCATTCTCATGTACTGTCTCTCTCTTTCTGCAACACACACACACACACACACGCACGCGCGCGCGCTACAAGTAGAGCACTAAACAAGTTCTGAAGCTAGAGACTGTCCCCAGAATAGTCACTGACACCTGTAAGTTCCTCCAAGGGCTAGTTTCACCTTGTCCCACAGATGGAGAAGACTTTGAGCCTATTGAAAATTAAGAAATACAACTGAAACTCTACACTTGAAGCTATACTCCCACTAAAGGAATAGACTGGTAAAATTCTATCTGCAGAAAAAAAAAAAAAAGACTAAATGTGAGTTTTTCAACCTATATTTCTGGGTGGACAAAAAAAGAGACCCCTCTAAAAACTCCTCATCATAAAACTACCCTTCTAGGTTTCAGGTAGAAATCTATTCAACCTCTTATGCCTCAAGAAACAGTATCTCAAGAAATTGGTGCAGAGTGGTTCTATTCTAAAAATGTAAAATTGGGCTGGGGAGAAAGCTTGATGGTCTAAGCATATGCCTGGCAAGCTCAAGGACCATGGTTTGATTCCTGGTACCACATTCATGCCAGGCCTGGAACCCTGGATGTGCTGTGCTGGTCCTGAAATCAGGGGTGGTGGTAACACCTGTAATCCCAGGGTTACAGGGGAGGTTTACCTGAGGAGGCTGAGACAAGAGGATCACTATGAGTCTGAACTGGGTAGTGAGACCCTGTACCAAATAAATAAATGAACAAAAACAATGTAAAGTTAAATCTCCTCTGCAAGAAAGAACCAAGCATCTTAGATCTCCATGAGAAGGAATAATCCTCCAGAAGTAACATTCAGTGCAAACACAAATAAAAAAAGTAAAATCAGTTGCCGAAGTAATTCAAATATTGGAACTATCAGATAGGTAGTATAAAATGCATGTGTCTTAGTCTGCTCGGGCTACTAAAACAATATAACTGTAAATTTGGAATCTTATAAACAGAAGCAGTTTCTGATAATTGTACAGTCTGAGAGGTCCAAGGCCAATGTCATATCTGAGGAGAAGTCACTTTCTGGCACATGGGTGACCCTGTCTTCCTGGGTCCTCACCTAGTAGAAGAGGTAAGAAGTCTCTTCGATCTTTTTTAGAAGGGGGCCAACTCCACTTAGGAAGGTTCCACTCCCATGACCTATGCATGTTCCAAAGGCCTCATCTCCTAATGCTATCACCTTAGGAAGTAGGATTTCACCATCATAATTGGGGCCAGGTTTGGGCTGATCAGCAGTCAAGCCATTGCTTAATGTTTAAAAGGCTTAGAGATTTTTTTTTTTAAAGAATAGAAAAGACATGCAGATGTTATGATTTGGAACTTAAATGTTCCCCAAATATCCATATGCTAAAAGCTTAATTTGCATCCCATAGCACTATTGGGAAGTAATAGAACTTTTGAGAGATGGCACCTAGTAAAGTAGGTCACTGGGGCATATGCTTGAGGGAGACACAAAGACTCCAGCCTCCTGTCCCACCCAGCTTACTTCCTGACTAAGTGAGGTTAAAAAAAAAACCCTTCACTGCCCCTTTTAACCACGGTTTACTGTGCTACCACAGTCTAAGGCAATGGGGTCAAGTAACCATAGACTGAAGTCTCCAAATCATGAGCCAAAATAAACCTTTCTTCCTTAAAAGTATGTTTTTACCACAGCAGAGAATTGTCTATTGTGGCAAGGAAGTGAGATTGTCAAGAATGAGCGAATTATGACCAGCAAGATGGCTCAGCAGACTAAGCACCTACTTAGGCAATCGCAAAGGCTGGAGTTTGATCCCTAGCACCATATGCCAGCCCAGCCCAATATCCCAGTGTGCTGAGCCGGTGACCGAGTCCAGGTGTGATGGTGCATGCCTATAATCCCAGCACTGGGGAGGCTGAAAATAGAAGGATCACTATGAGTACAAACTGTGTAGTGAGACCCTGTACAAAAAAATAAAATACAAAAAGAATGAGAGAATTGAAATTTAAAAAAAGAATCTCTGTAAATGAAAAAAAGAGTATGTGAAAATAAAAACAATGCATAAAATAAATTTGACATTTGAGAAACCTTAAGAAATATATGAATTGGAAAATAAACCTAAAGAAATTATTTCTGGATAAGAAAGACTCAGGAAGGCAAAATGTGATGGAAATATAAAAGCATTGTTTAAAAAGAATGAACAGTAGGGAGCAGGCTAATCTTGTTACTGGAAGAAAAGAATAAGACACTATTCCAAAAGGTAGTTCTTGAAAATTTTGCATAAATTATAAAGATGTGCTTTCTCAGGTTTTTAAGTCATAAATTCTAAACACAGTTTAAAAGAAATCAACAACTAGACATACCAAAAAGAAACTTAGAAACTTCAAAGTTCCAAAAGACATTGCATACAATCTCAAAAAAAAAAAGAGAGAGAGAGAGAAAAGGTCTGAATGGTAATTAGGCTTCAGCAGCATTCTCAATAACATCAATGAAAGGCATCAATCAGCAGAATAAAGGACTGGGAAGATAGCTCAGTAGAAGAGCTTGCCTGTCAAGTGCAAGGTCCTGAGTTCAATCCCCAGTTCTGAAAAAAAAAGCATAATAAAATCTGCAGTGTTAACAAATCAATTCTCATTAAAAGAATCATCAAAAAGAACATTTCTGGAGCCCGGGAGCTGGCTCAGCAGAATAAGCACTTCCCTGGCAAGCGCAAGGGTCTGAGTTCAATCCCTGGTTCTGAAAAAAAAAAAAAAAAAAAAAACATTTCTTTCAACACAATACACTTAATTTGGAAATGAATACTAAAATAATTCCTAGAAAATATTTATTTGGGGGGCTGGGAAGATGTCTCAGTGGAATAAGCACTTCCCTGAGAAGCGCAAGGGCCTGAGTTCAATACCCGGTTCCACCAAAAAAAAATTATTTTGAAATTTAAAAATATTGTTATAAAAATTACATTACTGTATTGATTTTTTTATCTTTTAGAGAATACAAAATACTGATTTTGGAAATAATACAAAATTTCGCTAAACAAAATAATAGGAATTCAACAGTGTTTGTTGTGTTATGTGATGTCATCTTCAATTAGTTATTCAGGTTACCAAATACAAATGTGCAAGATTTGTTTAAAGAAAAAAACAATAACAAAAAAGTTATAAGAAATTCCAAAGAAAAAAATAATAAAAAGAAAAAGATAAATAATTAAGCATTAATTGCTCCTTTCAAAAGACCAGAAGAAATCAGCAGTACAATTATCCAAACTATCCTGTATATATACTTAAACATATCTTTTTCCCTTCCTTCTTTTGTCCTTTCACTCCTCCCAGGATTTCCTTCCCATTAAACAAATTCTTTTCTTTTCACAGTATCTATTGTAGCTTTCAGATTTTATTTACTCTTTCCGGTTCTCACACTAGCAAGATAATACAATGCTTGCACGTGTGGATCTGATTAATTTCATTTACCAATATAGTCTCTTATTGCATCCATTTATCTAAAAAGCCTCAAATTTATCTTTTTTAATAGCTGAATAATACTCTATTGCATAAAAATACCACATCTTTTTTATCCATTCCTCATTTGATGGGCATTTGGATTGTTTCCTAGAGTTAGCTATAACAAAAGCAATCCCAATTAAAATAACATTCCTACACCTCACAGATCTCAAAGAAACATTCCTAAAATTTATCTGGAACCAGAAAAGGTCTAGAATAGCAAAAGCAATCCTGGGTAACAAATGAAAGGCAGGAGGCACTACAATCCCTGACTTGAAATCATACTATAAAGCTACTGTGATAAAATCAGCACAGCACTGGCAAGGAAAACAGACCTGTGGACCACCAGAACAGATTAGAAGATGCCAACACAACAGCAAACATACTTAGCCACCTTATCTTTGCCAAAGGGGCCAAATTCTTTCTTCCATATTCACTGGAAGAGAGACAGCCTCTTCAATAAATGGTGCTGAATATGGTAATTTGAGCCATACAAGAATAAAAGAAGATAACATGGTAGAAATGCCATCTGGGAAAATGGAAAAGTATACTTTTCCCTACTTCTTTTGCTCTGTATGATACAGCTAACATGCCTGAGCATTCTATAGAAAACCAGAAACAGATGAAGACTTAGAAATGGGGAAAAGATAGCAGACCAGCTATGGATCTCAGAACTCCAAATACAACATATTTGCACATTTACAGCCTTCTCACTTGCTTCATAAATCTCACGATCCCAAACTTGGTGATGGAGAAGCTGCCACTTAGAAATGCTAAGGGCCACAAAAACAAATAAACTCACACAAAGGAAAAAAAAATCTATTTTCTCTAGTCACAAGGCCAGCAAACAGAGCAGCCAGTAAGATTAAGAAACATTGGGCAATAACCACTCCAAACAAACACAAGGAAAGCTTTGTGTGTAATCTTTGTAACTTCCGATGAATTTATAATCATCTCAAAATAAAAAGTCAAAAGGAAAAAGTTTGTGATAGTGAATTGCTGGGTGGATAATTCATTTAAAGTTCAGAGGAGGATTTTCTAAAAGGTGACATATTAGTTGATACTTGAGTAAGAAGGAGCTAGCCTTACAGTGGTGATAAAGAATTAGCAATCAAGGTAGAAGAAACATCTAGCGTAAGGGTCAAGGTGGAAATGAGTTGGGTGTGCTATAGGAAAACGAAGAAATCCAAGGTGGCTGACAAATGTAAGGAGAGTTGGAAGGTGGAACAAGATGCACAGTATTAAAAGGAAAAAAAATTAGGGGGCCAGCCAGATAGCTCAGTGGACTAAAGTGCCTGCTTAGGCAGAGTACAGCGGCCGGAGTTGGATCCACGGAGTGCTGGCTGGCCCTGCCCACGGGGCATGCTGAGAAGGTGATTGAGACTTGGTGTGGTTAATTCCAGTTCTTGGGAGGCTGAAAACATGACAATCACTATGAGTCTGATTTACATAGTGAGACCCTATAGATCCTGTACTAAATACAAAAAAAAAAGAAGGAAGGAAGGAAGGAAGGAAGGAAGGAAGGAAGGAAGGAAGGAAG
>NW_004524614.1:15286951-15333865 GCF_000260255.1 Octodon degus
AAGAAAGAAAGAAAGAAAGAAAGAAAGAAAGAAAGAAAGAAAGAAAGAAAGAAAGAAAGAAAGAAAGAATCAGGCAAATCACATTTAGCAGAACTTAATTGAAAAAAGAAAGATTTATGAATTAGCCGGCCCTCAAATTCAAAACAAACTCAGGCTACCCTAGGCTTGCATGGCAATCAAGCAGCAATTATGGACAGAAAAGGGAAGTGAGGGACAGAGACAGCTGAACTGGTTCCATCCCATCATGTGTTTTATTTTAACATGATCTGATCAGTTAGCTGCCAGCTACTAACTAAAGGGCAGCCCTTGTGATTGGCTGAGACTCACTTGTTTGTTAGAAAAGTACACTCTAAATTCAGCTTTCAGTTAGTTTACATACTAAGTTAGGCTGCAGTTTGCTACATAAGGACTCAAGTACAGAGGTCTCCTTTGGACTAATAGGTTAATTTAGTGGTATAGTAGAATATTAAAAGGGGCAGGTTACATAGGATATATATATATATATATATATATATATATATAAATATATAACAGTTGAATAACATATCCTGATTTAAGTTTATTATTTCCCCAATCACTCCAATTTCTTACTCAAAAGTGATTGTTGGCCAAAGTGCAAGCAGAAAGCCCAATTAAAGGGCCTCATGAAGTGGGAGAAATAATGGCTGCTCAATACAGGAGGTAGCAGTGGACAGATTATGAATAATTTTGAAAATGGAAAAGACAGATTTTTAAAATGTGCTTGATGTGAGAAATAAGGAAGAATATAATCCAAGATAAATGCTGAGTTTTGGATTAAGAATAGAGTGGATAGTTATGCCATTAACTGAGAGTACAAATACAGGACAGAACAGAGTTATGGAATTAGATGAATGACAGAAATGCAGGCTTATATCACAACTACGTTGATCTGGATTCACAGATGAGGTCCTGGGTCCTATCACAGCTGAGGACCTTCCAAGGTCCTATCAGTAGATCCTTGGAAGGAGTGAATTTTGCTATGAAGATTAGACTAATAGTAGCTTTAACACAGTGTTTCAGCTATGAAATAAAATTACCCAAATGAAGGTGCCCATTGGTAGGAAAGAGGATCTAATTTAGAGGTCCAGATGAGCAGAAGGAAGGCAAAGGAAATTAGGAAAGAGCGGGAAGAAATCAGATTACAGCATCACAGGCAGCAGGACGAACTTTTCTAGAAAGAGGAAGTGATCAGTGCATCAGTCAGATAAGAATAGAAAAGTCTTGGTTAGACTTGGCAGTGTGAAAGCTGGTTTTGTTTTTAAAGAGAGAAGCCACCTGGGATCTGCTTAGAGGAGACTGGATCTAGAGTATAAGTTCAGAAAGTAAAGTACTGATTGGGTACAAGAGAAGCCCTTTTAGAAATTTAATTATGAAGAAATGCAAAAAGACCAGGATGTAAGGTAAGAGCTAGGGTAAAGGAAGGCTTTCTGTTTGCAAGATAGAACATAGGAAAGGGAGTTACTAACCTGGTGGGCATCATGGCGTATAGGAGACACGGGTAATGATACAGGCAAGAACGGGCAATGGCAAGGACAGTGCTCCCAAAAAGTTGAGAGAAAATGGAACCTAGAATGTAAGAGGAAGTGCTGAACTCCCAGAGGATTGATTCCAGCCACAGTAGTAGGAGGGCAGGCAGAGGACGAGCACAAACACGGCCTTTAGGAGGAACAGTGAGAACGTTCTAATTTCATTTTAACAACCTCCCCAAGGAAGTATGAGGTAATGTTTTAAGTTGTGAGGTGAGATCTCAAAGAAATGGTATAGAAGTTTTAAAAGGGGAGAAAAGAAAGCGTGAAATGGTTGTCCGGAAGTGAGAACAGGAAGATGCCTGAGAAGAGCCTCGGGTTGCGAGGCAGCGTGGTGTGCTTTCCAGTGTCTTCAATGTGAAGCCAGTCACTGTGGTTTCCATTTCTCTCCAGCAAACTTGCGCTACCGTGGAGATCCACATGTTCAATAAGGTCAGCATATACTGGGGTTGGCAAAGGTGGACCAGTTGGATGCCTGAGGAGCTCAATTACAAAAGAGAAGAACAAGAAACTCAAAATGTTTGGAAAAAGTTATTAATGTTGGTCTCTCAATTTTTTTCTTACGTAACACTAAAAATTGTTTTCAAAAACTATATGTCCTCCACACATTTTTAAGGTAACATCTAAATTTTTCATTGTAAATTTAAATGTGATAGACTTTTTGACATACAGTACACTTTTACATTTAAAAAAAATATAACCAATGAATTTAAATACCATGCAATTTTGGTACCCAACATCACCCACTTAAAAATACATTTTAAAGAGCTTCTTATATTAAAATTTTACATCTTTTTCTTTCTATTTGAGCCTGTACTTTCAGTCCACTCCCTTCACACCTACCCACTCAACTGAATTTTATGATGTATTTTTGTACTCTTAAGATTTTTATTTATCACCTCACATTTCTTTGCAACAAAAATATATATGTAAACTAAAGTTTAATGTAGTTTTTATATATCCCATGAACATAAGGCTCAAAGTGGTAAAGTGTTTTTCTAGATTGAGTTACTATTATAATTAATATTATAAAGTGGTTATAATAATTTTTATGTGTTCAAACATTTTGTCAACACAAATATTAAAGATCTTCATATCCAACTATTAAAAATAAAAACTAACATTTCATTGAATATTCTCTTAATAAAAATTGGGACAGTTAAAATGAATAAGGATGATTTTTGCCAATTAATTTTTTCATTCATGGGTAAATGTTTCTCTCAAGATTAAATTACAGAAAATATAAACCATTCAATGTATTCTTATAATATGTGCTGAGACCAGAATGGAAGAATAATTCATAGCAATGTCATTCAACTCCTTAAATGTTTTGAGTTGAAAGTAAAAGAAAAGTCATGCTAGGATTATCATAAGAAATATGCTAATAACCTATCAGTTGACAACTCAATTTATTAGTGGCAATAGTTAGGAATTCTAATTGCAAAAAGATTTATTATTCAGCTCTTGGAATCATTTATTTTCTCAATTTGGGGGACATATACCAAAAAAATATTACCAAGACTTCTCTGAGCATAAATTATGCTTGCTATTCTTTCACTTAGAGGCACTTTGTTTAATCCAATATAATCATAAAGGAATTTTGAAAAGTGAATACAGAATTGGTAACTTTATTATAACTTGCAATGGAGTATGTTTCCAGAAATGTTCTTAGCAAATCACATTTTTAAAATTAAAGTCCCCTCTTGAGAAAATTATACAGGAAGATTTTAGATACCCTTTATTGGGTTTTTCTCTTCTCATATGTATTGGTGTACATTTTCACTCATACCTTACAGTTTCAAATGTAACTAATTTAATATGTTTTTAGAAAGCCTTCCATGTAATCCAGTTGGTAAAACTCATATCAGTGTCAAATAAAGCAGTAATATGAGATTTCATTTCTTTTAGAAAGAGGCTGATTTAATTTTTTTTGAGGCTGATTTAATTTTAAAAATTGTTCTGCAAATATATTTGAAGAATGTTATTAAAATATTGAAATAAATTATTATCATTTTTCAAGCTAGATTATTTGCTTCTGAGTCAAGACCAAGATGATATAAACTTAATATAATTGTTTCATATCTTTTATAATGTTATAAATTAAAAAGTAACTTCAGTTACTTTTAATTAATATATGGTTTCTCAATAGTTATTTTGTACTAATACAATTTAGTGGTCAAATATAATGATTATTTTTTATGAAGCAAAAAGAATGTCAGAAACACATAATTTTCCATTGATAGTGAGTTGTACACATGCATCAAGCTTTGTTTTTAATACTTTTGGAAAGATTAAAGAATTTATATACAATTAGAAATTTCCATTAATTTTATAAGATTAGTTAGTGATCTTCAATAATAAATTTGCACTCTTAATAAATTAAAGACAAAAAGGCATACACTATTAAAAATTACCAGTTCAGTATCCAACATAGTATTGTTTGTTATTAATAAGTAGAATCATTCATTAATGATTACATATTAATGAATACATATTGCATATGTGATTATTTAAAAGTGAATTTTAAGGTGTTTTGTTAAATAGTACACACGGATTTAAATCACATAAAGTTTTTATCTTGTAAGATTTTGAAAAAATGCTTGGTTGAAAAACATTCCGGTGGTATTTGTAAGAGTCAGTACTATGAACTTATTCTATTGAGACAGTCGAAAGGCTCTTCTTGTGTGAGCTAATAAAAAGGCCTAGGAAATGGGCAAAGTAACTCCACAAAGGAGGAACCTGCCACGCATCCCCTCTGCTCGGAACTGAAGTTATCATCAGCAGTGATCAGTCAAGTTGACAGCCTGTCCCCTGAGAACGATGTGATGGCGACATCTTAGGCCTAGGGCTTTTCTCCCCAACCAATAAGCACAGTCTAATCATGAGCAAAATTTCATACAAACCCCACTTAAGGGATATTCTAAAAAATATCTATCTGGTATTCCTCTAATTTGAGATTGCCAAAAATAAGGACATCTGAGAAATAACCACAGCCAAGCGTAGACTAAGGTCGTCAGATAACTAAATGTAGTGTGATGGGGCAGGAAAAGGACGTTACGTAAAAACAGAAATTTTGAGTAAAATATGGCCTTTGGGTAAAACATCGACATGTTAACATTAGAACAGTAATAAGTTCATTTATTGTGACAAATATGCCATAATAATTAAGATGTTACTAAAAGGAAAAGTGTATGGTGTATGGAAACTCTCCACTGACTTTGCAATTTTTCTGTAAATCCATAATTTTTCTGAAATTTTCTTTTTATTCTAAGTAGCTTAAGTATCTAAGGCAAATTTTTCAAGTATGCAAAATATGCTTTTATTTTTCAGTATTTTTCAAAGACATTTTCTTTGCTCTGTTGCTACATGACTTTCTGTCAGAGTGACAATTTCACTGGAAACAGACTAGAGATGAAAGTGTCAAAGTCATTAAATAAAAACTGCTATTTTTCCTTTCACACCATTCTATCCAGTAGCTGAATTCACAACATCTGAACATGGAAAAAATAAATTTTGTGTAAGATTATGTTTCTTCTCAACTAAAATACATGGACAACAGGGAAATGAGGGGAACCCTAAGAAGTTTCATTATTATAAAAATTTTCTCCAAATATTATTTTACACCCTGAAGATTTTATGGCCATTAAATATGTGATAGGAAGATTTTTGATGGAGGAATGAGGATTAGTGTGAGTTCTCAGGTAGATCAATTAAAGGAAACATAATTGTCATGAAGGTGTCCTCTCCTTACTCTACATGAACCTAGCTTGAAGTCTGCTGAGATGATATGCTCCTCTGAGTTTGAGGGTCTGATGAAGCGATGCTACTGTGAAGTACCCAAAGAGGTAGGAAAAGAAAGGGATGACAGCGACAAGATGGGAAATTAGTTGGGGTTTTGTTATTTTCATTATGTTAGTTTTTGTTTTCAAGAAACAGAGAAAATGAGAAAAGGCAAGATCAAGAGTGAATCTGCAAGCTGTTGGGACAGGATCTCACAGGGAGCATGTGGTCAAGGTCTGAGGTGTTCATGAGGACCATCGCTGCCCTTGCACAAGGCCATCTTGTCCTGACTGTGCCTCCTAACCCATGATAGCTCTTGGTACATGGGAGGTGCTCAATAAACATCTATTGAATAAATGAATACATTTATGACATTTATATTGCAAAACATGTCCAGGGAAAATTTTCTTCACTGACCTACCTGCATAGCAAAGCCAGTGAAAGTGCTATTATTACTGGCTCTGTTTTTATTGCTCAGTTTCCCAAAACACTTTACATGTGCTTTGCATAGAAATACTTCCTACTCTTTCTGATAAACTTTTTTTTTCATTTTTTAACATATTATAAAAACAGGCAATAGTAGATCCCTTGCAAGTGCTGTTCTCTCCTTCCTCTCCTCTGCAGAGTTTATGGGAGCCTCATGCTTTCTTATTCTTCCCATGTACACTCTGCTAATATTTAATGTACTGAAAGAGCTGGGGTCCAATTCTGTTATCCTTCTTTCCTTGACATTAGACCATGTCTGCTCAAGATGCATATTTTCCAAGGCTGCTGAATGTTCATTCATTTTCATCTGGGAGTCAGAGAACTGCTACCTGCACAGCAACTCTCCACTAAAAATCCAGTGCCATTCACACATGGTTTTCTGGTGAGGATCTTTTGTGGGAAAACTGCACAAGAACTACCTCACTAGCAATCTATTTTGTTATAGGTCATCAACTCTAGTATTGGGTTTTTAACATTCTTCCCTGACTTAAAAGGCTGAAGGCTTTAAGTAGGTTTTCCTCACTAGTATCTAAGTGTTAAACTGAGGAATGGACAGGAAGGCCATCCAAGGAGAATTCCTGGTGCCAGTACCTTGGGACAGAACACAACATCAGTACTTCAAACCCCTTTATCTTTCCCCCATTCCACCCCATATTTCTTGCTAATTCTTCCAGTTAGTTTTTCTTATCCTAAGACCATAAGTTGCCCTTTTGTTGTTATGAAACGGGAGAACACATCAAGGAAACCTATTTTTTAGGAGCACCTAAGTGGCACATTATGAACTGCGAAGCTCCCACAGAGCAATTTAAAATGATGAATATCCTTTTCAAACATCCTTTTCAAAATTGCACATGGACTTCAGCCAGTCACAAGACAGAGATGTGGAGGATGCATTAAAGTCCCCATCTGCTCTTCACATTGCTCATCATTGATTTATAACCCACAGTAAGTTGTCCAGCCACGCAAGTAGGGCTGAGTCTTATACCTTACGGGAAGATGGTCCAGGTGTTAGCGTTTTCTCCTACCTGCATCCTGATGAGATGCATTGCTATTACAAGAACGGTTCTACCCACTATTCTCAGAGAGGAAAAGAAAAAAAATCCTGTGGTATATTTTAGACTTTGAGGAAATAAATGAAGCTCTTTAGGGATGACTTCAGACTCCTGCTTTCATTTAAAAAAGCTTTAATGCATCTTCCCTCCCTGCAGCTCCTTCCTGATTCAAGTCTCATTAACAAAATCACTTATTTTTTAGATTGTGTACCACTCAACCACTGGGTGAGACACACATATATTTTCTTTCTCACAAGTCATGAGAGGGTACTATTTAATCACAGGAGATAAAAATAAAGGTCACAGACTCATGAGTTACTCCAAAGCACAACTATAGCTATTATGGTTCTAAACAGAACCTCAGAGTGGATAGATAGCATGTTCATTTGCCTTTGTCCACAACTTAGCCTGGCTTCCTCTTCTACAAGAGCACAAGGGTAAAGAAAATCATGCAAGTCCATACACTGGACCTAGTACAAAGGAGGCTGAAAAGTGAGAATTTTGAGCATTTGTGTCCATTGTGTTGATAGCCACCATCTTGGCCCCATGGCTCCCTGTCACTTTTCTCACTGGGCTGCCCTCTGCAGCCTTCTTTATGGGACTATCCCATAAGATGTTTCCTTAGAATAACCTAGAGACCTCATGGCCATTTTCTGTTATCTACTCCCCACTCCCCTTGCTCTATGCCAGATTTTCCTCCCATATAACTAGCCCATCCCCTAAATATCATCCCCATGAGAGTTCAAATTTAAAGTCAACTTATATGATCTGCTCCAGTGCTAAAGGATCATACAGAGAGAAATATCTATGGCTCTTCTTTTCCTCCAGGAAACGAGCACACTCTACACAGGAGCCTTTTATACAGTATTCATTTGTTAGCTCAGAGAAGATGTTCTGCTGCTGGAAATTTCAAAAAAATAATGTTTTAGGATAGACAGGTCAGTGATTCCTGAGTTACACTATTTCTTCAGTCCTCCCCACCTCATCATTGTCATAGTTGGCCAGGATTTGGGTCATAGATGATACATCTTACTATCCAAATGATCCCAACTAGAATATCAAGAGAAACTATGAATAGAGTTATTCAGTTTCACAGAAATAAAATACGTAGTTTTGAAATTGGAAAATAGTTTAGGCTTCAAGGTAGATCTAATGAATATGCTATCTTAGAGTCTTAAAGGGCAAAAATCTATTCATTCTCTATCATATTGTTATGTCTCAATGTCCTCATAAAGCCTCCTGCAGTCATAAGGTAACTTCTAGAGCTTGTAACTGATTCGAGGTCCAATGCTGGGATGATGGGTGTGAGTGCTATACCTCCCTGGGGGAGGGAGCCTGCATACAATATAAGGGAGGGAAAGAGTCTGATTTCTCCTCTTTCTCCTCCTCCTCCTCCTCCTCCTCCTCCTCCTCCTCCTCTTCCTTCTCCTCCTCCTCCCTTTTTACTCTTGCTGCTTTTGCTATCTTCCACCACTGTGAACTGTTGTTCCTCTGCCATGCCACCCTGCCTTGGTGTCAGTTGATTATGAACTGAAGCCTCCACAAACTGCGAGCTAAATAAAACTTTCCTTCCTTAATTTTGGGCATTTGGTACTTTGTCTCAGCAACGAGAAAAAAGTAACCAAGACAACCACCTTCCTCTGATTTGTACTTGCTGATGCTACCAGCCAACCAACACTCCTCCTCTGTCCTCTGCAAGCGTTTTGATTTCTGCTAACACAACTTTGCTTATTCGTAACTTCTCCCTACTTGTAATTCCTACACATGGTCCCAACTGTTTCATAGTCCTTGCATGAGTGTTTTTAGTGTCTGCTTTGGTTTCTAATTGATGAAACAGAAACTGTAATGTTTCTGTTTCAAATGCCTTTAAAGCAGAAGGTATCTGGATCTATTAGTGAGATTTCTGCTTGTTCAAATCGAGCCTTCTCCAGGCATTGGTAAGTACCCTAAATTGCCACCAATTCATATAAATGTCTGATTTAAGCAAAAAGGGAATTTATTGAAATGATCAGAGATGTCCAGAAAATAGAGACAAAAGGAGGCAAAGCAGGCAGAATCACATCCAAATGAGAACATGGCATTAGTTGAGTAAGGACTCTGTTGCCATCACTAGACCGTGGGCACCATAATCTGTAACTGATCCCTGTACACTGAAAGCCAGACATCACTGCTTGCCCCTTACCCCTGCTGGTCTCAGAAAACAGGCATTGCTGCAACTACTGCCACAAAGAGTCCTCCCCATTTTAGCTTCCTTGTGCAATTACCTCTTGATTCCAGGGTTAAGGAAGGTATATTTGATTGGCTAGGTCTAGATCATGTGCTCTCACCCAGCTGCAGTATGGGGTGCAGTGGGTAGGGTAGGAAAGAGTACCTGTTCTTTGGGACTTCCTCAGTGGGAAATGGGGTCTGCCTGCCATTGGGTGTACAACAAGAAAAAAATACAGTAAGAGGGCTGGATCATGGGAAGCTAAGAAAAATGCAGAACCTGTTATACTCAGGCCCTTCCATTGCAAGCCCAGCCCGAGCCAGTGAACTATGCTAAGAAGAGCAGAATGTGATTGCTGACTTAGTGGGAACCTTAGCCAGGGTGAGAGTCTTAGCTGACTGATGAAAGATAGTGTGATAAGCAAAGAAGCACAGATTTGTTTCCTGCGCCCTATTCACTTAAAGACACATGAGGCACAGTTAATCAAAGTCTGTATTTATACACACATCTGTCTTCCTGGTTGGACTGCAAGCATTTTAGTGCAGAAACTTCATCTCACTTATTTACCCAGTGCCCAGGGCATTCCTCAGTGGTATATAGTACATACTTCAAAAATGTCTGTTACATTATAAATAAATAAATAAGCTTTGCTTTCCCTAAATAAAATAAACTGGCTCAATCCTTTACTTCTTTGAAGGCAATAAAGGAGTTCTATGGCAGTTTCTAGAAAGGCATTGTTAATGCATTTACCCCAATGAAATAAAGAGGAAGAAGAGCTTACAAAGACTCCAGAATACACTGACATCTTTTTTCTATGCTGAGTTTGAGTGACCACCTTTCTTTTTCTTTTCCTTTTCTTAGAATTGTCCTTAAACAAATATTACAAAAGTTGGCCTTGTTGACTTTGGCAACTCCCTGGCCTAACATCACCAGAGTTTACTTACTGTCACAGCTGGTGAGCTAGACCAACCTGGCCCAAAAACAAAAGGTTTGCAAAACCCTTAGTATTAACCGTGGTGAGTTGAAATGTCTCTCCTCAAAATATATGTCCTCCTAGAGCTTATGAGTGTAGCTTTATTTAAGAAAAAGATCTTTGCAGATATAATTAAGAATCTCAAAATGAAATCATGCTGGCTTAAAGTGAGCCTTAAAGCTAACAGAGAGGCTGGGGAGATGGCTCAGTAGAATAAGTGCTTGCCTGGCAAGTGCAAGGGCATAAGTTCAATCTCTGGTTCTGAAAAAAAAAAATCAAAAGATATACAGCTACTTTCTCTTAATTCAATGAATAGAAAGATTTGTTCTAATAGTGTTTGTGGACAGGATATCATGTCTGCATCTTGTACTATGAATAACCACTAAGAAGACAACAATATGCAGTGTATTAATTATTGAAACTGCCCTACTAATCGGTTTTTAAACTGTCTTATTGCTATTTGTTTCTCAATAAAATTATTTTTTTAAAAAAGCTAATGGAAATGTGCTTAAAAGAGAGGGGAAGAAAAAAGGGCTTGCCAAAGATATTCTCAGGTGCTCTTGAAGCTCCAAAAGGAACCAAGTAACATTTTTGAGGCTCCAAAAAGACCAAGTGTCATTTTCATTTCTGTTGTTTTAACCCACCCAGCACTGGCTTAAGTGGCCATTTGTTACAGAAGCCCTGAGAAATGAGTACACTCACAAAGTTCAGGAAATGTCAAGGAAAACCTTACAGAGTAGACAAAGAAAGACAAAGAGGAAAACTGCTTGTGCCAGGATGAATTAAAAAGTCTGCCAGGCAATAGAGAATTGTCTCACACTTGAAGACATCTTCGACTTTTCTCACTGGACAAACCACATTAGAATCATGTGGAGTCTGAATGAACCTGTGGGCAGGAGTCTTAAGCACAGAGAGGACACTTAGCTCAAAGGTCAACAGATTTAACTGTGTTGTTAGGCTTTCCAGGGTTCTCCTAGTGAAGTGTGAGAATAGTCAGTCATATTTGACATGGTTTCAGGTGGCTAGAGGACTTACACTGCAATGCAAGTGGTACCTATTGAGCCCATCATTTCATGGTTACTGTGGTTTGTGGCAAGGTTAAGTAAGAATACAAGGTAGAATTTATTAAGTGCACAAAACATGGGTAGGTGGACAGATGTAACAAAACTCATGGGAGCTGCACAAACGAGGCTCAGAATGAAAATGCAAAGGAGTTGGGGGAAAACAGTTCTCTGTCTACCTTACAGAATAGCTCATGTCTCCCTTCTGTGCTTGACATCAGACACGGAAAGATGCCTGTAGAAAAGATTCACATGACTCCTAACGGCCCTGGAGAAGGAAGTGGGGAGAAGGCCTTCACTTACCTAGGCGCCTCGGCTTCAAGCCAGATGCCCCTGCCTGTGTCTACCTGAACAACACTTGAACACGGACACAGGTAACAAGGCCCTAGCATGTGGACCCGGGGAAGTGGCAGGGTGTGTGCAACTGTCCCTTGAGACTGCAGCAGAGCACTTCTGAATTGATTTGCTCTCCCAACCCACCGGCAGACGCGTCTCAGGGTGAAGACCAAAGAGCCGGGTGGAGCTCAAGGAGAAAATAGCGACACCGATGCTCTCCAGAGACTCAGCCCTTTGCAAGCCACACAACCACCAAGATTGTCAAATGTCAGAGTGAAAGAGACCTCGGACATCAAATAAGCCAGACCTCTTACCAGAGCTGCAAAAATAGAATAGAGATCTTGAGAGGAAGGTCACAATCTGACTAGTAACGAAAGGGAGACATCTCAATTAAAGGTACCTTTCCCAGAGTGCCTTTATGACAGAGGGCTCTCTTTGTGCCAGTTACCCACGGGGACTTTCATGATCGGCAGTCAGAGCCACTGCAATCCTATTCATTCGTCTGATGACTTGGTAAAGGATTCGGAGGCTAGCATGAATGAGGAAGACTGGAGGCGGAGGGCCCTCGCAGCTCAGTCAGAGCCAGGTACGTGGCGATGGCACCATTGGGTCGTTGTTCAGGGCTGGCCAGAGTAGGGCCCATAGAAGAAATAGGAAGAACTTGGCCAGAGGTACATGTTTCCGCCTACAGAGAAGCCTTTGTGTCCCAAAGCAAGTGCATGAGCACCTCGCATACCCACGTAAAAGTTAACCACACCTGCCTTCCCCAGATGGGGCTCCCTGCGCAAACGCCTCCTCAACCTCCAGGATTTTCCAACGGTGGCGCAAGCTCCTCCCGCGCCGGAGCGGGGTGTTGTCCTGGCGCCGAGCGCCCGCGCCAGCAGCGGCTGGGGGGCGGTGAGGAGGGGGCCCCGCTGGCGGCCATTGGTTGTGCGGCCCGAGGGGCGGAGGCACCGCGCGGGCTGGGCAGAGCTGGCAGCCCCGGTCCGGCCCGCTGCGCCTGCTGCTGGGCGCGCTGGCCAGCGCCGCGCCCCTAAGCCCTGCGTTCCTGAGGACCTGCACGCATCGCGGAGGCAGGGTCGCCACAACACTCACAGCTCCGGAGGTTGGCCGAGGTGGTCACACATTCAGACCTGCAGGTCAGTGAGGGGCTCCCGACCATGCCAGCGATTCGAGGAGAGGAGTCGGGAGCCAAGGCGCACGGGATGCTGCGAGCGCCTGAGTGGGCTCGCCCTGTGCACGGAGCTCCCCCACTCCTCCTCTGGGGTGGTCTTGGGTCCCCTGGGCTTCGGAGCCTCGTTCCACACTCTCCCCGGGCTTCTTGCTATAGAAACCCCGGCCCACCCACCTATCCTCGCAGTGGGCTGCTTTCTCAGGGTCCCGGAGCAGCCTCTGGCAGTTCAGCACGCAAGGGCTTAGGAAGACTCCGGCTACAGCCGGACCTCGTGGGACCCAGCGCGCAGTGTCCTTGGCCCCGTTCCTTTTCCCCAGGAACAGGCAGCCAGAAAGGTCTGCTCTGGTGTCCGCAGTTGCGAAGCTTGATTCTCCGTGCAAGAGCAAACAGTTCTACACTTCGCAGTATGCTTCTAGGCGCTTTTTGTTTGGTTTTTGTGATAGGGTGTGATCATTCTTGTGTTTGTTTTGTGCTTCTGTGAATTTCTAGGCTCATCTGTCCCTTACTGGCCACTCACACACTGACGGCCTTTGCTCCCTGCCATGTTCCAGTGACTCTTTTTGCCTGTCTTCTGGTGGCTTCAGTTCTCGAGAAGTTTTTCCTGGCGCAGAGCACGCGTTCCTTGGTAGTGTTTTCCTGTATTCCCTGCAAACCCAGTAAGTAATCGCCTCGGCGACCTTTCGTCTTTCCCAGGTCTGATGAGACACTGGAATTCTGTGTTTCCCAGGCAAGACTCGAGGATTATAGGCAAATGACTTGAGATCTTATTAAGAGGGACGCGTAATGTGCTGTCCTCTAGGGTGCAGAAAGACCCGTTCATTCACAGAAACATCTTGTTAAGAACCAGGTGTGGGGACTGTGAATGAGCTCTTACTGCCACCAGCCACCAAATGCCGGGTCCCTGTGGGTGCTGGGATTTAGCGTTGGGCCCCAGAGACTGGGTCTGTTTCTTACTGTCCTCCATTTCCTCTGCCTGTTCATTTTTCTTTGGTTTTTTTGTTTTGTTTTGTTTTGTCTTTTGTCTTGTTTTGTTTTGTTTTGTTTTGTTTTGCTTTGCTTTGCTTTCCTAAAGTGAGATCTGAGTTTATGTCTGTCTGTCTGTTTGCTATAGATCATGAGATGCAATGGCCAGAGGACATCTCAAAGCCATTGCATTAGGTAAGGTCCTTAACACAGGTGCAGAAGGCAGGGAAATGGGCAGTGGGACTGTGCTGCGGCCCATCCTGGGACCACTCCTGAAGATGTTTCTCTGGGACCTTTCACTTTAGATTTCCCATATTTGTTGTTCCGATGGTAGCCTTTCTAGAGAAAAGAGGCTAGATAAGTGACAATCGTTTCAAAGAAGCTTTGCTTACTTCTATACATCCTCCTTTAAAATATTAAAAAGGCAATACTGTATTTCATTTGCTTAGTTATGCAGCTAGTAGGGTTGTTTTATCTTGTTTGTGAGACAGCATACAGAGGATCTTAAATATCTTTTTGTGATGAAATATACTTTTGCTGAGCAGAGAACATCATTTCCCTACAACCACCACACACAGGTCACCCTTTACATGCAGGGCTAGTTGTTTATCTCTCATGCAGATGGCTTTTTGGAGTGCATGAGAGTGAAGTGCCTTGTCACCAGTGACACTGACACTTCCTCCAGCCGTATCCTAGTCACCTTCAAATGCTGGGCACAGTGAGGATGGCCAGCCATCTACTAACCTCAGAACTGTGCAGGGAATGCTGAGTTCTAGTAAGTTGGTTGGGTATTCCCTTTTTGTGATTTGAGTTTGAGGAACATATTAATTTATCATTCTTTATGTCTGTACATAAAACAAAGTACATCAAAAGGCTCAATACACATTTAAAGTTGCCACTGAAGAAGTCTCATGCTAAGGCCAATTCTGTTTTCCTCTGCTAATAATTAATTCAGTTCACTAAATGCTACTTGATGTTTCTGATACCCATTAGCACTTCAGGGGTTAAGAGATAAATAATGAGGTGGTTATGTATGGTAATGAATCAACCAGAGGACTTATTTACAGGATCTTGAATTTCTTTTTTTTTCTTATCTTTTATTAATGAGGGCAGATGAAGGATGGCAGAGTTGATTGGTAAACATGATTAATCATACAAGTCATTATGTAGACTTGAAATCATACATTCATTATAAGAATGAAAAATTAACCCATTGCAGGCAAAATTCTCTGATTTGGCATCTGTTCTAGATCAAGGCTAAAGTAATTTGATGATACTTCTCTATGGGATTACTCCTCTCCCTCCACTTGTTTGTCTTTGAATATTCATTTCTATATAATGATTTTTATATTTACTTAGTTATTAGGGAGATTTTTCACAAATGTGGAGCATGTTGTCTTATTATATTACTATAGTAATATAAAGTGTCATAAGCCTATTTGTGTAGACATTTATTACTGTTCCTAATGATAGGCAAAAGAAAAATAACAAAGCCACTAGTTAATGGCCTAGGGAATACAACAAAGAAGCTCAAGATGTACGTGTCTGAGTTGGCGGCATTCCTAACACTTCTACCTACAGGACTCAAGCCAGAGGTTCAAGTGAAGAAGTCCTTGGTGTATGTGCGTGGCTCGGCCTTTGACTTGAATTCAGGAAATCTATCTGGACACTCAGTGGTCGTTTCACATGTGAGATGACAGCCCACTGAGCCACATTCTGTGCTTGCCTCAGCCCTGATTCTGACCTTTGGGGTATGTCCTGAGCAGCTCAGGCTCCAGACAAAGAATGTCTTCTTCAGGAGTTGCTTATAAATATGGCCACACTCATGTTCACATTTGAAACCAAGAAAAGGCTTTATTGATCTTTGATTAAGTTTTGGTAATGAACAAGACTGAGGAAAGAGAAATCCTGAGATTTCAACTAGCCATATACAGTTTAACAGCATCTGTGACCAAAAAGTGGCCCAGTTCAGCCAAAACAGTGCCAGCCTTTCCAAGCTCCACAGTCACATCAGAAACGTGATCATCATTAACATCTAATCAGATACTAACTTTTAAATTCCAATCTATTAAACTAAGAAGGGAAATTATTCAGTACAATTTAGCAATTTATGCTATGGGTTTAGTTGTTGATGCTGGTCTTGTTATTGACAATAGTGAAACGATATGGAAAATATAGGCTGACAGTAGTTACAGGGATATGTAAGATGACAGAACTGAACTTTAACTTCTTCTGGGAAACAGAAGTACATATGTCTGAAAACATTGGTTTCAAATTCAGAAAGACAAGATGCCTTAACCCATGGTTAAAGCACCAACTCCCTTCATTCAACATGTGGAGTCACTCCCCAGAAGAAGCCAAAACCACAGCTTTCCTAATTAGTTATCACGGTAATCTTATAATGATTAGAAGTATCTGATAATATACTTCTAATAATCTATCAATTATTGCAAAGGTTATGTTCTTATTCCTTTTAAGTTCCTTTGTGACCAGGATTGTAACAGAGGATGTACTCCTTTCCTTTCTTAAATAACATGGTTATAGCTTTAACTCAAATACAATTCAGCTCTACTGGGAAGGCTTTCAGACCTCAGCCTAAGAGTCTTAAACTTTGAAAGAAATGGTCCAGATGAAGCATTTCAAAGGTTTGTGTTAAATGCAGGTGTACTGAGTAGAAAGAGCAAGAGGGGGTCAAAAAGGGATAGAAGAAGAAAGAAGGGAGGAGAGGGAGAGAAAAAATTGAGTTCTGAAGTTATAAACTGGCAGCATTTTCACTGTGCATGCTGCAGTTAAAATTTTATTTCATTAGGAAAGTGCCTTTTTATTTTTTCTATAAAACAACATGTTCTTTATATCAAAGTTCAAATACAACATGCACAAAGTAGAATATTAACACATCCACCTGGCTACCTGCTAACAGAAACATATATTAGCATCTTGGTGCATAACCTCCCATTTTGTTTTTGAATCTAAAGTTGTGTGTAGCAGGAACAGTAGTATTTGTTTTACAAAAATGGAATCATATTAAATCTAAAATTTATTTTCTTGACTTAGCTATTCATAACCATCATCTTTCTAGGTTTTCTAACATGAAATCCTTTTCATTTTCATCAGAATACTGCATTGTATGATTCCTCCATCACTTAGTTAACCAACCCTTACCTCATGGACATTTTTATTATTATATTAATATTGTAACATAAATCTTTATAAGTCTAATTTTATAGATATTTATTATTTATCATAATGACAGAAAGATAAAAATAAAGCATATTAGTTAACGGTGTAGAGAATATGACAAAGAAGCTCAAGCTGTAGAGCGCATGCATGACAGGATTGCTTTTAGCCAACATTCCAACCTCCAGGATTCAAGCCAGAAGTTTAGATGAAGAAGCACTGGGCTACAGAATACATCCTTGGGCATGTACCTTTCAAACCTGTCCCATTTCTTTTCTGGAGGATAAATTCTTAGGATTTAGTATTTACACTGTAAGCCCCTGTCACATACTTTGTAATGAAAGGTAAAGAGATAGCAGACATTCGGTGTATCTTCTTGATTCCTGACACATAAATATTTTGCATTCATATAGAATATTACACAAATTATAAAAAGATACATTTTAAATTAAAGGCACCCTGACCAAAAAAGAAAATATTGACCAATGCCATTCTCCCATACGCCTTGGCATCTGTAATTTCCAACACTCTCCAGTGAGCTTGTCTACCTTGGTTTTCACAATAAGCATGCTAAATAAAGGGCACTGCTTGTAAGGATGAGTGGCAAACCGCTGCGTTGGATGGAGGTCTCTGGCTTTCAGAAGGACTCCTTGCCAACACGGTTGGTCTAGTTTAATGCACTGACTTTCCAAAATCCTTCACACTGTTCTCTTTTTGCTTATCACTACCAATTTTTATTTTGAATATTTCCATTGAACTCTAACAAAGATTTTTATTTATATGATGAAAAACCTGTGAACATTTGGCTTTTGTCTACTTTCCTTTTGTTGACTGTCTACCTTGGCTGCCAGCAGAGCATGAATTTGAGTTTGGAAGAAAGGGTGTGGGTTCCTGGGCTCCAAATTTGTAGCGTCTGTCTCCAGTCAGTCTTTCTCTGCACACCTTTTTCAGAAGGACACAAGTACAGACAACAACCTTCAAAATACACTTTGCTTTTTGGTACCACAGTTTCTTGATTTTGAAATTTATAACCCTGATTTTGATTTTATGAAAAATCTTTCCCTTTATTGTTATTGCCATTTGGTTTTGGTTGCTTACTTGTTCTTATAGAGAGTGGAAAGTTAATATTGAGAGGGCCTACAAATGAAAAGAATAAATTAGGCTCACAATAAATCTTTGAAATTAGTTGTGCAGTGAATAGCAAGAGGTCACATTTGATTCTTTTAATGTTCATCTGGTTTCACTTCTTTTTAAGTTACTTTTCTCTTGTTCCTGAGTAAAGTACTCAATAGCCAAAGTTAAAAGAGGAAAGGTTTCTTTAGCTCACAGTTTGTGGAGGTTTCGGTCCATAATCAGCTGGCTCCAAGACAGGGTGGCACGTGGCAGAGGGGCAACTTTTCATGACAGTAGAAGACAGCAAAAGCAACAAGGGGACTTAACAGCATCTTTCTGCCACTGTTATATTATATCTAGACCGCTGGAATCAGGGCGGTGCCAATCCAGTCTGTGCACTGATCGAGCACCATCCGCTCTTGGTCCCAACACTCTTAACCCCAGCATTGCACACTCTAGATTCAGCCACCTCTGACCAAACTCTCTGACTGCATGAGGCTTTGGAGGGCATCTAGACAGAAACCATAACAATTCCTCTTCCTATTGCCTTGGAATCTATCCTTTTTGAATTAGAACTTTGGTATGAGACTGCTAACATATTGCTGCTCACACTACCAGGTCTACAATCCATCCAAAGTGCTACTTGAAGTATGGTCCATCGAAGTGCTAATCTCAGAATTTTTAGCTACTAATTCATAATCTACCTACTAGATGATTTAACATACTATTGTATTAATAGGTATTAATTAGCTGTTCTAATTTGTAAATTACATATTCATTTGGTACAACTGCTGTTCAGAATTTGACTTCTTGCTTGATTTTGCACTGATTGGAGGCCCCTCATGAATGCTGCTGTCAAGAGATCTAATACCTGTCAGTAGAAGGCAGACTACGATACCAAAAAATAAGAATTCTCAGTAGGTGGCTTAAAGCAACAAAGGTTTATTCTTGTTGATGCTGTGTCAGTGGGATTGTGCACCTGACCTTGTTTGTCATTAAGGTTGAACTGTTCCCCTTGCCTTGTAAGGTTGTATGCTCAGTGTTTTCTTTCAATTGTGGAAACAGTCTTGATGAGTAACACGAGTCCACCCACTGTTTGATTCACAAGGTGAAGGCACTGACTGCAGCCATTCAAAGATCAGACTGATAGGAACTGAGAGGTGCACACAGGGCCACTGCAGCACAGGGAAGGAACGAGGCGGCTCTCACACTGGGCTGCACCTTTTCTATGGAAAGTGACACATGCCACTTTTCTTTCATTTTATTGGCCAAAACGGCTCATATATTCAGAAGGGGCAGGAACATGCACTCCTCCAACATGTCTACATTAGAGGCATTTCATGAGTAGCCCCAGGGACTGCAAGTCTCAAAGGTACCCTCAAATCAGCCTCCCAGAGGGCAATGTGATGAACATAACCCTTGGAATCGCAGATTTTTAATTCTAGTCCTGCCTTTAAATGGCTGCATGACCTTGAGCAAGCCTTTCAGTTCTCTGAAATGTAATGCTCTCATCTTTTAAAATGGTGAGGTAGATAATAACAACTATCTTTAGGAGCTGTGCAGATTAGTGAAAATACTCACTCACATGTATACACACACACAAACACACATCCTGAACTAGCATGTGCCTTTTTATATTAATTTTATTGAGAAAAAAATAGCATTGAGACAGTTTCAAAACAGGTTAGTAGGACAGTCACAATAATTAATACATTACATATTATTGTCTTCATAGTAGTTATTCATAGTACAAGATGCAGACATGATATCTTGTCTAAACACTATTAGTACAAATCTTCTCATTGAACTATGAGAAAGTAGCTGTTTATCTATCTTGACTATTTTGTATATACAGGTATATATTTTTTCACTACAAAATGGTCTTTCAGGGCCTGGGAGATGGCTCAATGGAATAAGTGCTTCCTTGGCAAGCGCAAGGGTCTGAGTTCAATCCCTGGTTCCATAAAAAAAAAAAAGAAAGAAAAAAAGAAAAACTTTCAAGAGAGAACCTGTACTGTAACAACATGTAACTCAGTTGTGCTCCAAATTTTCTGATAAAGAAGATTATGCAACCACAGAGGAATGTGTTCAATGAAGTAAAGTGAGCCTGGGGAGAGTCACATGGAGAGAAAAAGCATTTTCTCACGCTTTCACAGAGAGCAAATTGGTCAAGCAATGGCCGTGACTCATCCTCATGTCAGACACTGACAAAAGGATGTACAAAAGGCGGTACAGGACTACAGGATAAATCCTGAGAGTACTTGGCTGACCTTATCAGATATAAAAGTTACATTTCTTGTGATATAGGTCTTACTATATCTTGGTCTTAACCATCCAGAAGAAAAGTATAAAAATGAGGTTTTTAAAGTAAATCCATATTAATACGATGAGCTGTAAAAGGCTCAAGTCAATAACTTCTGAGGACAACCCACTAATATTATAGACTGCTAGGCAGTGTTAGATGTTTAGTTGAATTCAAACACCTATAGTATTTAGATGCCAATAGAATATTCACCTCTGACAGGACAAAAAAAAAAGGATACAAAGGAAAGATCATTTTGTATTTATATATACAAAACAGTTAAGATAAATTTACAGCTACTTTCGCTTAATTCAATGAGAAGAAAGAGGTGTATTAACAGGGTTTAGACAGAATATCCTGTCTGCTCCTTGTACTATAAGATAACTTAGTGGTTATCTTCTTGATAACCACTAAGAAGATAACAATGTACAGTGTATTGATTATCAAAACTGTCCTACTAATCAGCTGTGAAACTGTCTCATTCATGTTTATTTCTCAATAAAAAAATAAAAATTCAAAAAAGAAGTAAAGCCATGTTGTTATGTTGAGCTGTAGGGGACTCTGGTCCACAGCTTTCTGACATTGCCCGTCAAGTGGAAGACACAATACTATTATGGGCTATTGGACTATTTTGGAATATTTTGCTGAGTTCACACACCTATAATATTTAAATGGCAGAACTAAACAAAAAAAGGGATACAGATGAATGACCATTTTGTATCTGTATATTCAAAATGGTTAGGATAGATATATAGCTACATTCTCTTAATTCAAGGAATAAAGGGATTGGTTCTAATAGTGCTTGTAGATAGGATATCATGTCTGCATCTTATACAACAAATAACCACTAGGAAGGCAGTATGCAATGTGTTAATTATTGGAACTCTCCTACCAATTTGATTTGAAACTGTCTCATTGCTATTTATTTCTCAATAAAATTTTGGGAAAAAAATGGTCCTTCATTTATATCCCCTTTTTGTTCACTTTTGTCAGAGATGGGTATTCCATTGTCATTCAAATATTGCAGGTGCGTGAATCCATCAAAGTAATCCAATATAGTTCAGCAGTCCATAATAGTTGAGGGTTATCAGCAGGACTGGCAATGTCAGAAGTTGTTGACTTGAGCCTTTTATAGCTCAGCATGTTAATGTGGCTTTACTGTTTGTACCTCATTTTTATAGTTTTCTGCTGGATGGTTAAGACCAAGATAAAGCAAGACCTATCTAACAAGAAATGTAACGTTTGTATCTGACAAGGTCGGTCAAATCCCCTCAGGATTTACCCTGGAACCCTGTACCACAGTTTGTAGATCCTTTGTCAGTGTCAGCCATGTAGCACGTGCTTTTTATTCAACAAATATCAGTAGCTATAATTTACATTGTTATGAAGGCTATGGTGGTGGTTTCTCCACACTGGTTTGTGTGGATATTCTTTCTGTTTCCCAAGCATCCCGGGTTGCTTCTCTTCCCTGTCGCAGTCTGTCAAGAGATCTCCATTCCACATGACTCAGGGTGCCCAGCCTCAACTCCTTTCCTCTACTTCCCACCAGTCTTCTGCTCATGTTGCCTACATTCCAGTGAACATGATTGAAAGTGAAAAATACTAAAAGGGGGTGAATGAATATATGTTTCTGATCAAGACTGTTTCTACAATTTGATGTGTGTGTATGTGTGTGTGTGTGAGAGAGAGAGAAAGTGTGTGTGCGTGCATGTGTGTGTGTGAGAGAGAGAGAGAGAGAGAGAGAAAGAGAGAGAAAGTGTGTGTGCGTGTGTGTGTGTGTGTGTGTGTGTGTGTGTGTGTTTCACTATGCAGTTCAAGATGGCCTTAAACTCACTTTGTAGCCCAGGCTGACCTCACAGGGATCCTCCTGCCTCAGCCTCCCAAGTGCTGAGATTATAGGCATGTGCCACCACACACAGCTCGAGTCTATTTCTATTTGCTTGTTTATGTGTTTATTTATTTTCTGAGATAATGTCTTATGCCAAGTAAACAATCTTATGCTATTGGCACAGGTTCTCTGGAAATTCTGACTAAAACATTATTTTTCAGCCAAAAGAAAGTAATTTGAAATTTACACTTAAAATGGAAACATTTTTGTTTGCAAGGAAGGGGCTTAAAAAGAGACTCTCAAAGCTTGGCTTTTTCTACAATTTTAGGTGAGAAAACAGTAGCTTCTCTGGGTTTCTCTGCCCCATGTTCACCAAGGGTAGTCAGGGTTTCTGTATTTTTGCTGCTAATGTTCTTTCCCATTGAGATGCCAAAGAAGAGAGTGGAATTGGATTAACCATGCTCTGTATCCATTGTGTATGAGGAAAATAACCTAGATCGAGCGTTTTCTTGATAGGAAGGTTGAGTTCTCCAATGTTGCTTTGCCGTGTGCCCCTTTCAGCCTTGAAGTTATTATTTTGTCCTTTTGGTTTACTAATTGTGTTAACCAAGAGGGCCTAAGATTGTATTATTTTTAATTTCTATAGTATAATTTTGAAACGATTATTCTTAGTAAGGCAATGAACTGAACATAAAATATTTCCATGGAATATAAATATACCACAATGTATTAAGAATGACAGTTTCATTTTCCTTCCAAAACTGGTGCTGAATCAATGCAAGGGACCTGTCCTATGATTACTTTTGAAACTACACAAAGTAGAAGATGAAACCAGGTACATTCATATCCATTTTTGCCATGCTCTCTTGTGTTTTTTCAACTTCCCTCAGTCTGCTTTGTATATCATTAAAGCATATTCTGAACACTCTGTAAATTATACCTTATTTGGATAATTAATTTTTAAATATTTAGGATAAAATAAGTTGTTTAACCTAAAAGTATTAAATATTTTTTTAAATGGGCAGTGGGATATTTTACAGAGCCTGAGAGTATTCCAGGTAGACAAAAATCATCACTGAGAAAGAGACAGAGAAGACTGGATTTAATCTAAAGGAACCTAATGACTTGCCCCAGAACTGATGGTTAAAATAAATCACCAATACCAAGCTATTATTTTGTCATTTATGTAATTTTAACTTATGTATGATAAGAAAGTTTTTTACTGATTTTACTTTATGAACATTTATCTGAACTGTAGGTGAAAAGGACTGCTAATTCTAATTTCTCATCTTACATTATTCTATTCAGGTCCACAAATTCCAAGGCACTATTCAGAATTTCCATCTCTCTGTGTTTCTTCTCAGAATATGGCCTTCTGTCTCAGTGTGTGATAGCAGATAGAAGCACTTTATTTCCTCAACTTGGTTTTGCTTTTTGCTGGGCTGATAGAAGGAATCATAATGAGAGTCCACCCAAAATCTTCCTCTCCCAAAGCATTGTGCAGCTATGTAAGGGGCATTTCTCAAGAAGGCAAACACACAGAGGGCTGAATCATCTTCAAGACGAATAACTTGTAAGACAGTACATTTTATTGTGATTATTGCAGGCCCAGGGAGAAGTGCATGCAAAGATTTACCTTCGGAGCCTGCAGTAAAAGGAAAACGTCATCAGCACCTGTCTCCTCTCCTTTAGCATGACCTAAAGCCAAGGCAGAAAAGATTAAGAGAAGATAATTATGCAAAGGAATGGCCACAGGGTTTTATGTAAAGCATATTATTTTGTAGAAAGCTCAAAACAGTTTTGCTCAGGTGCGGTGAGTTCCCTGGGAGTTTTTGTGTGTTCCACAGAGAAAGCGATCCAAGACATTGTCTAAAAGCATGGGTTACATTATACTATTCAATTTTACATCTGTCTATTGGAAAAAGTATACCATGGTGACACTTTACAGCACCATTCTTAGTGGTTTTGGGGAACCTCCTCTTGGAATATAACAAAAAGGACGCCACACTGATGAAACCCTGGGGTAAAATTGTGATTTCAACAGCTGAGTCACCCTTTAAAGAACCTCTGCAAGGGGACAAAGCAGTCTGCCCCAGTTTTCCACCACAACAAAACCCTATAAGTACTGTTATTCACAGAGATGTGTTTGAATAAAAGGCCAAAATTCCCACATTCTGTGCCACATTTGAGGCCAACGGGTAGGCTGAGTTTTATAAACCACTGTGTTGCCGAAGTCCAGCCAGGCCTTCAGGCTCAGCCCACAGGCTGTCTGTCTGTGGCAGATCCCAAGCACTTCTGTCTGTGGACTTTGTGATGAAAGCCTTTTGGAAGCACCAGAGGGGTGGAGGCACAGGACAAGAGTATACTTTTGTTCTTTCAGCACAAACATTGTGATCCTCATCACTATCCTGTCCGAAATAAGCTTTTTTCTTCAGAAAGGTCATGGGGTAGCAGACAGGGAACAAGATCTGCCCTGCGTGTGTGCTTGCTCCATCTCCCCCCCACACTGGGCTACATCCCTCAGTGCTCGATTCAGTAGGCCACTTTGCTCCCCAGGTTTTCATCCTAAGAGACAAGGGACAGCTGGTGATCATGAGCTAAAACAATTCCCAGGTCATCTTTATGATGTTGTGATCCAGCCATCTCATTTTCCTTTCTCAAACAAAAATCACTTTCTGAACATGGCCCAGGAAAAAAAAAATAGGCTTCAAAATCCCTGCCTGGCTCCAGGTATCACGGATATGAAAGTGCGTTTGTGCCACTGCCTTGCGACAGGTCAAGACTATGCATTTAAGATGAGGTCTCTTTCTTTTCTTTAAATCTATCTGAAAGAAGCAGCCCAAAAGCATCAGCCTGAACAACACACATTTGATATCCCACCACAAAGCCTAAACACGTGTGTGGGCTCATCCTGAGCAGTATTCATTCACTGCCAAGTGAAATACTGACCAGAAAGGAGGAAGATATACACCGATTTTATTGAACTTCAATAAGGAAATGAAAAGTAACGATGCCAGGGCCTGTAAAATAGATCAGCAGACTAAGCACCTGCCTAGGCAAGTGCAGGGACTTGAGGTTCAATCCCTGGTACCACATGCCACACTGGCCACGCCCCAGGCATGCTGAGCCAGCAATGGAGTCCAGACATGGTGGTGCACTCCTGTAATCCCAGCACTGGGGTGGCTGAAAACAGGAGGGTCACTATGAGTTCGAGCTGCATAGTGAGACCCTGTACCAAATACCTGAAAAAAAAAAGAAAAGTAATGATGCCAGATTAAAATAATTTCTAATAATGCATGTAGTCTATTTGTTTCAGAGTAGAACAATGACAAGAAATTTGTGTAGATATAATTTTAAATTAAGACGTACTCTAGAAACAATAATTCAGCTTATCATATTCAGGACAGGAATTTAAAGAAAATATTATTAAACATTAAATAAAGATACAAGATTTCATTTGTTCATTTTCTATCATTCTTCTAAGGCCATTTAGAAGATCAGAGGTTTTGCCCAAATTTTCTGAAGATGACCTTCAGAAAGTGAAAAGGCCTCTAGGAATATGTACCTTGAAAGAGACACCATTTTCCACATCTGGAATCCCAGCATTCTGGGAAGCTAAGGCATGATGATCACAAGCTCCAGTCCAAAACCAGATTGATGTTCAAATAAAGAACATGAAAAGGGTGGACAGTGTAGCTCAGAGTGAAGCCCTGGGTTCAACTTCTGTAACACACACACACACACACACACACACACACACACACACACACTACAATAGTTTAACAGATTGTCTGGTACCCAACTGTTAGCTTTACCATGGATTTATCTGATATTGCAGTGACATTGTGTGTGTGCTCGCAGCCTCATCCCTAGTAAATGTGAGTGGATTTGGGTGCAGAGAGAAGTCTTTTAAAAAGGCAGCCAATTCTGGGCCATTCTATGACCTCTACAAATCTGTAATCTGCTAATCTCAAATTGACAATGTAGGACTACAGAGACCTTGAAGCATCATAAGTCTTTCTAAGTAATCAAAAGAAACTGCCAGGCTACTGGTACTTTACAGAGATGGCTTTTTCTGATTTTCTAAGCAGGGCTATATAAACAGCATCACATTTGTTCCAGCCTTCTCGAGACACAGGAAAGATGACTACTACTGTTGTGCAGACAGGAAAATTGAACTGTTAAGATTAGCTATGGCTGCCCCAGGTAAGCGGCAGAGAGAACTGACCAACCAGGTCTTAGCATTTTTCTCTTCCTACAAAGTGGAGAAAATTAAGAACATGATTCCAAAATGGGTTTTGACTACTTCTCCACGACTGTCGAGCTGTACGTACTGAGTAAATCCACAGTGTTTTTGCACCTCAGTTTTATGATATGAAAAATGGTACAGTGTTCACTTTCTCTGCCCTAGCTGTGAGGAAAATGGAAGGTGAATAGTCTTTACCTTTTTGTCCATGCTACAAAAGGGTAACGTGCTTTCCTTACTACCAGGATGGTAGGAAAGTTGCAACCAGGTAATATAAAGGGTGTCAGTGCCTGAGGCAGAAACCTTCAGCCCTGTTCTAACTTTATTTACAAAGGATATTCTTGTCCAGTCAGTTAGCTTCTCTGCTGTTCAGCCTCGCTCATCCCAGGCTGGTCTCAGACTCACCAAGCAACCTTGGTTAGCATCACATCTAGAATCCTCCTGCCTCAGCATCCCAAATGTGAGAATTACAGGCTGTTGCCATCAGCCATACTTTAGTTGCACCAGTGTACTTTAAATATCCTTTTCTTAGTCTGTGAAGTTTCTATTCTAGTTCTTTTTTTTCTGTGCACCGTGCTCAGAAAGGCTTTGCTACATTCCCTAAAGGTGAATGACTGGAATATTTACATGCTGGAGAAAAGCGAGGTTTGCTGTAGCAGTGTAGTGTATCGGCAGTCGCACTGATTTTTTTTTTTTTTTTTTTTTTGACATTGCTAGAAGCCCACAAGAGCTTAATGGAACTGAAATCTCCAAGCAAAGCATAATGAGGAGTAGGAGTCAAATTATTTTAAGAACTACTAAGGCATTGTGCCTGGCCCACCCTGAAGAGCTGAGACTCATTTCTTCGTGTGACACCTGACAGGGACAGCCCTGAGGTGCTTTCTCCTCCTCAGGATTGTTAGCACTGCTCAGCTCCAGCCATGATGGCAAATGTCAGCCACTCAAAGAATTTGCTGCTTAATTAGATTTGGAGAAGAGAAGGAAAAGGCAAATTCTCAAGGTAAAAATGCCTGGCAGTGTCTAAGAGAGGAAGACCCGGGCAGAGCAGGCATGCTCTCACCGGTACACTTCAATTGAGAAGTAGCAACTTACAGTCAAATGATCTAGTGCCAAAAGGACCAAGGAAAAGTAACCTTTCTGGGCTTCAAGAAGGTTCTGGAGTGTTCTACCTGGAGGGTTCCCTTCCCTCAAGCTGCTTCCATAATACCTGAATATAGTGAAAAGCCTTTCTTTGCACCAAGCTAACCAAAAGCATTCCCCGTTGAATCTCCTTAAAACACATGTGTGCACACATACAGTTCATTTAGGTTCAACCTTACACTTCAGAGTGTTTCCACGTGTACTGTCTTGGTGAAGATGTAGAGCAGTAGTCAATCCATTTGACAGGTAACAGAAACTCAGGAAATGAAGGTAATGTGCCCCACTTCCCAAAGGTGGTGCAAAATCAGACCTTAAGCTAAGGCTCTTGAGAGCAAACATTCTATTCCCTGCTATTCATGAATCTGACATTTTCTAAATCAATATAAAGCCCTATTTTTTATTCAAGGCCTAAAATATGTAAAACAAATTGCCTAGATACACTGAAAGAAAAGAAGCACATAAAATGGCTCCTGATTTCACAGAGATAAAACTTTTATGAAAAAATTTAGTTGAATTACAAACATTCAACAAAACACATATTTGCATGTCAAGGGCTTCTCCAACATGTGCCAGAGGGGAATACCCGTGGAGAGAGATGCTATCCAGCTGCAGGATGCGTAGAATTAATTTTCTGAAGGAAAGAGGTTCGCAGCTAGAAGTTTTAGGGTTCTCAGCTCAGAAACTGAGATCTGTTGAAATCAAAGCAGATGGAACCCATTTTATCTTTAGTTTCTCAGAGAAACCTGGCACCTTGGGTACTGTGGAGGGAAAATAAAAGCTCATTTTTATATCATCAATTGTAATATAAAGACATAAACATTACTTACTCCTGGGGGAGTTATTTCATTCTTTTTCCTCCCTAGTGAATTTTATACGTAAAGCCTTACTGAAATAAAAACTAAAAACTGGATAGAAATGTTGTATGTGCTGAAGAATGCCCTGAGATGCCCTTTTGTTTTTATTTTTGCAGTCTTGATGGGTACCCTATCTGCTGCTGCTGGTTTTGTTTAAAAACCAAGGATTTGGTTGTGCATACCTATCAGCCCGAAGCTTCTGCTGATGCCATGGTGAAAAACACAGTGGTGGCTCTACCTTCTTCAACCTCTCTGTGAAAATCTGACGGATAATACATTTGCTCATCTCTCACCCTCTGTAAAGATGTCAGAGCCTGACTCGGCCTCTGGATTTTCAGGAAATGTGGAGAACGGAACTTTCCTTGAGCTGCATCCCACATCACTGTCCACGTCAGTGGACCCTTCCTCCGGCCACCTGTCGAATGTCTATGTCTATGTGTCCATCTTCCTCAGCCTCTTAGCCTTTCTGCTTCTGCTGTTAATCATTGCCCTCCAGAGGCTCAAAAATATCATCTCCTCCAGTTCCTCTTACCCTGAGTATCCAAGTGATGCTGGAAGTTCCTTCACCAACTTAGAAGTCTGTAGTATTTCCTCTCAAAGGTCCACTTTTTCCAACCTTTCATCCTAAAAAAAAGAAAAAAGGAAATGAAAAATTCTTCACTAAAGCAACAGCAGCTTAGGTTTTCCCTTGTGGGGAATGTTGTCTCATGGAAGACACAACCCTTTTGTTTTTGACCTGCTTTCGTTCCTCGTCTTTGAATCCTTTGCTGTTCTTGCTGCTTTTCACTTCTGAATGGAGAAGCCAATGCTGACAGAAACAAGCACTGACTTTGGGGTTCGGAATTCCACACTCGCCACTTGACGGTCCGGAGCTGAAGGTTTCAAGGTGGAGCAGCATGCACTGAACGCCATGAACTCAACTAAGAAAGCTTCACAGTGAGTGCTGGATGTGGACTCTTCTTTTTCATTCCTCTGAGGCCAATGGAGCCAACAGAAACTGGGAAAATTAAGTCTGAACTACGCGGGAGATACTTTCCTATTGAAGAGATAAAGCAGAGACATCGAATTTTAAAAAGAAAGTCACTGTAGATCGAATGCATAGTATTTCTAAATCTGGAAGTAAAAATTGCTAAATTTTTTTTCATGTCACTTTAACAAATGAAAGTCACATTTATTCATGAATATAAGTCATTTGGAAAAATTTTGGAAACATTTATAACTTTTAATAGCAAGATGTATATGTGTCATGCAGTTTATAATGTACTTCTGCCTCTTGAGGTTTTTCTTCTAATTATGTTGTAGCCATAATGATCCTCAGTTGTGGAAATCTTGGTGACAGTTTCTGCTCCTCTTGCTAGGAGAAGCACCAGGAGAGATACCAAGAAGTTTTTATTTTAAATCTGTAATTTTCATTGATGAGAATTAGAAATAGGGAAAATATTCATCTAGTTGTATTTTGTACAGTAATGGATCCAAGTAGTTGTATGTATTCCTTTATTCAGTTTCATAATTCTTCTAATTCCAGTGCATAATTATATCAAGGTCCCCAACATGTCAAAGCTTAATGTTCATTTGCATTAGGTTGCAAAATTTAGAGACTAAATTGCCAGCATACATGTTCTTATATGCTCCATGAATGTTACATGTCTCTGATAAGTAGTTGTTTCGTGTTAGCATAAAACTCTGCATTTGGACTCCAAGATGTGAGATTCTATTAATCTCATAGCAATTTGCAGCTGCTGGGAACCTTAGTAAACCTGGGAGCTGGCACAATGAAGGATCAAGTACACTTGAACTTGGAAAGGGAGGTGAGTCATGAAATTAAATACGCACATGAACACAGGCAAGGAAGGGGAAGGAAACCAAGCTGCCACTAAACACAAAACAAAGCAAACAAACTAAAGCTTCTTAAGAATTATGATTTTAGAAGTAAGTGTGCCACAGCATAAATACTTAGTGTGAAGCCACTGTATCAACATGCTATGGTCTTCCCATGGCCACCAAGTCATTTCTTGCTCAAATACTCAAAAAATGTAGGTGGTGGAGCTTCAGCACTTCTCTTGGTTGTAGACTAAGTGCTTTAAGTTGAGGAAAATGAGAGAAACAGTCTGCCATTTCACAGTCTGCCTTTGTTGTTCTGGAAAGCTGTGTCATTCCAGTGGGGACTGGAAAAGTGAATCAGAAGTCTTTTTTTAATCCATAAGCCTCACTTAAATAAGACCACATTTAAATCTTTACATACATGAAAAAAATCTCCAAACATCATAAGACCAGCACAAACTTTCTGCCCTAAAATGTACACAATGAAAAAATTCTCTGCCACCATTTAAGGAATAATAGGGGAGTGGATGTTATTAGGCAGCATAGAATTTGGACTAGAAAGACTGCTCTTTCAGGTCATTATTAGTATTCTCTAAGTATACATATGCATGTACGTGCATGTGTACAGTTACATTTTCTGTGTGCATTCACACGTTCCAGTTAAAAATTGGATGAAAGCTATACAGGATTAGAGACATCTAGACAGTACCACTTTGCTCTTTATTCTTGTGCTATTTTGGTGATAGTGGAATTTCTTCCACAATAGGCCTGGGTAAACTTATCTTTAAAAAAATAAAAGGACCAATGTCCCACAATCTGGTTATGACCTCCCCTAAGGAATAACTTTAAATCCTTTCCTCCTGGAAGAAATACAAAAGCTTCTGACAGCAAAACTCCTTAAATCAAGTCTGATCACATCTACAAGCACTCCTCACCTCCCCTGCCACAAGATTCTTGCTCTCAATGTTAAATGGAATAATTAGGAGCACCGTTCAAAGATGGAAAATAAGATTTGTCATTATAAGCTTGTCAAGGTAACAGATTGTACAACTTGATATGAATTTGTGTTGTGTGAAAAAGGTCAAAAAGCCTGCAAGATGAGCTTATAAATAAAGAAGTGAAGTCCACTTAAGCCTGATTTCTTCTCTGACTATTTTAGTGAAGTGATACAGTTTTCTGTCTTAGAAATAAGGTTTTCATTTTTATTATTTTTTCCTATAATTTTATTGAGAAACAAATAGCAATGAGACAGTTTCAAACGAAATTGGTAGGACAGATTCAATAGTTAACAACTTGCATACATTCTTCCTAGTCGTTAATTGCTGTACAAGATGCGGACATGATATCCTGTTTACAAACACCATTAGAACAAATCCCTCTATTCATTAAGAGAATGTAACTATGAGGAAAGTGATCGATGATGTAGAGTGCCTAAGGAGAGTCACATGGAGAGAAAACATTCTCTCAGGCTTTCACAGAGAGCACATTGGCCAAGCAATGGCCATGACTCATCCACATGGCTGACACTGACAAAGGATCTACAATCTGAGGTACAGGATCTCAGGAAAAATCCTGAGGGGATTTCACTGACCTTATCAGACCCAAAAGCTATAACTCTTGCTGCATAGGTCCTGCTTTACCTTGGTCTTAACCATCCAGCAGAAAAGTATAAAAACAAAGTATAAGAAGTAAAGCCGTGGTGTTATGTTGAGCTGTAGGGGACTCAGGTCAACAATTTCTGACATTGCCAGTGAAGCAGAAGACCCAATACTATTATGGACTACTGAACTCTTTTAGAATATTTTCCTGAGTTAACACACCTATAATATTCAAATAACAGAACTTAACCAAAAAAAAAGGGGTATACAGATGAATATCCATTTTGTATCTGTATTCAAAATGGTTAGGTTTTCATTTTTAGAAAAGAGTTTTTTAAAATATCAGTATCTATATAGTAGATGCATATGTAGTATCGACAACTACCTGAAATTTCTATTCATCTGAATGTCTATAGAACTTATCATCTCTCTGCCCTTCTCTGTAACCCATCTCTCCATCTCTCAGATAGATAGATAGACAGACAGACAGACAAACAGACAGACAGACAGACAGACTGATAGATAAAGATACACATACTCTTACTTCAAAGCAGATGTCTAAAACATAGATGTTTAAACATCTGTCCCTTTATGAAAGACATTACCTATTAATACTGCTTTTATGGTGACAGAGCTGTCTAATCTCTGTCATCACTTCTAACTATCGGGAGACCTCATCAAATCGCCACACATATGGCTTTATTTTAGTATGGTCTTATTGTGAGTTAGAGTATTTGGCACCTTGAATGCTGTAATAAGACATTGTTATGAACAGGCATTTATTAAATAAATGGATACATGCTTTGGCACTGAATATAGTAGACATAGTTCCTGCCCAAATTAAGTTTAAAATTTAATGAAGATGATGGTCAGAAAACAGTACATATAATAATTGTAAGTAGGCTGTCAAGAGAATATGATTGTGAAATAATAAGCCACAAGGGCAGTTCACCTAAGATGTGGTGGTCAGAAAGAGCATTTGGAGAGTGTGGAGAAGAGCGACCACTGCAAAGAAAAGAGAATACGCAAAGGTCCTGCAGCAGGACAGGCCTTGGCTTTCACAGCAGAAACGTCTCTGCATTCAAATGCAGAGCAAGCAGTTGAAAGCATGAGCAGGCTCAAGTTATGCAGGCCCCCGAGGTGTGCAGGAGCTCGGATTTTATTGAGTGTAGTGGGGTCCGTTAGAGGAGCTTAAGCAGGGAAGTTAAGAAAGATTACTCTAGTTGCTTTCTGAAAAATAGACAGAGATGAACAAAAAGTCCTTCTCAGATCCACCCTGGGTGGGATATGAGAGCAGGTGGAGAGTGTGTGGTCTGCTACAAATATCTGTTCATCGTCTAGCCACAGAAATGATCTTAGCTAAGAATGAGTTTAAACATACAACTTCTTTCCTCTAACCATTACTTCTGCCTCTCCCTCTGTATTTCACACACATGCACACACACACATACACACACACACACAGAGAAGCACATTTTTCCGATCCCCCATGACCTCCCATACCTTGACCTCATTTGGTCCTTATTTCAAAGTCTTTCAGCCATCTGTAGTCCCAGAAACACTTACTCAAGTATTCTTGACGTAATGTGTGATTAATGTTCCAATCAAACTCTAATATAGCAGTAAAATTGAAGCATTTAAAGCTTTGCTTTTTAAAAATTCCATCCCCCAAAAAGCTATGCTTCTTTGTACACTATGTGGACCATTCCTTAGGATTCTAGCCTCTTGGAGGTAGTTGATATTTTTGGATAACTTCTCCTTGATTATCTATCTGCTCTAGTTAACTAATGCCACCTACCATAGAACATAAGATTTGGATGAAGACAGACTTTTTATTCAAGTCGTCAAGCCCTAAATGCTACTTCTGTGACCTTTGACAACCTCTGAGGCAGGCTGTGATGAGTAGCTAACAAGTTGTGTGTAAACTAATAACACATCGCTTAATGCAAGGCATGTAATATTATATATGCAAATGTCGGTCAGATATAATATATATTGTTGGCTTCAGAAATTTTAAAAGTCCCTGCCTATCACCTACTTTCCCTGCCTTCCTGCATCTAATTCCTCTTCCATTCTTCCTTTCTCCACAAACCTAGCCAAATTTTCTATGCACCACGCCCTTTACTGTTCTGCTGTGTCCTCCTTGCTCTTGCCTGCCCCTTCCATAAGTCTCACTGAGACCTATGGGCACACAGGGAGGACTCCTGCAGCTGTTTCCCCCACAGTCTCCACCCATTCATGCTCATCCCCTTTGGATAGACCACTGGTGTTAGGGACAGTTCTGGATCAAAATGCAATCAATAATGCTGATGAAACAGATTAAGAACAAAGAGACTCATGGTGAGTACTCTGTGGACTAAGAGTCATAACAGATGTGCTGAAGAGACTTGGGGTCACAGTCAAACTGAAATTGATGCAAGGAAGATCAGGTTTGAGTAAGACAGTGCCTTCAAGATCTAAGCCTTCTACTTCAAGAGCTGGCCAAATAGCTCATTGGATTAAAGTGCCTGCAAGCAGGTGTAGGGGTCAGGGGTTTGATCCTGACCTGCTGTACCAGCCCCGCCCCTGGAGCACACTGAGACAGCAATTGACACTAGGCATGGTGGCGCACACTTGTAATCCCAGCTCTTGGGAGGCTGTAAACAGGCAGATCACTAGGAGTCTGACCTAGTAGTGAGACCCTGAACACCCTGTAGACCCTTCCCTAAAATACAAAAAGAAAAAAATCTAAGCCTTCTACTTCAAAAGCCTAAGCATCTATCATTTGCATGAGACAATTTCTATTGGTACTACTCTTTATTGAAATAGAGCCTGATTGCTTCTGTAGTCACATCTAAATATCCAGAGACCTCATCAACCCATTGCAAGCCTAGCTTTTCTTTATTTCTCAGTTGTTCAAATTGCAGAATTGGTTCAGTTAGCCAGCATCCGTGCTAGCTGGTTCAGTGCACCCACCAGCACATCACTGATTTTCAAACCACCCTTATTTTCTTAGGAGTATTTAGAGTAGTCATTATGCTGCTTATTCCTAGCATTCAAGAATATAAAATTCTTTTAAAATTTTTGCATATTGCTACTTATGGATTACCACATTTCAAAAAATGAAGCTTATGGTTTATTTATAATAAAATCCATCCAATTCCATAGCTATAGTAATTCAGCTTTGATGATTCAGAGTCTAATTCAAGATCTCTTGGTGCTCCCTCATATTATTATAAATATCACTTTGCTGTGTTTATACAGATGGAAGTCCATAGAGAATTCTGATTGAGAATACTCCAGATTATTATACTGTCAGTTGTAATAGCACTGAAGTATCTAAACATACTACTAGCTGTTCAAGGTACTTAGTCAAGCAGTAATAATAGTAATGATAAGTAATACTAGCTACTAGCATTTATAGAGTTCATTCTGTAATCCACTTACTCTTATAAGCACATTTTACATTCCCTCATAAAACTCATGTGGTAGGCACCATTATTTCTGTTTTACAAATTAGAAAACTGAGAAAGTTCACAAAACTAATCAAGACTCCAACACAAAAATCAAGCTCTGTGTTTTGCAGATTAACTACTAGATTTTGTATCTTTTCTTCTCTTCATTCATGTTATTTTTTTAAATTAATGTATTTGGTACAGGGTCTCACCACACAGCTTAGACTCATAGTGATCCTCCTGTTTCAGCCTCCCCAGAACTGGGATTATATGTATGTGCCACCATGCCTGTCTTGGTGGCCAGCTCAGCACACCCAGGGGCAGGGCTGGTACAGCATGTGGTGTCGAGGATCAAACCCTGGTCCCTGCACTTGCCTAAGCAGGCGCTTAGTCCGCTGAGCTATCTCACCAGCCCATTCATGTTTATTTCCAATAGATATGGTTAAGGAATAAGTACCTATCCAAGCATTAAGCTTTGTCATAGATCCAGAGTAGTGTAAATGTACACTTGCTAACAATGGAGAAAAGTACATTAGCCTGTTGTTAAATGTGGATGATACAGGTCTTACACAGCCTCCTTACTCATTCACACAGAAGAGGCCAAAACTATATGATATCGAAAGGACCCTACTTCTGAAAGGTGGACACAAAAGCATCTCAGTTCTACAGGCAGCCCAGGAATCAGGGGATACATGCATACAACATGTTGGTGGGAGTCTCTTTTGGAGACACATTCACTTATGAAATGACAGGTGGTCCTTTATTTAGCAAATATTTACTAAGCACCTAATATTAACTGAGTCATTGCTCTTTGATGAACAGTGAGCAAAATCTTTCAAGAAGTTTACATGGAGTGGAGAAGACACAATAACAATATAAGGAAAATATATAGTGTGTTGGGTAATTATAGGTGCAAAAATAGGAGAAAAAATAAAGCAAAGAGAGACAGAAGTTGAATTTAATTGGAAGTTTAGACAAAAGGAGACTTTCTGAGAGGATGTTATTTGAATTGCATTATCTTCTCCCATCTCTAAAATTACAACCCAAAGCATGACCTTCTAGAAAATTATAACGTGAAAATTATGTTGGATCTCCATTAATTCAATCCCTTGGAATCTGCAACATAAAACCACAAATAAAACACAGACTCCACAGTTACCTGGGAAAAGAGAAGGAAAAAATGCTCCCTCTTACATTGAACTGACCTCTTATTTTTCTGTCTTCCACCCACTGATGTGGCCTACATGGCCAATTTCAATTTCAACAGCTTTGATTCTTATTTTTACCTAATTGAAATAAATGCACTTTGGTGTCCTGCCAACCCAGCCTCAGTGAAGTGGCTAGAAGCAAGACTAGACTACTATTAGCACTTGCTAGCGGTAAAATTAGCTCTACTCAAAGGGGTACAAGACACAACAGACATATAGAGCAGGAAACCTGTTTCCAAGATGAACAGGCTTTAATCAGGCCACTTGGATGATGCTGAAGAGCTTCTGGAAGAACAGCATATACAGAAGCATGTGTGAAGGATTGCTGGGCATTCCATATTGCAGAAGCAGAAGACTGATCAGAAAACCATCTTCAAAATGCTCTTACCTTCCACACTCGGTCCAGCACCATAAATCCCAGGGTCCTGTTGGCTTAAAACCACCTCAGAGCTTGTAGCTAGATACCCTAAGCAGCACAGTGACAGGATGGGGTCTGAAATCCAAGGCCAAAGACAAAGAGTCCCCTTATGAGGAGGTCGTTCCTGCCCTTTATCTTACCACATGCCTTCATCTCAAAGAGGATGTATTTCCTGCTAATTACCCCAGGAAGGCAAAAAGGCTATCCAATCTCTTCCAGGGAATATAGAGAATGGATTTGCCAGATATAGGCTGGCCAGGATCTCAGCCACTAGACTTTGTGTGCTGTGTTATATTTGGGTGTTATCTTGTAGGTGGGGATAGTTGCTAAGCCCTCATAATAGAAAATGCCATGACTATGTGCTCCACAAATTTATCTGAAAGTAAAAGATGTGTGTGTGTGTGTGTGTGTGTGTGTGCAATTTGCAAATTTTCAAGTCTTTTTCCCTCAGTTTTTGACACATACAATGGCTTAACAATGTTCTTAGAATGAGTGAAGGAGTAAAAGACAGACCAACTGTGCAAGAACAAATGCCCTCTCCTCCACGATGGAGGACAGCAGATGAACTCAGCTTTGTGAGGAAAACTGACTCACAGTAATGTCATCAGACTCATTCAAGAACTAGTGGAAATGGTGCGAATGAGAGGCCCTCTGAGGATCCCTGCGCCGGCTTCTTCATGACAGGTCTAGCAGATACTCTCTTGTTTAAACAAAAAGAGTGGAAAGAAATCATACTGGAAGACATGACTGCATGGATCACTGAGCTTTAGAAGTGAGTAATAGTTTGATGAAGCAGAGCTCATTCTATCCCTGAAAATGTCCAAGAGGACAAGGAAAGTGGTAATAAGTCAGAACACACAAAAACGCTGAGCAGCAAAGGGATCCTATTTATTTCATGGAACTTGCCCTTCTTGAGACTTTAAACCTCTCTTTCTGGCTCTACTAGAGTAGCTCTCAATCAGCTGTTCCATATAAATATCGAAGTATTTCAAGCTTATTTGTACTCTTTGCTTCAGTGACCGTGCAGACAGTTTATCTTGCACTGTTGAATAAAATTCAGGGTTCCGCCTGAACTCGTTTTCCCTGTTAGAGATTTGGCTGCCTCCTGCTTTGGGCTTCTTTAAGCCAGTAAAAGTAATTTGTTCCACTACATTCTCTCTCCATCTCCTTCTGAGGCTGCCCTCTCCTCACCTCAAAGGGTCTCCTCTAGGGCTTCTGTTCTCTCAACTACTCTTCCAAGGAGCACACAGTCCTCCCACTTGGGGACTTGCCTGAAGTTTTTATCTAGTTCTCAGAGTGAACAGCCCTGCTCCTTAAAGCTTTCTTATCCTGAATGCCCCACAGAGCTGAGGTCTTGGAGAGGTTTGTTTCTCAATCTATGAAAGTTTCTCCATACAACTTGCCTTTCAATTACAATGCAAGAAAACGTCCTGAAGGCAGATTCATAGAATGATTGTGCATCTCCCAGTTACTTGGAGTACAGCCAGCTAGCCATCTGATATAGAATTTGCAGAAAGCATCTAGAATGACCATGTTTGTTTTAATAATGGTATAACACAAGACTAAAATATAGACTCCAAATAGAAACAAACTATGTCATAATAGCCCATTCCCATTTGTTATGGTTTGGATAAATAAAAAGTTCTCTGAAAAGCTCATGTGTCCACAGGTGGGGGCTTTGGAAGGTGATTAGATCAGATTTGGGGCGGTGGGTGTTTGCCTTACCAGTGGATTAATCCAACAATGAGTTCATAGCTGAATATACTGTTAGAGTTAGGTCACTGGGGGCAGAACCTTATCTTCAACACTTTCCTCTTTCTGTTGTTCTTTCCAGCTCAGTCTGTTTCCTGGTTGCTGTGAGATAAGCCACTTTTCTCCCCTGCTCTCTTCCACCCTGATGTTTCTGCCTTAGTGCCAGCTAACCACGGACTGAAACCTTGCAGACGATGAGGCCAAGTGAATCCTTCCTCATTGAAGTTGCACAGGTCAGATATAGTCGTACACTGTTATTTTTGAAGCTTGTTGAATTTTGTCCTGATATTCATTGTTTAATATTGAAACTAAAAGCCTGGACTCATCTGTATCAATTGTTTTCTGACTGGTCACCTTTTCTAGCTAAACCATTTGTTTGGCACTTATTATATTTGACACTTATCACACCTTTCAGAACCAATTAACAAGGAAAACCAGGGTACTATAGAACTTTTGTGTTCAGCATGTTTCAGAACCCAAATATGTCAATAGTCTGCAGTGTTCCTACCACTCTGTAAACAGGCTTGCTAATCACAAGATGCACCAAAGGTACAAGCTGTACTGGCCCGAGTCTGTTCCTGCATTTGTGAAGTTCCATTCACTCACAAGAGACTCCCACCCTACCTGATAAATGGTATAAAAGTAGATTCCTATACTAGGTAGGGGCTCAGACTTTGGAGTACATAGCTCTCTGAGCCCACCAGCATAATAAAGTTTCATTGCCTCCACTTACTTCAGATAAACCTAAAATTGCCTTAACAGAATTACTACATTTTGTCCCAGCAACAGAAAGTTAAAATACCTTCCCACATGAATGCTATATGCAGTATCTCATTTGTATGCTGGGGACTGAGCCCAAGTCCTTGCATATACCAGACAAATAAATGCTGCAATTCCAGCCCTAATATTTCAAATTTTAAAAAATAATTTAGTAAAAAATATTCTATATAAAGAACCCCATTTTTAAAGATACTGATTTTCTGTTCAACATCACTGGTCATTCAAAAGATGCAAATTATAACAACACTAAGACTCCATCTTACCCCAGAAAGCATGGCTATCATCAAGATATCAACCAATAACCAATGCTGGAGGGGCTGTGGGGAAAACAGAGCCTTTCTCCACTATTGCTGGGAGTATAAACTTGTAATAAGTTCCAAAATAATTGTGCAAATTCCTCAAAAAAAACTAGAGAAAAAGGAAGGTGTTCAAGATAAGGTTCTGCCCCCAGAGACCTAACTCTAACGGTATATTCAGCTATGAACTCATTTTTGGATTAATCCACTGGTAAGGCAATCACTCACCATTCCAAATCTGATCTGGTCACCTTCCATTTGACCCAGCTATTCCCCTTCTGGGTATATTCCCAGAAGAATTAAAAACATCATAACACAGCATTTTATGTGCACCCATGTTTATGGCAGCACAACTTATAAGAGATAAATCTTGGAAAAAACCCAAATGTTCATCAGCCAAAGAATGGATAAAAAAGGTGGTCTTTTTATACAATGGATTACTGCTCGCTCATAAAGAAGAAGAGCCTGGATACTTATAGGTCAGTGGATGCAAATTGAGACCATATTCATGAGTGAAATAAACCAGACTCATGTGTAAACATCATATTGTCTCCTTAATGTGAGAAGCTAAGAGAGTAAATAATATCCAAAATGTAGATAGATATTGTGAAATAGGAAGAAACTCTTTAAAAGGAAAGAGAAATTGGGATGGAGAAAAGAAAAAGACAGGCAAAGCATATATATATATATATATATATATATATATATATATATATATGATAGTTATACTACTAATCTCTTAATTAATTGGAAAAAAGCTTATGCTAATATTGTTTGGACAGTTAAATGCAATATGTTTTACTGTGAGAAACTAATTTAAAGGTAGCAACATGCAATGTATTGACCATTTTTACTCTTCTATTACCTTGTTTTGATATTTTGGGTCTTTTTCTCTTTTAAATAAAATTTTTCTAAAAAAAATATTTACCTTCTTATAATACATAAATGGACCCTCATGGTCCTAATTTAAATTAGGATTGAGAAAACATACAGGCTGTCAAGACCTTGGGGTTATGGCTGAGAATGCTGGATGAGCCCAAGGTCACCAGGAGCAAGCAGAACACAGACGGGGGAACCATCCTCGTGTTTCTAGGTGGTGCTCAGATGAGACGGCAGCAGTTGTCCAGAGCAGAGGTAGAGATCTCAGCTGACCCACACTCCTCCCTGTGTCATTAGACTGTTGCAAAGAGTTTTCCAACTTTCTCAACCTCTTGAGGTTTCTTCACATATGCTTGTACCCATGCATACACGCATACTCCTGTCCAATGACCAAATTGTCTGTGCTTGCCAATGGTCACCAACTTTCATGTCTGTATATCCAACAACTACTTCTCAGTGCTGGCCCTATCTGAACTCCTGGAAGCATCTGACATACTGGGAAATCTCATCCTCAAAATTCTCTTTGACTTCTTTACAAGACTCCATGATTCCCCTGCCAGTCTCCCGGCCATGACTTATCAAGACCTTTCTCTACATCTTGTTCTCCACTCTTCTTCTAAATGCTAGGTGCTTGTTCTTGGTCTTCTTTTCCTCCCACTGCACACAGTCACAGCTGCTTCCCTGGCCTCATTTCCATCTCCACGCCATTCACTTTCAGCTGGCCTAAAAATCTAACTTCCTTTTGTCTCCAACTCGGAATATCCAAAACTAGATTCCTCATCTCCCTGCCCTTCACCCGTTAACCTGCCCTCTCTTTCTGACTCCTGTGCTATTGATCCTGCCCACAGCCACACTCACATTCAGACAACCACCACATCCTTATCTTCAGCCCTCCACAGCACTTTGGAATTTGACCACTTCTCCTTAATATGAATACCTTGCTTTAGGCCACTTAGCAAGAAACTTTAACTGAACTTCTTTTTTTTGCCCTCACCCCTGCCCCAATGCTTTCTCCAACAAGCAGCCAAAGTAATCTTTCTAAAAGAAAAACTTGATCCACTTTCCATCCCTTAGTGGCTTTCCATTGAACTCAGAATAAAGTCCTCTAGCAAGGAAGAGAAGAGCCCTTTGGACACCGCTCTTCATCCTATCGCTCATTATTATCCCAACATCTCTCTTCTCTTTCTCCAATCTTTGGAGCCTCCAATTTTTGCACAGGTTCTTTCCTCTTTTCTTTTTTTTTTTTTCAGAACCAGGGATTGAACTCAGGCCCTTGCACTTGCCAGGGAAGCACTTATTCTACTGAACCATCTCCCCAGCCCCAGGTTCTTTCCCTTTGTCTACACCATCCACCAGTTCCTCACCATCTCTAATGCCTGCCTAGTTTATTATTATCCTTGAACTTCACTTAGACATTGCTTCCTGCATCCAAGGCAGGCTGTCTCCTCTGCATTGCATTCCTCCCTGTTGATGGAACCCATAGCACTCCCCACTGCAGTGCTTCATGTGTCTCTCCTCGCAGGACACTCTGAGCTGGTCTCAGGCCAGGATAAAGCTAGCCTCCCAGGTCAGGACATGTAAGGCACATCCAATAATATAACCAAAAAATGATTGAGTGGTAGTTTGGGGAAGAAGGAAATTTTCTTTGTGCATATCAATATTCCCATACAAATTATATTTAAGGGAAAAAAATAACTTTTAGTTGTTTGCTTAGAAGCTGTGCAGTGTCACAAAAAACAAGTGAAAAGAGGAGAGAAGCTTAGTTTCAGTGATTTTTCTAAACAGTTTAAAGCAGAAATTTTAATGTAGCCCTTAACAACATTGACACTGTTTGATCAATAAGTTGCTCAAGGTTTTGGACTGAGTCTCTTTGCCCCTTGTGAGGCTCAAGTGCCAGAATTAGACGCTCAGATCCTTCCCCTTGCAGTGGGCTATGTGTGCCTTCTGATTGTTAATTCTCCTCTGGATCCTCTTTCTCTCTGTTGAAGGAACCCCTGTGATTCTGCAGCTTGCAATCTGTCTTCCTCAACAAATTAGACATTTTTGTTCAAAGCAGACTGAACAGTTACCCAATGCATATCGCACAGCAGTTAAGTTAGAGAAACACTAACCAGCTCCTTTATAATCACAGGGCACGTGCTTAGAAGCTACAGGTGTATAGAGTCATTATTTTTTTTTCTCAAGGCAAGATCATAATCCAACTGTGCTCAACCTTGTTGTCATAGCGAACGCTGAACTACAGTAAAACTTCCTTGTAAAGAATGTGTGCTGTTAGTACTCAGTGCTCTGATTTTTCTCTGCAGGATACAGATAGTATTTCCCCCTCAGCCACCCCCAAGAAAAACACTTAATACCTTGACATTTGATCTAAGTCAAATTTAATGAAAATATAAAATCTCATTATAAAATTAAGGCGGTGAAATTCTCTAGTGCAAAAATTTGTGGATTGAAATGTTTGCTGAATTTTAGAAATGTGGATTTAGGATTTTTGTTGGCATTTTCCTAGACAAACGATATAACAAAAGATATACAAATGTATAAGAAATTATAAGATTGGCTTACAATAGCCACCCACAGAGCTGGATGAGGCAGCTTGCAGAGGGCGTCTGTACAGTCAAGACCAAAGGACTGAGTGCAAGGCCTGGAGCTCAGTGCAATGTCCCAGCAAGTCTGTATCAGGAAGCTGATGTGTCTGTGATGGAAGGCTGGAGGGTCTGCACCAGAAACCAAGCAGCCTGTGTTGGAAGCAAGGTGATGGTGAGCACACTGATGGTGAAGACCAGAGCTTTCAGGAAGAACAGAAGCAGGTCTGCCCTTCCTCATTTCCCCTTTGTACCAGACCAGGTGAGGAACCACCCTGCAGTGGGTCTTCTCAAGCCTAGGGTATAGGCTGCTGAACTGATTTATTAAAGCTTCTCTTAAGTTATTTCTAAAGTTGACACAATCAATCATTATAAAATGGGGTTTTTATCTTTTATGTTTATTGCAGCACTATTTTTAAGTGAATTTTATTGGCACATTTTAGACATACATAAGGATCCATTCATCATAGGGAATTTCTACCTATACATGACAATCTTGTTTCTTCTTTTTTTCCCCAATCCTCTCCCCTCACTCCTTCCCCAACCTCTCTGTTTACAAAGCTTTATTTTCAGTTTTCCTTCTACTCTTTTTCTTTTCTCTTCTTTCTGCCTCCCCACTTAGTCCCCTTCCCATTTGAATGTTTCCCTATCATCTATGTCTGATTTATTTTACTAAGAATATGGTCTCAAGGTGCATCCATTTTATTATTAGTGTTATTTGTACTTGTATTGTTAGGAAAGGGTCTACAGGGTGTTCAGGGTCTCACTACTAGATCGGACTTGGAGTGATCCGCCTGTTTAGAGCTTCCCAGAGCTGGGATTAAGGGCTCACACCACTACTCCCAGTCTCAATTGCTTTCTCAGTGCACCCTGGGGGACCAGCCAGCCTGGCAGGCCCAGAGATCGAACCCCCAGCCCCTACCACTGCTTGTAGGCACTTTAATCCACAGAGCTATTTGGCCGGCCCTAGTACATCCATGTTCTGGAAATGTCTCAAGTTTATTCTTCTTTATGGCAGGGTAGTACTGAATTATGGAGAAAAAAAAAAAACACTCACATCTTTATCCATTCATCAACTGATGAGTATTTAGACTGTTTCAAAGGTTTAGCTATTACAAGGGCCGGCCAAATAGCTCGGCAGATTAAAGTGCCTGCTTAGGCAAATGCTGAAGCTGGGGTTTGATCCCCGGCATGCAGTGCCAGCCCCATCCCTGAGGTGCGCTGAGACAGTGATTGAGACTGGGTATGGTGGTGTGCACCTGTAATACCCGCTCTTGGGAGGCTGAATACAAAAGAATCACTAAGAGTCCGATCTATGTAGTGAGACCCTGTCGACACTGTAGACCCTTATTAAAAATACAGAGAGAGAAAGAAAGGAAGGAAGGAAGGGAAGGGAGGGAGGGAGTGAGGGAGGGGGAGAGAGAGAGAGAGAAAGAAGGAAAGAAAAAAAGACTCAGCTATTAGAAATTGTGCTGCTGGGCTGGCAAGATAGCTCAGCAGATTAAAGTGCCTGCTTAGGCAAGCACAGGCACCATGAGCCGACCAAAGTGGTGCACGCCTGTAATCCTAGAGATGGGGAGGCTGAAAAACAAGAGGATCACTGAGTCCAAGCTGTGCAGTGAGACCCTGTAACAACCAAATACATTTTAAAAAGAAAGAAAGAAAAACAAATTGTACTGCTATAAACATGGTGTGCATGTATTTCTCTGGCATGGTGTTTTTATTCTTCCAGGAGGATGTCAACAGGAGGAACAGCTGGGTTGAGTGGAACATCTAGTTTTGACTTTTTGAGCGATCCCGCACTGATTTCCAGTGATCACATCAGTGTCCACTTCCAACAACACTGGAAAAAGTTTCCATTTCCCCACAGCCTCACCAGCATTTGTTATTGGCTGATTTCTTGATAACAGCCATTCTTTCTGGGTTGAGATGGAATATCAGTGGTGTTTTAATTTGCATCTCTTGAAAGGCCTGTGTTGTTGAACTTTTTAACGTATTTATTCAACCTTTGTACTTCTTCATCTGAGAAGTATCTATTTCAGATGCTCATTTTTGAAATGAGTCTTTAAATTTGGGAAGGGTTTGTTTTTGTCAGTTCTTTATATGTTCCAGATAGAAGTCCTCTGTCTGAGAAGCAGCTGGCAAAAAATAAATAAATAAATAAATAAATAAATAAATAAATTCCCACTCTGTGAATTGTCTATTCAGTCTGCTGATGGTTTATTTTGCTGTATAAAAGCTTTTCAATAAGATGAAATTCTGGTTGTTGACTGTGCTATTTCTTATGCAATTGGAATTTGGTCATAAAGTCTTTGCCTACAACCATGTCTTCAAGGGTTCTACCCATTCTCTCTTCCAGCACATTTGGTGTTTGTATTTTAATATTTAAATCTTTGATCCATTTTGATTTTAGTTTAGTACAAAGTAAGAAATATGGATTTAGTTTTAATCTTCAGCATGTTGAAAGCCAATTTTCCTGGCACTATTTATTAAAGAGATTATCTTTCTTCCACTGAAACTGTTCAGCTTCTTTGTCACCTTGTGGTTGTTGCTGCATTTTCCAATCTGTTCTCTTGATACTGAGGTCTGTTTCGTACCAGTATTATGCTATTTGTATAGCAGTAGCTTTTTAGTATAATTTCAAGTCAGAGACTGTGATGCCCCCTACTTTCCTTTCATTGTCCAGAACTGTTCTAGGTTTCTCTGGCTCCAAGTGAATTTTAGGATTGTGTTCTATAATTCTGTGAGGCATGCTACATGTATTTTGATTGAGACTGTATTAAATCTGTACAACAATTTCAGTAGTTTGGCCATTTTCATTATGTTTGTTCTTCTTGGGTTGATTTCTACCCAAGAACAAGGAATATCTTTCCATTTTCTCATAAGCTCTTTGATATCTTTTTTCAGCATACTGTAGCTTTCAATTTCCTTCATTATTTCATTTTAATGCTGTTGTGAAAGTTATGGCTTCCCCAATTTCTGTCTCAGTGAGTTTGTTGTTTGTGTACAGGAATGCTATACATTTTTGAGTGTTGACTTTATATCCAGCTATGTAACTGAATTTTGTTATTAAATCTAGAAGTCTTTTGATGGAGTTTTTGGGTCTTCTATGTACAGTATTATTTCATCTATAGATAATAATTTAGCTTCTCACTTTAATATAGCTATTCCTTTTATTTCTTTCTTTTGTCTAATTCTTCTGGCTAATGTGTCCAGAACTATATTGAATAGGAGTGGTGAGAGTGAATATCCTTGTCTTGCTCTTGATTTTAAAGTGCAAGCTTCTAGTTTTTTTCAATTTAATTTGGTATTGGTTGTTGGATTATCATAGATGGCTTCTATCAGATTGAGGTATAAACCACCTCTTCCAATTTTATGTAAGGTTATTTTTTATCATGAATGGGGTGTTGGACTTGGTGTAATGGTTTTCTTCATCTACTGAGATGATCAAGTGGGTTTTGACGTTGGTTCTGTTAATACGGTATGCTACATTTATTGACATGTGTATATCGAACCATCTCTGCATTGCTAGGATGAGTTCTACTTAGAGATGCTGTACAATATGCTTGATGATTTGCTGTGATTCTGTCAGACAGTATATTATTAAGGATTTTTGCATCTATATTCCTTAGGAAACTGACTCAGTTCACTTTTTAGATTGAATCTTTCTCTGGCTTTGATATTACCATAGACAGCTAAGTTAGGTAGAAATATAGGTTGTCAGACAGAGCCAAGCTATTGAAGCAGTCAGTGCAGAGATGAGAACACATTGCAACTGTGGATGGAAGCACATTTGTTGAAGGCCAGGTCTTTTTTTTTTCTTTTCAAAGTTTTATTGATAAACATATAGCAATGAGACAGTTTCAAATCAAATCGAAAGTACAGTTTCAACAAATAATACACTGCAT